>NC_141893.1:21741563-22043781 GCF_030686135.1 Camelina sativa
AGTTTAAAAGCCACTTATACACATTTTGTCCCAAAACAGGCTAAAATCAAGAAAACATTGCATAGAAGCTGTAAACAGCTTTGTTAGTGTTTCTAGGGTTAAAATGTGTCTTAATCCGATGCAACTGACTAATTATAAGAGTTTTAGATTGATGTGGAGAGTTTAAAAGCCACTTATACCCATTTTGTCCCAAAACAGGCTAAAACCAAGAAAATATTGCTGAGAAGCACCAAACAGCTATGTTAGTGTTTCTGGGGTTAAAATGTGTCTTAATCCAATGCAACTGACTAATTATAAGAGTTTGAGATTGATGTGGAGAGTTTAAAAGCCACTTATACTCATTTTGTCCCAAAACAGGCTAAAACCAAGAAAACATTGCCTAGAAGCTATAAACAGCTTTGTTAGTGTTTCTGGGATTAAAATGTATCTTAATCCAAAGCAACTGACTAATTATATGAGTTTGAGATGGATGTGGAGATTTTAAAAGCCACTTATACCCATTTTGTCCCAAAACAGGTTAAAACCAAGAAAACATTGCTTAGAAGCACTAAACAGCTTTGTTAGTGTTTCTGTGGTTAAAATGTGTCTTAATCCAATGCAACTAACTAATTATAAGAGTTTGAGATTGTTGTGGAGAGTTTAAAAGCCACTTATACCCATTTTGTCCCAAAAAGGCTAAAACCAAGAAAACATTGCTTAGAAGCACTAAACAGCTTTGTTAGTGTTTCTGGGGTTAAAATGTGTCTTAATCCAATGCAACTAACTAATTATAAGAGTTTGAGATTGATGTGGAGAGTTTAAAAGCCACTTATACCCATTTTGTCCCAAAAAGGCTAAAACCAAGAAAACATTGCTTAGAAGCACTAAACAGCTTTGTTAGTGTTTCTGGGGTTAAAATGTGTCTTAATCCAATGCAACTGACTAATTATAAGAGTTTGAGATGGATGTGGAGAGTTTAAAAGCCACTTATACACATTTTGTCCCAAAACAGGCTAAAATCAAGAAAACATTGCTTAGAAGCTGTAAACAGCTTTGTTAGTGTTTCTAGGGTTAAAATGTGTCTTAATCCAATGCAACTGACTAATTATAAGAGTTTGAGATTGTTGTGGAGAGTTTAAAAGCCACTTATACCCATTTTGTCCCAAAACAGGCTAAAACCAAGAAAATATTGCTGAGAAGCACCAAACAGCTATGTTAGTGTTTCTGGGGTTAAAATGTGTCTTAATCCAATGCAAATGACTAATTATAAGAGTTTGAGATTGATGTGGAGAGTTTAAAAGCCACTTATACCCATTTTGTCCCAAAACAGGCTAAAACCAAGAAAACATTGCTTAGAAGCTCTAAACAGCTATGTTAGTGTTTCTAGGGTTAAAATGTGTCTTAATCCAATACAACTGACTAATTATAAGAGTTTGAGATGGATGTGGAGAGTTTAAAAGCCACTTATACACATTTTGTCCCAAAACAGGCTAAAATCAAGAAAACATTGCATAGAAGCTGTAAACAGCTTTGTTAGTGTTTCTAGGGTTAAAATGTGTCTTAATCCGATGCAACTGACTAATTATAAGAGTTTGAGAGTGATGTGGAGAGTTTAAAAGCCACTTATACCCATTTTGTCCCAAAACAGGCTAAAACCAAGAAAATATTGCTGAGAAGCACCAAACAGCTATGTTAGTGTTTCTGGGGTTAAAATGTGTCTTAATCCAATGCAACTGACTAATTATAAGATTTTGAGATTGATGTGGAGAGTTTAAAAGCCACTTATACTCATTTTGTCCCAAAACAGGCTAAAACCAAGAAAATATTGCTGAGAAGCACCAAACAGCTATGTTAGTGTTTATGGGGTTAAAATGTGTCTTAATCCAATGCAAATGACTAATTATAAGAGTTTGAGATTGATGTGGAGAGTTTAAAAGCCACTTATACCCATTTTGTCCCAAAACAGGCTAAAACCAAGAAAACATTGCCTAGAAGCTATAAACAGCTTTGTTAGTGTTTCTGGGATTAAAATGTATCTTAATCCAAAGCAACTGACTAATTATATGAGTTCTAGATGGATGTGGAGATTTTAAAAGCCACTTATACCCATTTTGTCCCAAAACAGGTTAAAACCAAGAAAACATTGCTTAGAAGCACTATACAGCTTTGTTAGTGTTTTTGTGGTTAAAATGTGTCTTAATCCAATGCAACTAACTAATTATAAGAGTTTCAGATAGATGTGGAGAGTTTAAAAGCCACTTATACCCATTTTGTCCCAAAACAAGCTAAATCCAAGAAAACATTGCTGATAAGCACCAAACAGCTTTGTTAGTGTTTCTGGGGTTAAAATGTGTCTTAATCCAATGCAACTAACTAATAATAATTGCCTGAGATAGATGTGGAGAGTTTAAAAGCCACTTATACCCATTTTGTCCCAAAAAGGCTAAAACCAAGAAAACATTGCTTAGAAGCACTAAACAGCTTTGTTAGTGTTTCTGGGGTTAAAATGTGTCTTAATCCAATGCAACTGACTAATTATAAGAGTTTGAGATGGATGTGGAGAGTTTAAAAGCCACTTATACACATTTTGTCCCAAAACAGGCTAAAATCAAGAAAACATTGCTTAGAAGCTGTAAACAGCTTTGTTAGTGTTTCTAGGGTTAAAATGTGTCTTAATCCAATGCAACTGACTAATTATAAGAGTTTGAGATTGTTGTGGAGAGTTTAAAAGCCACTTATACCCATTTTGTCCCAAAACAGGCTAAAACCAAGAAAATATTGCTGAGAAGCACCAAACAGCTATGTTAGTGTTTCTGGGGTTAAAATGTGTCTTAATCCAATGCAAATGACTAATTATAAGAGTTTGAGATTGATGTGGAGAGTTTAAAAGCCACTTATACCCATTTTGTCCCAAAACAGGCTAAAACCAAGAAAACATTGCTTAGAAGCTCTAAACAGCTATGTTAGTGTTTCTAGGGTTAAAATGTGTCTTAATCCAATACAACTGACTAATTATAAGAGTTTGAGATGGATGTGGAGAGTTTAAAAGCCACTTATACACATTTTGTCCCAAAACAGGCTAAAATCAAGAAAACATTGCATAGAAGCTGTAAACAGCTTTGTTAGTGTTTCTAGGGTTAAAATGTGTCTTAATCCGATGCAACTGACTAATTATAAGAGTTTTAGATTGATGTGGAGAGTTTAAAAGCCACTTATACCCATTTTGTCCCAAAACAGGCTAAAACCAAGAAAATATTGCTGAGAAGCACCAAACAGCTATGTTAGTGTTTCTGGGGTTAAAATGTGTCTTAATCCAATGCAACTGACTAATTATAAGAGTTTGAGATTGATGTGGAGAGTTTAAAAGCCACTTATACTCATTTTGTCCCAAAACAGGCTAAAACCAAGAAAACATTGCCTAGAAGCTATAAACAGCTTTGTTAGTGTTTCTGGGATTAAAATGTATCTTAATCCAAAGCAACTGACTAATTATATGAGTTTGAGATGGATGTGGAGATTTTAAAAGCCACTTATACCCATTTTGTCCCAAAACAGGTTAAAACCAAGAAAACATTGCTTAGAAGCACTAAACAGCTTTGTTAGTGTTTCTGTGGTTAAAATGTGTCTTAATCCAATGCAACTAACTAATTATAAGAGTTTGAGATTGTTGTGGAGAGTTTAAAAGCCACTTATACCCATTTTGTCCCAAAACAGGCTAAAACCAAGAAAACATTGCTTAGAAGCTCTAAACAGCTATGTTAGTGTTTCTGGGGTTAAAATGTGTCTTAATCCAATGCAACTAACTAATTATAAGAGTTTGAGATTGTTGTGGAGAGTTTAAAAGCCACTTATACCCATTTTGTCCCAAAACAGGCTAAAACCAAGAAAACATTGCTGATAAGCACTGAACAGCTATGTTAGTGTTTCTGGGGTTAAAATGTGTCTTAATCCAATGCAAATGACTAATTATAAGAGTTTGAGATTGATGTGGAGAGTTTAAAAGCCACTTATACCCATTTTGTCCCAAAACAGGCTAAAACCAAGAAAACATTGCTTAGAAGCTCTAAACAGCTACGTTAGTGTTTCTGGGGTTAAAATGTGTCTTAATCCAATGCAACTGGCTAATTATAAGAGTTTGAGATGGATGTGGAGAGTTTAAAAGCCACTTATACACATTTTGTCCCAAAACAGGCTAAAATCAAGAAAACATTGCTTAGAAGCTGTAAACAGCTTTGTTAGTGTTTCTAGGGTTAAAATGTGTCTTAATCCGATGCAACAGACTAATTATAAGAGTTTGAGATTGATGTGGAGAGTTTAAAAGCCACTTATACCCATTTTGTCCCAAAACAGGCTAAAACCAAGAAAATATTGCTGAGAAGCACCAAACAGCTATGTTAGTGTTTTTGGGGTTAAAATGTGTCTTAATCCAATGCAAATGACTAATTATAAGAGTTTGAGATTGATGTGGAGAGTTTAAAAGCCACTTATACCCATTTTGTCCCAAAACAGGCTAAAACCAAGAAAACATTGCTTAGAAGCTCTAAACAGCTATGTTAGTGTTTCTAGGGTTAAAATGTGTCTTAATCCAATGCAACTGACTAATTATAAGAGTTTGAGATGGATGTGGAGAGTTTAAAAGCCACTTATACACATTTTGTCCCAAAACAGGCTAAAATCAAGAAAACATTGCATAGAAGCTGTAAACAGCTTTGTTAGTGTTTCTAGGGTTAAAATGTGTCTTAATCCGATGCAACTAACTAGTTATAAGAGTTTTAGATAGATGTGGAGAGTTTAAAAGCCACTTATACCCATTTTGTCCCAAAACAGGCTAAAACCAAGAAAACATTGCTTAGAAGCTCAAAACAGCTATGTTAGTGTTTCTGGGGTTAAAATGTGTCTTAATCCAATGCAACTGACTAATTATAAGAGTTTAAGATGGATATGGAGAGTTTAAAAGCCACTTATACACATTTTATCCCAAAACAGGCTAAAATCAAGAAAACATTGCTTAGAAGCTGTAAACAGCTTTGTTAGTGTTTCTAGGGTTAAAATGTGTCTTAATCCAATGCAACTGACTAATTATAAGAGTTTGAGATTGATGTGGAGAGTTTAAAAGCCACTTATACCCATTTTGTCCCAAAACAGGCTAAAACCAAGAAAACATTGCTTAGAAGCTCAAAACAGCTATGTTAGTGTTTCTGGGGTTAAAATGTGTCTTAATCCAATGCAACTGACTAATTATAAGAGTTTGAGATGGATATGGAGAGTTTAAAAGCCACTTATACACATTTTGTCCCAAAACAGGCTAAAATCAAGAAAACATTGCTTAGAAGCTGTAAACAGCTTTGTTAGTGTTTCTAGGGTTAAAATGTGTCTTAATCCAATGCAACTGACTAATTATAAGAGTTTGAGATTGTTGTGGAGAGTTTAAAAGCCACTTATACCCATTTTGTCCCAAAACAGGCTAAAACCAAGAAAATATTGCTGAGAAGCACCAAACAGCTATGTTAGTGTTTCTGGGGTTAAAATGTGTCTTAATCCAATGCAAATGACTAATTATAAGAGTTTGAGATTGATGTGGAGAGTTTAAAAGCCACTTATACCCATTTTGTCCCAAAACAGGCTAAAACCAAGAAAACATTGCTTAGAAGCTCTAAACAGCTATGTTAGTGTTTCTAGGGTTAAAATGTGTCTTAATCCAATACAACTGACTAATTATAAGAGTTTGAGATGGATGTGGAGAGTTTAAAAGCCACTTATACACATTTTGTCCCAAAACAGGCTAAAATCAAGAAAACATTGCATAGAAGCTGTAAACAGCTTTGTTAGTGTTTCTAGGGTTAAAATGTGTCTTAATCCGATGCAACTGACTAATTATAAGAGTTTTAGATTGATGTGGAGAGTTTAAAAGCCACTTATACCCATTTTGTCCCAAAACAGGCTAAAACCAAGAAAATATTGCTGAGAAGCACCAAACAGCTATGTTAGTGTTTCTGGGGTTAAAATGTGTCTTAATCCAATGCAACTGACTAATTATAAGAGTTTGAGATTGATGTGGAGAGTTTAAAAGCCACTTATACTCATTTTGTCCCAAAACAGGCTAAAACCAAGAAAACATTGCCTAGAAGCTATAAACAGCTTTGTTAGTGTTTCTGGGATTAAAATGTATCTTAATCCAAAGCAACTGACTAATTATATGAGTTTGAGATGGATGTGGAGATTTTAAAAGCCACTTATACCCATTTTGTCCCAAAACAGGTTAAAACCAAGAAAACATTGCTTAGAAGCACTAAACAGCTTTGTTAGTGTTTCTGTGGTTAAAATGTGTCTTAATCCAATGCAACTAACTAATTATAAGAGTTTGAGATTGTTGTGGAGAGTTTAAAAGCCACTTATACCCATTTTGTCCCAAAACAGGCTAAAACCAAGAAAACATTGCTTAGAAGCTCTAAACAGCTATGTTAGTGTTTCTGGGGTTAAAATGTGTCTTAATCCAATGCAACTAACTAATTATAAGAGTTTGAGATTGTTGTGGAGAGTTTAAAAGCCACTTATACCCATTTTGTCCCAAAACAGGCTAAAACCAAGAAAACATTGCTGATAAGCACTGAACAGCTATGTTAGTGTTTCTGGGGTTAAAATGTGTCTTAATCCAATGCAAATGACTAATTATAAGAGTTTGAGATTGATGTGGAGAGTTTAAAAGCCACTTATACCCATTTTGTCCCAAAACAGGCTAAAACCAAGAAAACATTGCTTAGAAGCTCTAAACAGCTACGTTAGTGTTTCTGGGGTTAAAATGTGTCTTAATCCAATGCAACTGGCTAATTATAAGAGTTTGAGATGGATGTGGAGAGTTTAAAAGCCACTTATACACATTTTGTCCCAAAACAGGCTAAAATCAAGAAAACATTGCTTAGAAGCTGTAAACAGCTTTGTTAGTGTTTCTAGGGTTAAAATGTGTCTTAATCCGATGCAACAGACTAATTATAAGAGTTTGAGATTGATGTGGAGAGTTTAAAAGCCACTTATACCCATTTTGTCCCAAAACAGGCTAAAACCAAGAAAATATTGCTGAGAAGCACCAAACAGCTATGTTAGTGTTTTTGGGGTTAAAATGTGTCTTAATCCAATGCAAATGACTAATTATAAGAGTTTGAGATTGATGTGGAGAGTTTAAAAGCCACTTATACCCATTTTGTCCCAAAACAGGCTAAAACCAAGAAAACATTGCTTAGAAGCTCTAAACAGCTATGTTAGTGTTTCTAGGGTTAAAATGTGTCTTAATCCAATGCAACTGACTAATTATAAGAGTTTGAGATGGATGTGGAGAGTTTAAAAGCCACTTATACACATTTTGTCCCAAAACAGGCTAAAATCAAGAAAACATTGCATAGAAGCTGTAAACAGCTTTGTTAGTGTTTCTAGGGTTAAAATGTGTCTTAATCCGATGCAACTAACTAGTTATAAGAGTTTTAGATAGATGTGGAGAGTTTAAAAGCCACTTATACCCATTTTGTCCCAAAACAGGCTAAAACCAAGAAAACATTGCTTAGAAGCTCAAAACAGCTATGTTAGTGTTTCTGGGGTTAAAATGTGTCTTAATCCAATGCAACTGACTAATTATAAGAGTTTAAGATGGATATGGAGAGTTTAAAAGCCACTTATACACATTTTATCCCAAAACAGGCTAAAATCAAGAAAACATTGCTTAGAAGCTGTAAACAGCTTTGTTAGTGTTTCTAGGGTTAAAATGTGTCTTAATCCAATGCAACTGACTAATTATAAGAGTTTGAGATTGATGTGGAGAGTTTAAAAGCCACTTATACCCATTTTGTCCCAAAACAGGCTAAAACCAAGAAAACATTGCTTAGAAGCTCAAAACAGCTATGTTAGTGTTTCTGGGGTTAAAATGTGTCTTAATCCAATGCAACTGACTAATTATAAGAGTTTGAGATGGATATGGAGAGTTTAAAAGCCACTTATACACATTTTGTCCCAAAACAGGCTAAAATCAAGAAAACATTGCTTAGAAGCTGTAAACAGCTTTGTTAGTGTTTCTAGGGTTAAAATGTGTCTTAATCCAATGCAACTGACTAATTATAAGAGTTTGAGATTGATGTGGAGAGTTTAAAAGCCACTTATACCCATTTTGTCCCAAAACAGGCTAAAACCAAGAAAACATTGCTTAGAAGCTCTAAACAGCTATGTTAGTGTTTCTTGGGTTAAAATGTGTCTTAATCCAATGCAACTGACTAATTATAAGAGTTTGAGATGGATGTGGAGAGTTTAAAAGCCACTTATACACATTTTGTCCCAAAACAGGCTAAAATCAAGAAAACATTGCTTAGAAGCTGTAAACAGCTTTGTTAGTGTTTCTAGGGTTAAAATGTGTCTTAATCCAATGCAACTGACTAATTATAAGAGTTTGAGATTGTTGTGGAGAGTTTAAAAGCCACTTATACCCATTTTGTCCCAAAACAGACTAAAACCAAGAAAATATTGCTGAGAAGCACCAAACAGCTATGTTAGTGTTTCTGGGGTTAAAATGAATCTTAATCCAATGCAACTGACTAATTATATGAGTTTGAGATGGATGTGGAGAGTTTAAAAGCCACTTATACCCATTTTGTCCCAAAACAGGTTAAAACCAAGAAAACATTGCTTAGAAGCACTAAACAGCTTTGTTAGTGTTTTTGTGGTTAAAATGTGTCTTAATCCAATGCAACTAACTAATTATAAGAGTTTTAGATAGATGTGGAGAGTTTAAAAGCCACTTATACCCATTTTGTCCCAAAACAGGCTAAAACCAAGAAAACATTGCTGAGAAGCACCCAACAGCTTTTTTAGTGTTTATGGGGTTAAAATATGTCTTAATCCAATGCAACTAACTAATTATAAGAGCTTGAGATAGATGTGCAGAGTTTAAAAGCCACTTATACCCATTTTGTCCCAAAACAGGCTAAAACCAAGAAAACATTGCTTAGAAGCTCTAAACAGCTATGTTAGTGTTTCTGGGGTTAAAATGTGTCTTAATCCAATGCAACTGACAAATTATAAGAGTTTGAGATGGATGTGGAGAGTTTAAAATCCACTTATACACATTTTGTCCCAAAACAGGCTAAAATCAAGAAAACATTGCTGATAAGCACCAAACAGCTTTGTTAGTGTTTCTGGGGTTGAAATGTGTCTTAATCCAATGCAACTAACTAATTATAAGAGCTTGAGATAGATGTGGAGAGTTTAAAAGCCACTTATACCCATTTTGTCCCAAAAAGGCTAAAACCAAGAAAACATTGCTTAAAAGCACTAAACAGCTTTGTTAGTGTTTCTGGGGTTAAAATGTGTCTTAATCCAATGCAACTAACTAATTATAAGAGTTTGAGATAGATGTGGAGAGTTTAAAAGCCACTTATACCCATTTTGTCCCAAAACAGGCTAAAACCATTAAAACAATGCCTAGAAGTTGTAAACAGCTTTGTTAGTGTTTTTGGGGTTAAAATGTGTCTTAATCCAATGCAACTGACTAATTATAAGAGTTTGAGATGGATGTGGAGAGTTTTATAAGCCACTTATACCCATTTTGTCCCAAAACAGGCTAAAACCAAGAAAACATTGCTTAGAAGCACTAAACAGCTTTGTTAGTGTTTCTGTGGTTAAAATGTGTCTTAATCCAATGAAACTAACTAATTATAAGAGTTTTAGATAGATGTGGAGAGTTTAAAAGCCACTTATACACATTTTATCCCAAAACAGGCTAAAATCAAGAAAACATTGCTTAGAAGCTGTAAACAGCTTTGTTAGTGTTTCTAGGGTTAAAATGTGTCTTAATCCAATGCAACTGACTAATTATAAGAGTTTGAGATTGATGTGGAGAGTTTAAAAGCCACTTATACCCATTTTGTCCCAAAACAGGCTAAAACCAAGAAAACATTGCTGAGAAGCACAAAACAGCTATGTTAGTGTTTCTAGGGTTAAAATGTGTCTTAATCCAATGCAAATGACTAATTATAAGAGTTTTAGATTGATGTGGAGAGTTTAAAAGCCACTTATACCCATTTTGTCCCAAAACAGGCTAAAACCAAGAAAACATTGCCTAGAAGCTATAAACAGCTTTGTTAGTGTTTCTGGGATTAAAATGAATCTTAATCCAAAGCAACTGACTAATTATATGAGTTTGAGATGGATGTGGAGAGTTTAAAAGCCACTTATACCCATTTTGTCCCAAAACAGGTTAAAACCAAGAAAACATTGCTTAGAAGCACTAAACAGCTTTGTTAGTGTTTTTGTGGTTAAAATGTGTCTTAATCCAATGCAACTGACTAATTATAAGAGTTTGAGATGGATGTGGAGAGTTTTATAAGCCACTTATACCCATTTTGTCCCAAAACAGGCTAAAACCAAGAAAACATTGCTTAGAAGCACTAAACAGCTTTGTTAGTGTTTCTGTGGTTAAAATGTGTCTTAATCCAATGAAACTAACTAATTATAAGAGTTTTAGATAGATGTGGAGAGTTTAAAAGCCACTTATACACATTTTATCCCAAAACAGGCTAAAATCAAGAAAACATTGCTTAGAAGCTGTAAACAGCTTTGTTAGTGTTTCTAGGGTTAAAATGTGTCTTAATCCAATGCAACTGACTAATTATAAGAGTTTGAGATTGATGTGGAGAGTTTAAAAGCCACTTATACCCATTTTGTCCCAAATCAGGCTAAAACCAAGAAAACATTGCTGAGAAGCACAAAACAGCTATGTTAGTGTTTCTAGGGTTAAAATGTGTCTTAATCCAATGCAAATGACTAATTATAAGAGTTTTAGATTGATGTGGAGAGTTTAAAAGCCACTTATACCCATTTTGTCCCAAAACAGGCTAAAACCAAGAAAACATTGCCTAGAAGCTATAAACAGCTTTGTTAGTGTTTCTGGGATTAAAATGAATCTTAATCCAAAGCAACTGACTAATTATATGAGTTTGAGATGGATGTGGAGAGTTTAAAAGCCACTTATACCCATTTTGTCCCAAAACAGGTTAAAACCAAGAAAACATTGCTTAGAAGCACTAAACAGCTTTGTTAGTGTTTTTGTGGTTAAAATGTGTCTTAATCCAATGCAACTAACTAATTATAAGAGTTTTAGATAGATGTGGAGAGTTTAAAAGCCACTTATACCCATTTTGTCCCAAAACAGGCTAAAACCAAGAAAACATTGCTGAGAAGCACCCAACAGCTTTTTTAGTGTTTATGGGGTTAAAATGTGTCTTAATCCAATGCAACTAACTAATTATAAGAGCTTGAGATAGATGTGCAGAGTTTAAAAGCCACTTATACCCATTTTGTCCCAAAACAGGCTAAAACCAAGAAAACATTGCTTAGAAGCTCTAAACAGCTATGTTAGTGTTTCTGGGGTTAAAATGTGTCTTAATCCAATGCAACTGACTAATTATAAGAGTTTGAGATGGATGTGGAGAGTTTAAAAGCCACTTATACACATTTTCTCCCAAAACAGGCTAAAATCAAGAAAACATTGCTTAGAAGCTGTAAACAGCTTTGTTAGTGTTTCTGTGGTTAAAATGTGTCTTAATCCAATGCAACTAACTAGTTATAAGAGTTTTAGATAGATGTGGAGAGTTTAAAAGCCACTTATACTCATTTTGTCCCAAAACAGGCTAAAACCAAGAAAACATTGCTTAGAAGCTCAAAACAGCTATGTTAGTGTTTCTGGGGTTAAAATGTGTCTTAATCCAATGCAACTGACTAATTATAAGAGTTTGAGATGGATGTGGAGAGTTTAAAAGCCACTTATACCCATTTTGTCCCAAAACAGGCTAAAACCAAGAAAACATTGCTGATAAGCACCAAACAGCTTTGTTAGTGTTTCTGGGGTTAAAATGTGTCTTAATCCAATGCAACTAACTAATTATAAGAGCTTGAGATAGATGTGGAGAGTTTAAAAGCCACTTATACCCATTTTGTCCCAAAAAGGCTAAAACCAAGAAAACATTGCTTAGAAGCACTAAACAGCTTTGTTAGTGTTTCTGGGGTTAAAATGTGTCTTAATCCAATGCAACTAACTAATTATAAGAGTTTGAGATAGATGTGGAGAGTTTAAAAGCCACTTATACCCATTTTGTCCCAAAACAGGCTAAAACCATGAAAACAATGCCTAGAAGCTGTAAACAGCTTTGTTAGTGTTTCTGGGGTTAAAATGTGTCTTAATCCAATGCAACTAACTAATTATAAGAGCTTGAGATAGATGTGGAGAGTTTAAAAGCCACTTATACCCATTTTGCCCCAAAAAGGCTAAAACCAAGAAAACATTGCTTAGAAGCACTAAACAGCTTTGTTAGTGTTTCTGGGGTTAAAATGTGTCTTAATCCAATGCAACTAACTAATTATAAGAGTTTGAGATAGATGTGGAGAGTTTAAAAGCCACTTATACCCATTTTGTCCCAAAACAGGCTAAAACCAAGAAAACATTGCTTAGAAGCACTAAATAGCTTTGTTAGTGTTTCTGTGGTTAAAATGTGTGTCTTAATCCAATGCAACTAACTAGTTATAAGAGTTTTAGATAGATGTGGAGAGTTTAAAAGCCACTTATACCCATTTTGTCCCAAAACAGGCTAAAACCAAGAAAACATTGCTTAGAAGCACTAAACAGCTTTGTTAGTGTTTCTGGGGTTAAAATGTGTCTTAATCCAATGCAACTAACTAATTATAAGAGTTTGAGATAGATGTGGAGAGTTTAAAAGCCACTTATACCCATTTTGTCCCTAAACAGGCTAAAACCATTAAAACAATGCCTAGAAGCTGTAAACAGCTTTGTTAGTGTTTTTGGGGTTAAAATGTGTCTTAATCCAATGCAACTGACTAATTATAAGAGTTTGAGATGGATGTGGAGAGTTTTATAAGCCACTTATACCCATTTTGTCCCAAAACAGGCTAAAACCAAGAAAACATTGCTTAGAAGCACTAAACAGCTTTGTTAGTGTTTCTGTGGTTAAAATGTGTCTTAATCCAATGAAACTAACTAATTATAAGAGTTTTAGATAGATGTGGAGAGTTTAAAAGCCACTTATACACATTTTATCCCAAAACAGGCTAAAATCAAGAAAACATTGCTTAGAAGCTGTAAACAGCTTTGTTAGTGTTTCTAGGGTTAAAATGTGTCTTAATCCAATGCAACTGACTAATTATAAGAGTTTGAGATTGATGTGGAGAGTTTAAAAGCCACTTATACCCATTTTGACCCAAAACAGGCTAAAACCAAGAAAACATTGCTGAGAAGCACAAAACAGCTATGTTAGTTTTTCTGGGGTTAAAATGTGTCTTAATCCAATGCAAATGACTAATTATAAGAGTTTTAGATTGATGTGGAGAGTTTAAAAGCCACTTATACCCATTTTGTCCCAAAACAGGCTAAAACCAAGAAAACATTGCCTAGAAGCTATAAACAGCTTTGTTAGTGTTTCTGGGATTAAAATGAATCTTAATCCAAAGCAACTGACTAATTATATGAGTTTGAGATGGATGTGGAGAGTTTAAAAGCCACTTATACCCATTTTGTCCCAAAACAGGTTAAAACCAAGAAAACATTGCTTAGAAGCACTAAACAGCTTTGTTAGTGTTTTTGTGGTTAAAATGTGTCTTAATCCAATGCAACTGACTAATTATAAGAGTTTGAGATGGATGTGGAGAGTTTTATAAGCCACTTATACCCATTTTGTCCCAAAACAGGCTAAAACCAAGAAAACATTGCTTAGAAGCACTAAACAGCTTTGTTAGTGTTTCTGTGGTTAAAATGTGTCTTAATCCAATGAAACTAACTAATTATAAGAGTTTTAGATAGATGTGGAGAGTTTAAAAGCCACTTATACACATTTTATCCCAAAACAGGCTAAAATCAAGAAAACATTGCTTAGAAGCTGTAAACAGCTTTGTTAGTGTTTCTAGGGTTAAAATGTGTCTTAATCCAATGCAACTGACTAATTATAAGAGTTTGAGATTGATGTGGAGAGTTTAAAAGCCACTTATACCCATTTTGTCCCAAATCAGGCTAAAACCAAGAAAACATTGCTGAGAAGCACAAAACAGCTATGTTAGTGTTTCTAGGGTTAAAATGTGTCTTAATCCAATGCAAATGACTAATTATAAGAGTTTTAGATTGATGTGGAGAGTTTAAAAGCCACTTATACCCATTTTGTCCCAAAACAGGCTAAAACCAAGAAAACATTGCCTAGAAGCTATAAACAGCTTTGTTAGTGTTTCTGGGATTAAAATGAATCTTAATCCAAAGCAACTGACTAATTATATGAGTTTGAGATGGATGTGGAGAGTTTAAAAGCCACTTATACCCATTTTGTCCCAAAACAGGTTAAAACCAAGAAAACATTGCTTAGAAGCACTAAACAGCTTTGTTAGTGTTTTTGTGGTTAAAATGTGTCTTAATCCAATGCAACTAACTAATTATAAGAGTTTTAGATAGATGTGGAGAGTTTAAAAGCCACTTATACCCATTTTGTCCCAAAACAGGCTAAAACCAAGAAAACATTGCTGAGAAGCACCCAACAGCTTTTTTAGTGTTTATGGGGTTAAAATGTGTCTTAATCCAATGCAACTAACTAATTATAAGAGCTTGAGATAGATGTGCAGAGTTTAAAAGCCACTTATACCCATTTTGTCCCAAAACAGGCTAAAACCAAGAAAACATTGCTTAGAAGCTCTAAACAGCTATGTTAGTGTTTCTGTGGTTAAAATGTGTCTTAATCCAATGCAACTAACTAGTTATAAGAGTTTTAGATAGATGTGGAGAGTTTAAAAGCCACTTATACCCATTTTGCCCCAAAAAGGCTAAAACCAAGAAAACATTGCTTAGAAGCACTAAACAGCTTTGTTAGTGTTTCTGGGGTTAAAATGTGTCTTAATCCAATGCAACTAACTAATTATAAGAGTTTGAGATAGATGTGGAGAGTTTAAAAGCCACTTATACCCATTTTGTCCCAAAACAGGCTAAAACCAAGAAAACATTGCTTAGAAGCACTAAATAGCTTTGTTAGTGTTTCTGTGGTTAAAATGTGTCTTAATCCAATGCAACTAACTAGTTATAAGAGTTTTAGATAGATGTGGAGAGTTTAAAAGCCACTTATACCCATTTTGTCCCAAAACAGGCTAAAACCAAGAAAACATTGCTTAGAAGCACTAAACAGCTTTGTTAGTGTTTCTGGGGTTAAAATGTGTCTTAATCCAATGCAACTAACTAATTATAAGAGTTTGAGATAGATGTGGAGAGTTTAAAAGCCACTTATACACATTTTATCCCAAAACAGGCTAAAATCAAGAAAACATTGCTTAGAAGCTGTAAACAGCTTTGTTAGTGTTTCTAGGGTTAAAATGTGTCTTAATCCAATGCAACTGACTAATTATAAGAGTTTGAGATTGATGTGGAGAGTTTAAAAGCCACTTATACCCATTTTGTCCCAAATCAGGCTAAAACCAAGAAAACATTGCTGAGAAGCACAAAACAGCTATGTTAGTGTTTCTAGGGTTAAAATGTGTCTTAATCCAATGCAAATGACTAATTATAAGAGTTTTAGATTGATGTGGAGAGTTTAAAAGCCACTTATACCCATTTTGTCCCAAAACAGGCTAAAACCAAGAAAACATTGCTTAGAAGCACTAAATAGCTTTGTTAGTGTTTCTGTGGTTAAAATGTGTCTTAATCCAATGCAACTAACTAGTTATAAGAGTTTTAGATAGATGTGGAGAGTTTAAAAGCCACTTATACCCATTTTGTCCCAAAACAGGCTAAAACCAAGAAAACATTGCTTAGAAGCACTAAACAGCTTTGTTAGTGTTTCTGTGGTTAAAATGTGTCTTAATCCAATGAAACTAACTAATTATAAGAGTTTTAGATAGATGTGGAGAGTTTAAAAGCCACTTATACACATTTTATCCCAAAACAGGCTAAAATCAAGAAAACATTGCTTAGAAGCTGTAAACAGCTTTGTTAGTGTTTCTAGGGTTAAAATGTGTCTTAATCCAATGCAACTGACTAATTATAAGAGTTTGAGATTGATGTGGAGAGTTTAAAAGCCACTTATACCCATTTTGTCCCAAATCAGGCTAAAACCAAGAAAACATTGCTGAGAAGCACAAAACAGCTATGTTAGTGTTTCTAGGGTTAAAATGTGTCTTAATCCAATGCAAATGACTAATTATAAGAGTTTTAGATTGATGTGGAGAGTTTAAAAGCCACTTATACCCATTTTGTCCCAAAACAGGCTAAAACCAAGAAAACATTGCCTAGAAGCTATAAACAGCTTTGTTAGTGTTTCTGGGATTAAAATGAATCTTAATCCAAAGCAACTGACTAATTATATGAGTTTGAGATGGATGTGGAGAGTTTAAAAGCCACTTATACCCATTTTGTCCCAAAACAGGTTAAAACCAAGAAAACATTGCTTAGAAGCACTAAACAGCTTTGTTAGTGTTTTTGTGGTTAAAATGTGTCTTAATCCAATGCAACTAACTAATTATAAGAGTTTTAGATAGATGTGGAGAGTTTAAAAGCCACTTATACCCATTTTGTCCCAAAACAGGCTAAAACCAAGAAAACATTGCTGAGAAGCACCCAACAGCTTTTTTAGTGTTTATGGGGTTAAAATGTGTCTTAATCCAATGCAACTAACTAATTATAAGAGCTTGAGATAGATGTGCAGAGTTTAAAAGCCACTTATACCCATTTTGTCCCAAAACAGGCTAAAACCAAGAAAACATTGCTTAGAAGCTCTAAACAGCTATGTTAGTGTTTCTGTGGTTAAAATGTGTCTTAATCCAATGCAACTAACTAGTTATAAGAGTTTTAGATAGATGTGGAGAGTTTAAAAGCCACTTATACCCATTTTGCCCCAAAAAGGCTAAAACCAAGAAAACATTGCTTAGAAGCACTAAACAGCTTTGTTAGTGTTTCTGGGGTTAAAATGTGTCTTAATCCAATGCAACTAACTAATTATAAGAGTTTGAGATAGATGTGGAGAGTTTAAAAGCCACTTATACCCATTTTGTCCCAAAACAGGCTAAAACCAAGAAAACATTGCTTAGAAGCACTAAATAGCTTTGTTAGTGTTTCTGTGGTTAAAATGTGTCTTAATCCAATGCAACTAACTAGTTATAAGAGTTTTAGATAGATGTGGAGAGTTTAAAAGCCACTTATACCCATTTTGTCCCAAAACAGGCTAAAACCAAGAAAACATTGCTTAGAAGCACTAAACAGCTTTGTTAGTGTTTCTGTGGTTAAAATGTGTCTTAATCCAATGCAACTAACTAGTTATAAGAGTTTTAGATAGATGTGGAGAGTTTAAAAGCCACTTATACCCATTTTGTCCCAAAACAGGCTAAAACCAAGAAAACATTGCTTAGAAGCTCAAAACAGCTATGTTAGTGTTTCTGGGGTTAAAATGTGTCTTAATCCAATGCAACTGACTAATTATAAGAGTTTGAGATGGATGTGGAGAGTTTAAAAGCCACTTATACCCATTTTGTCCCAAAACAGGCTAAAACCAAGAAAACATTGCTGATAAGCACCAAACAGCTTTGTTAGTGTTTCTGGGGTTAAAATGTGTCTTAATCCAATGCAACTAACTAATTATAAGAGCTTGAGATAGATGTGGAGAGTTTAAAAGCCACTTATACCCATTTTGTCCCAAAAAGGCTAAAACCAAGAAAACATTGCTTAGAAGCACTAAACAGCTTTGTTAGTGTTTCTGGGGTTAAAATGTGTCTTAATCCAATGCAACTAACTAATTATAAGAGTTTGAGATAGATGTGGAGAGTTTAAAAGCCACTTATACCCATTTTGTCCCAAAACAGGCTAAAACCAAGAAAACATTGCTTAGAAGCACTAAATAGCTTTGTTAGTGTTTCTGTGGTTAAAATGTGTCTTAATCCAATGCAACTAACTAGTTATAAGAGTTTTAGATAGATGTGGAGAGTTTAAAAGCCACTTATACCCATTTTGTCCCAAAACAGGCTAAAACCAAGAAAACATTGCTTAGAAGCTCAAAACAGCTATGTTAGTGTTTCTGGGGTTAAAATGTGTCTTAATCCAATGCAACTGACTAATTATAAGAGTTTGAGATGGATGTGGAGAGTTTAAAAGCCACTTATACCCATTTTGTCCCAAAACAGGCTAAAACCAAGAAAACATTGCTGATAAGCACCAAACAGCTTTGTTAGTGTTTCTGGGGTTAAAATGTGTCTTGATCCAATGCAACTAACTAATTATAAGAGCTTGAGATAGATGTGGAGAGTTTAAAAGCCACTTATACCCATTTTGTCCCAAAAAGGCTAAAACCAAGAAAGCATTGCTTAGAAGCACTAAACAGCTTTGTTAGTGTTTCTGGGGTTAAAATGTGTCTTAATCCAATGCAACTAACTAATTATAAGAGTTTGAGATAGATGTGGAGAGTTTAAAAGCCACTTATACCCATTTTGTCCCAAAACAGGCTAAAACCATGAAAACAATGCCTAGAAGCTGTAAACAGCTTTGTTAGTGTTTCTGGGGTTAAAATGTGTCTTAATCCAATGCAACTAACTAATTATAAGAGCTTGAGATAGATGTGGAGAGTTTAAAAGCCACTTATACCCATTTTGTCCCAAAAAGGCTAAAACCAAGAAAACATTGCTTAGAAGCACTAAACAGCTTTGTTAGTGTTTCTGGGGTTAAAATGTGTCTTAATCCAATGCAACTAACTAATTATAAGAGTTTGAGATAGATGTGGAGAGTTTAAAAGCCACTTATACCCATTTTGTCCCAAAACAGGCTAAAACCAAGAAAACATTGCTTAGAAGCACCAAATAGCTTTGTTAGTGTTTCTGTGGTTAAAATGTGTCTTAATCCAATGCAACTAACTAGTTATAAGAGTTTTAGATAGATATGGAGAGTTTAAAAGCCACTTATACCCATTTTGTCCCAAAACAGGCTAAAACCAAGAAAACATTGCTTAGAAGCTCAAAACAGCTATGTTAGTGATTCTGGGGTTAAAATGTGTCTTAATCCAATGCAACTGACTAATTATAAGAGTTTGAGATGGATGTGGAGAGTTTTAAAAGCCACTTATACCCATTTTGTCCCAAAACAGGCTAAAACCAAGAAAACATTGCTTAGAAGCACTAAACAGCTTTATTAGTGTTTCTATGGTTAAAATGTGTCTTAATCCAATGAAACTAACTAATTATAAGAGTTTTAGATAGATGTGGAGAGTTTATAAGCCACTTATACACATTTTGTCCCAAAACAGGCTAAAATCAAGAAAACATTGCTTAGAAGCTGTAAACAGCTTTGTTAGTGTTTCTAGGGTTAAAATGTGTCTTAATCCAATGCAACTGACTAATTATAAGAGTTTGAGATTGATGTGGAGAGTTTAAAAGCCACTTATACCCATTTTGTCCCAAAACAGGCTAAAACCAAGAAAATATTGCTGAGAAGCACCAAACAGCTATGTTAGTGTTTCTGGGGTTAAAATGTGTCTTAATCCAATGCAAATGACTAATTATAAGAGTTTGAGATTGATGTGGAGAGTTTAAAAGCCACTTATACCCATTTTGTCCCAAAACAGGCTAAAACCAAGAAAACATTGCCTAGAAGCTATAAACAGCTTTGTTAGTGTTTCTGGGATTAAAATGAATCTTAATCCAAAGCAACTGACTAATTATATGAGTTTGAGATGGATGTGGAGAGTTTAAAAGCCACTTATACCCATTTTGTCCCAAAACAGGTTAAAACCAAGAAAACATTGCTTAGAAGCACTAAACAGCTTTGTTAGTGTTTTTGTGGTTAAAATGTGTCTTAATCCAATGCAACTAACTAATTATAAGAGTTTTAGATAGATGTGGAGAGTTTAAAAGCCACTTATACCCATTTTGTCCCAAAACAGGCTAAAACCAAGAAAACATTGCTGAGAAGCACCCAACAGCTTTTTTAGTGTTTATGGGGTTAAAATGTGTCTTAATCCAATGCAACTAACTAATTATAAGAGCTTGAGATAGATGTGCAGAGTTTAAAAGCCACTTATACCCATTTTGTCCCAAAACAGGCTAAAACCAAGAAAACATTGCTTAGAAGCTCTAAACAGCTATGTTAGTGTTTCTGGGGTTAAAATGTGTCTTAATCCAATGCAACTGACTAATTTTAAGAGTTTGAGATGGATGTGGAGAGTTTAAAAGCCACTTATACACATTTTCTCCCAAAACAGGCTAAAATCAAGAAAACATTGCTTAGAAGCTGTAAACAGCTTTGTTAGTGTTTCTGTGGTTAAAATGTGTCTTAATCCAATGCAACTAACTAGTTATAAGAGTTTTAGATAGATGTGGAGAGTTTAAAAGCCACTTATACTCATTTTGTCCCAAAACAGGCTAAAACCAAGAAAACATTGCTTAGAAGCTCAAAACAGCTATGTTAGTGTTTCTGGGGTTAAAATGTGTCTTAATCCAATGCAACTGACTAATTATAAGAGTTTGAGATGGATGTGGAGAGTTTAAAAGCCACTTATACCCATTTTGTCCCAAAACAGGCTAAAACCAAGAAAACATTGCTGATAAGCACCAAACAGCTTTGTTAGTGTTTCTGGGGTTAAAATGTGTCTTAATCCAATGCAACTAACTAATTATAAGAGTTTGAGATAGATGTGCAGAGTTTAAAAGCCACTTATACCCATTTTGTCCCAAAACAGGCTAAAACCAAGAAAACATTGCTTAGAAGCTCTAAACAGCTATGTTAGTGTTTCTGGGGTTAAAATGTGTCTTAATCCAATGCAACTGACTAATTATAAGAGTTTGAGATGGATGTGGAGAGTTTAAAAGCCACTTATACACATTTTCTCCCAAAACAGGCTAAAATCAAGAAAACATTGCTTAGAAGGTGTAAACAGCTTTGTTAGTGTTTCTGTGGTTAAAATGTGTCTTAATCCAATGCAACTAACTAGTTATAAGAGTTTTAGATAGATGTAGAGAGTTTAAAAGCCACTTATACTCATTTTGTCCCAAAACAGGCTAAAACCAAGAAAACATTGCTTAGAAGCTCAAAACAGCTATGTTAGTGTTTCTGGGGTTAAAATGTGTCTTAATCCAATGCAACTGACTAATTATAAGAGTTTGAGATGGATGTGGAGAGTTTAAAAGCCACTTATACCCATTTTGTCCCAAAACAGGCTAAAACCAAGAAAACATTGCTGATAAGCACCAAAAAGCTTTGTTAGTGTTTCTGGGGTTAAAATGTGTCTTAATCCAATGCAACTAACTAATTATAAGAGCTTGAGATAGATGTGGAGAGTTTAAAAGCCACTTATACCCATTTTGTCCCAAAAAGGCTAAAACCAAGAAAACATTGCTTAGAAGCACTAAACAGCTTTGTTAGTGTTTCTGGGGTTAAAATGTGTCTTAATCCAATGCAACTAACTAATTATAAGAGTTTGAGATAGATGTGGAGAGTTTAAAAGCCACTTATACCCATTTTGTCCCAAAACAGGCTAAAACCAAGAAAACATTGCTTAGAAGCACTAAATAGCTTTGTTAGTGTTTCTGTGGTTAAAATGTGTCTTAATCCAATGCAACTAACTAGTTATAAGAGTTTTAGATAGATGTGGAGAGTTTAAAAGCCACTTATACCCATTTTGTCCCAAAACAGGCTAAAACCAAGAAAACATTGCTTAGAAGCTCAAAACAGCTATGTTAGTGTTTCTGGGGTTAAAATGTGTCTTAATCCAATGCAACTGACTAATTATAAGAGTTTGAGATGGATGTGGAGAGTTTAAAAGCCACTTATACCCATTTTGTCCCAAAACAGGCTAAAACAAAGAAAACATTGCTGATAAGCACCAAACAGCTTTGTTAGTGTTTCTGGGGTTAAAATGTGTCTTGATCCAATGCAACTAACTAATTATAAGAGCTTGAGATAGATGTGGAGAGTTTAAAAGCCACTTATACCCATTTTGTCCCAAAAAGGCTAAAACCAAGAAAGCATTGCTTAGAAGCACTAAACAGCTTTGTTAGTGTTTCTGGGGTTAAAATGTGTCTTAATCCAATGCAACTAACTAATTATAAGAGTTTGAGATAGATGTGGAGAGTTTAAAAGCCACTTATACCCATTTTGTCCCAAAACAGGCTAAAACTATGAAAACAATGCCTAGAAGCTGTAAACAGCTTTGTTAGTGTTTCTGGGGTTAAAATGTGTCTTAATCCAATGCAACTAACTAATTATAAGAGCTTGAGATAGATGTGGAGAGTTTAAAAGCCACTTATACCCATTTTGTCCCAAAAAGGCTAAAACCAAGAAAACATTGCTTAGAAGCACTAAACAGCTTTGTTAGTGTTTCTGGGGTTAAAATGAGTCTTAATCCAATGCAACTAACTAATTATAAGAGTTTGAGATAGATGTGGAGAGTTTAAAAGCCACTTATACCCATTTTGTCCCAAAACAGGCTAAAACCAAGAAAACATTGCTTAGAAGCACCAAATAGCTTTGTTAGTATTTCTGTGGTTAAAATGTGTCTTAATCCAATGCAACTAACTAGTTATAAGAGTTTTAGATAGATATGGAGAGTTTAAAAGCCACTTATACCCATTTTGTCCCAAAACAGGCTAAAA
Source organism: Camelina sativa (assembly GCF_030686135.1). Lineage (NCBI taxonomy): Eukaryota > Viridiplantae > Streptophyta > Magnoliopsida > Brassicales > Brassicaceae > Camelina > Camelina sativa. The sequence goes on from NC_141893.1 coordinate 21,764,181, forward strand.
CCAAGAAAACATTGCTTAGAAGCTCAAAACAGCTATGTTAGTGATTCTGGGGTTAAAATGTGTCTTAATCCAATGCAACTGACTAATTATAAGAGTTTGAGATGGATGTGGAGAGTTTTAAAAGCCACTTATACCCATTTTGTCCCAAAACAGGCTAAAACCAAGAAAACATTGCTTAGAAGCACTAAACAGCTTTATTAGTGTTTCTATGGTTAAAATGTGTCTTAATCTAATGAAACTAACTAATTATAAGAGTTTTAGATAGATGTGGAGAGTTTAAAAGCCACTTATACACATTTTGTCCCAAAACAGGCTAAAATCAAGAAAACATTGCTTAGAAGCTGTAAACAGCTTTGTTAGTGTTTCTAGGGTTAAAATGTGTCTTAATCCAATGCAACTGACTAATTATAAGAGTTTGAGATTGATGTGGAGAGTTTAAAAGCCACTTATACCCATTTTGTCCCAAAACAGGCTAAAACCAAGAAAATATTGCTGAGAAGCACCAAACAGCTATGTTAGTGTTTCTGGGGTTAAAATGTGTCTTAATCCAATGCAAATGACTAATTATAAGAGTTTGAGATTGATGTGGAGAGTTTAAAAGCCACTTATACCCATTTTGTCCCAAAACAGGCTAAAACCAAGAAAACATTGCCTAGAAGCTATAAACAGCTTTGTTAGTGTTTCTGGGATTAAAATGAATCTTAATCCAAAGCAACTGACTAATTATATGAGTTTGAGATGGATGTGGAGAGTTTAAAAGCCACTTATACCCATTTTGTCCCAAAACAGGTTAAAACCAAGAAAACATTGCTTAGAAGCACTAAACAGCTTTGTTAGTGTTTTTGTGGTTAAAATGTGTCTTAATCCAAGGCAACTAACTAATTATAAGAGTTTTAGATAGATGTGGAGAGTTTAAAAGCCACTTATACCCATTTTGTCCCAAAACAGGCTAAAAGCAAGAAAACATTGCTGAGAAGCACCAAACAGCTTTGTTAGTGTTTATGGGGTTAAAATGTGTCTTAATCCAATGCAACTAACTAATTATAAGAGCTTGAGATAGATGTGCAGAGTTTAAAAGCCACTTATACCCATTTTGTCCCAAAACAGGCTAAAACCAAGAAAATATTGCTGAGAAGCACCAAACAGCTATGTTAGTGTTTCTGGGTTTAAAATGTGTCTTAATCCAATGCAAATGACTAATTATAAGAGTTTGAGATTGATGTGGAGAGTTTAAAAGCCACTTATACCATTTTGTCCTAAAATAGGCTAAAACCAAGAAAACATTGCCTAGAAGCTATAAACAGCTTTGTTAGTGTTTCTGGGATTAAAATGTATCTTAATCGAAAGCAACTGACTAATTATATGAGTTTGAGATGGATGTGGAGAGTTTAAAAGCCACTTATACCCATTTTGTCCCAAAATAGGCTAAAACCATGAAAACAATGCCTAGAAGCTGCAAACAGCTTTGTTAGTGTTTCAGGGGTTAAATGTGTCTTAATCCAATGCAACTGACTAATTATAAGAGTTTGAGATGGATGTGGAGAGTTTAAAAGCCACTTATACCCATTTTGTCCCAAAACAGGCTAAAACCAAGAAAACATTGCTTAGAAGCACCAAATAGCTTTGTTAGTATTTCTGTGGTTAAAATGTGTCTTAATCCAATGCAACTAACTAGTTATAAGAGTTTTAGATAGATATGGAGAGTTTAAAAGCCACTTATACCCATTTTGTCCCAAAACAGGCTAAAACCAAGAAAACATTGCTTAGAAGCTCAAAACAGCTATGTTAGTGATTCTGGGGTTAAAATGTGTCTTAATCCAATGCAACTGACTAATTATAAGAGTTTGAGATGGATGTGGAGAGTTTTAAAAGCCACTTATACCCATTTTGTCCCAAAACAGGCTAAAACCAAGAAAACATTGCTTAGAAGCACTAAACAGCTTTATTAGTGTTTCTATGGTTAAAATGTGTCTTAATCTAATGAAACTAACTAATTATAAGAGTTTTAGATAGATGTGGAGAGTTTAAAAGCCACTTATACACATTTTGTCCCAAAACAGGCTAAAATCAAGAAAACATTGCTTAGAAGCTGTAAACAGCTTTGTTAGTGTTTCTAGGGTTAAAATGTGTCTTAATCCAATGCAACTGACTAATTATAAGAGTTTGAGATTGATGTGGAGAGTTTAAAAGCCACTTATACCCATTGTTGGGATTTATGAGACAAAGCTCACAAGAGAGGGTAGACAAACACTTGGTGAATGAATCCCCCTTTACCCACAACAAACTAACTCATTCTCAAGGGGGAGGAGAGAACATCAACTTGTGATGAACTCCCCATAAACAAGCTAGATAGAACCCAAATACTAGAGAGTAAGCGGATCCTAACTAGGAGAAGCACTAGTTTGAGACTTATCCTCTTCTAGTATCACAACACTTAGAGTTTGTGTACTTAGGAGAAGGAGGATTAAGAATCAGTAATCTAGGCTAAGTAAAGCAGTAAATAAGAAGAGTTTAGGTGGATTTGAGAAGAGAATAGGCTGCCTTAAGGGCAGCCCCTAACCGCTAATCACCTAAACAATCTACATTGTGAATATGAACAAGAACACAAGTAGAGAGGGGAAATCGGATTCTCTTCTATTAGATAATATTGTGTTGTGTTACAAAATGAGAGATTACAATGCTTAATATAGGAGAACAAATGTATATGGCCGTTTGAGATAAATGAGAGGTGAGAGTGACATATAGCCGTTGGTGCACAAGTGGGTGTATGGTGAAAGGGACAGCTCCTTCCCTTGGTTGTCTCATTCTTCACCAACCAAGGTCTCACATGCTTCCTTCCTTCCCTTCTTTTCCCTTTGTGAGACATTTAACTTCTTCTTGGGCCTCTTCTTCTTATAAGGCCTTTACTTCACAATTCTTCTCACATTGCTCTTATGGCCTTGCTGACCACTCTCATTGTTCTCACGGCCCACATGGCCTTATTGGCCACTCTTATTGTGCTCACGGCCTTACTGGCCGCTCTCCGGACATGGGTCCGTTCACGGACACGGTACATGGTACCGGACACGGTACATGGTCGCTCACGGACACGGACATGGCCTTACCGGCCTTTACATGGCCTTTCCGGCCTTTCTTCTCTTCTTCCAAGGTTCGGCCTTACCGGCCTCTCCTCTCTCCTCCTTGGTACATTCTAATACTCCCCCGCACGCTTGATCGGTGGGACACCATGGGGACCAAAGATCAAGGGTGGACTAGTGTCATCTACCTCATTAAAAACCTCAACAAAGAAAACCTCTTGGGATAAAACTTTGTTAAGGGAAAAAGAGTATAGACTCCACTATCCATGATGTCCCTTGACCTTGGTTTGCAAAGAACTAGCTCCCTTCTCTTCATGATTTGAACCGCTCCTACTCCTTAGCCCACCTTGCCTTTAGCACATTCCTTATGATCTCCATCCTTGCGCCTTTAGAATTTCTTTGAGGCTCTCATAGTCTCCTTTACCCCTTAAACAAGTGATAAAGAAGAAAAGAATAAGTGTTTGCTATGAGGAATATCAAAGAAAATTTCTAAAAGTGTGACAATTTAAGAGAACATATTAAAGACTAAAGACTAGTAATGAAGCTAAGGTAATGAATTTATGAATTAAAATAGAGAAGAGTTTAGAGCACAGCCTTTATGGTGTTTTGATGGATAGGAGGGAGAGAGTTGATCACTGTTGCGGTTTGGAATTCCTCCTTGAGACCGCTCCTCTAACCATGGTTTTAAACCCGGTCAGTTTTATTTGTCAGACTGACACATGCCCACTGAATCGGACATAACTTTCGAACGGCTGCTCGGATTGGTATGATTCCACTTCCACTGGCAAGATGACTCTGTGGTCTCGAACTTTAATGAAGAACGCGGAAGCCGAATCGCAGTGGAAGGGTTTCGTCCGAGTCGATCTTTGAGACGCTTCGGCTGAGCTTTAAGTAAAGACTTTTGCTTGTGGCCGAGCAGAATCTGTGAGGTACGGTCTGAAGTCACTTGATCTCCCCCGTAACCTTTACTTGATGATGGGCTGAAACCTCATCACCTCAGTTGAAGCCTTGTGCATCACCGTTCTTGTGCACATCCAATCAACAGTTGAAACCTTGTGCATCACCTTTCCTAAAGACCATTGTGCACATCCGATCAACAACTTGGCACTAACACACATGCTCTTGGACTGATTCATCACCTTCCACCAGCTTAACAAAGACTTGGTGGCCCTTGGTTCTAACTCCAGGCATTGTGCTGCGCTCTTACATGGCTATCTTGTAGCCTTCAACCTCGCCACTTCTTCTCCTTGAGATAGTGAGCGAACTCCACACAATCTTCAATGCTGAAACTGAAACCAAAAATCAATGGAACAGATTCTAAACAAGAGATTGTTAGAGATTAGAGTATAGAGAATATTACTGAAATTAAATAGAGAATTTAGAGAATTAATAAGAGTATATATGGAGAATAGAAAGTGAGAGTATAAGGGAGAGTATTGGCGGTAGTATAAGATGAATGGAGAGTAGAATAGAGAATCTGCTCAAGAGTTCTTATGGACAGAGTTTAACTCTGTTTTCTTGAGTTGAAAGAAGCTTTGACAGCCAAGAACATCCAAGAAGACAATCTCTTTTGGTGCTTTAATGGCTGAAACACAATGGACCTTATGGAAAATTAGTTTCTCCAAAGGTTTAACAACAAAACTCCTTGTAGAATCACTTAAACAAGTGTTCTTCAAGAGATTAAGGCTTTAGATCCACGAAGATAACATATAGAAGATGTTTTTCGTGGTCCCAAGCAAAGAAGAAACAACAAAAGCCTTTGGAACAGCCTATTGTCCAACGGTTAAAAGAATGCATCTTGGACCAACTTGAATCTATTTGACCAAGCGGGCTCTACATGCTAAAATAAAGTCTCTCTCTTCCTCAAACTCGAACCTGGACACACCATATGACCAGAAACAAAGCTTTCTCAACCAAGAACAAAACCGATTTGCTCCTTGGTTCATCACCACCTCATTTAAACCCAAGCTTTCACCAAATCGGTAAGCCTAAAGATGAGGTTTTAAAATCGATTTCTTTCACACACTTGGTCTACAAATTCTAACAAGACAAGAGACCAAGCTTACTCAACAATGAGCTGCTAGAGAATCGATTTAACAACAAAAGCAAAATTAAAGCTTTAAAGAACTAAGCTAAGCGAATTAACACCTAAGCTAGGATTAAAACTTTAACTAAGCTAACTCCTAAGAAAACGACATTGAGAATGAGTTTGAATCACCAAGAACAGAACCTGCTCTGATACCATGTTGGGATTTATGAGACAAAGCTCACAAGAGAGGGTAGACAAACACTTGGTGAATGAATCCCCCTTTACCCACAACAAACTAACTCATTCTCAAGGGGGAGGAGAGAACATCAACTTGTGATGAACTCCCCATAAACAAGCTAGATAGAACCCAAATACTAGAGAGTAAGCGGATCCTAACTAGGAGAAGCACTAGTTTGAGACTTATCCTCTTCTAGTATCACAACACTTAGAGTTTGTGTACTTAGGAGAAGGAGGATTAAGAATCAGTAATCTAGGCTAAGTAAAGCAGTAAATAAGAAGAGTTTAGGTGGATTTGAGAAGAGAATAGGCTGCCTTAAGGGCAGCCCCTAACCGCTAATCACCTAAACAATCTACATTGTGAATATGAACAAGAACACAAGTAGAGAGGGGAAATCGGATTCTCTTCTATTAGATAATATTGTGTTGTGTTACAAAATGAGAGATTACAATGCTTAATATAGGAGAACAAATGTATATGGCCGTTTGAGATAAATGAGAGGTGAGAGTGACATATAGCCGTTGGTGCACAAGTGGGTGTATGGTGAAAGGGACAGCTCCTTCCCTTGGTTGTCTCATTCTTCACCAACCAAGGTCTCACATGCTTCCTTCCTTCCCTTCTTTTCCCTTTGTGAGACATTTAACTTCTTCTTGGGCCTCTTCTTCTTATAAGGCCTTTACTTCACAATTCTTCTCACATTGCTCTTATGGCCTTGCTGACCACTCTCATTGTTCTCACGGCCCACATGGCCTTATTGGCCACTCTTATTGTGCTCACGGCCTTACTGGCCGCTCTCCGGACATGGGTCCGTTCACGGACACGGTACATGGTACCGGACACGGTACATGGTCGCTCACGGACACGGACATGGCCTTACCGGCCTTTACATGGCCTTTCCGGCCTTTCTTCTCTTCTTCCAAGGTTCGGCCTTACCGGCCTCTCCTCTCTCCTCCTTGGTACATTCTAATACCCATTTTGTCCCAAAACAGGCTAAAACCAAGAAAATATTGCTGAGAAGCACCAAACAGCTATGTTAGTGTTTCTGGGGTTAAAATGTGTCTTAATCCAATGCAAATGACTAATTATAAGAGTTTGAGATTGATGTGGAGAGTTTAAAAGCCACTTATACCCATTTTGTCCCAAAACAGGCTAAAACCAAGAAAACATTGCCTAGAAGCTATAAACAGCTTTGTTAGTGTTTCTGGGATTAAAATGAATCTTAATCCAAAGCAACTGACTAATTATATGAGTTTGAGATGGATGTGGAGAGTTTAAAAGCCACTTATACCCATTTTGTCCCAAAACAGGTTAAAACCAAGAAAACATTGCTTAGAAGCACTAAACAGCTTTGTTAGTGTTTTTGTGGTTAAAATGTGTCTTAATCCAAGGCAACTAACTAATTATAAGAGTTTTAGATAGATGTGGAGAGTTTAAAAGCCACTTATACCCATTTTGTCCCAAAACAGGCTAAAAGCAAGAAAACATTGCTGAGAAGCACCAAACAGCTATGTTAGTGATTCTGGGGTTAAAATGTGTCTTAATCCAATGCAACTGACTAATTATAAGAGTTTGAGATGGATGTGGAGAGTTTTAAAAGCCACTTATACCCATTTTGTCCCAAAACAGGCTAAAACCAAGAAAACATTGCTTAGAAGCACTAAACAGCTTTATTAGTGTTTCTATGGTTAAAATGTGTCTTAATCTAATGAAACTAACTAATTATAAGAGTTTTAGATAGATGTGGAGAGTTTAAAAGCCACTTATACACATTTTGTCCCAAAACAGGCTAAAATCAAGAAAACATTGCTTAGAAGCTGTAAACAGCTTTGTTAGTGTTTCTAGGGTTAAAATGTGTCTTAATCCAATGCAACTGACTAATTATAAGAGTTTGAGATTGATGTGGAGAGTTTAAAAGCCACTTATACCCATTTTGTCCCAAAACAGGCTAAAACCAAGAAAATATTGCTGAGAAGCACCAAACAGCTATGTTAGTGTTTCTGGGGTTAAAATGTGTCTTAATCCAATGCAAATGACTAATTATAAGAGTTTGAGATTGATGTGGAGAGTTTAAAAGCCACTTATACCCATTTTGTCCCAAAACAGGCTAAAACCAAGAAAACATTGCCTAGAAGCTATAAACAGCTTTGTTAGTGTTTCTGGGATTAAAATGAATCTTAATCCAAAGCAACTGACTAATTATATGAGTTTGAGATGGATGTGGAGAGTTTAAAAGCCACTTATACCCATTTTGTCCCAAAACAGGTTAAAACCAAGAAAACATTGCTTAGAAGCACTAAACAGCTTTGTTAGTGTTTTTGTGGTTAAAATGTGTCTTAATCCAATGCAACTAACTAATTATAAGAGTTTTAGATAGATGTGGAGAGTTTAAAAGCCACTTATACCCATTTTGTCCCAAAACAGGCTAAAAGCAAGAAAACATTGCTGAGAAGCACCAAACAGCTTTGTTAGTGTTTATGGGGTTAAAATGTGTCTTAATCCAATGCAACTAACTAATTATAAGAGCTTGAGATAGATGTGCAGAGTTTAAAAGCCACTTATACCCATTTTGTCCCAAAACAGGCTAAAACCAAGAAAATATTGCTGAGAAGCACCAAACAGCTATGTTAGTGTTTCTGGGTTTAAAATGTGTCTTAATCCAATGCAAATGACTAATTATAAGAGTTTGAGATTGATGTGGAGAGTTTAAAAGCCACTTATACCATTTTGTCCTAAAATAGGCTAAAACCAAGAAAACATTGCCTAGAAGCTATAAACAGCTTTGTTAGTGTTTCTGGGATTAAAATGTATCTTAATCGAAAGCAACTGACTAATTATATGAGTTTGAGATGGATGTGGAGAGTTTAAAAGCCACTTATACCCATTTTGTCCCAAAATAGGCTAAAACCATGAAAACAATGCCTAGAAGCTGCAAACAGCTTTGTTAGTGTTTCAGGGGTTAAATGTGTCTTAATCCAATGCAACTGACTAATTATAAGAGTTTGAGATGGATGTGGAGAGTTTAAAAGCCACTTATACCCATTTTGTCCCAAAACAGGCTAAAACCAAGAAAACATTGCTTAGAAGCACTAAACAGCTTTGTTAGTGTTTCTGTGGTTAAAATGTGTCTTAATCCAATGAAACTAACTAATTATAAGAGTTTTAGATAGATGTGGAGAGTTTAAAAGCCACTTATACCCATTTTGTCCCAAAACAGGCTAAAACCAAGAAAATATTGCTGAGAAGCACCAAACTGCTATGTTAGTGTTTCTGGGTTTAAAATGTGTCTTAATCCAATGCAAATGACTAATTATAAGAGTTTGAGATTGATGTGGAGAGTTTAAAAGCCACTTATACCATTTTGTCCTAAAACAGGCTAAAACCAAGAAAACATTGCCTAGAAGCTATAAACAGCTTTGTTAGTGATTCTGGGATTAAAATGTATCTTAATCGAAAGCAACTGACTAATTATATGAGTTTGAGATGGATGTGGAGAGTTTAAAAGCCACTTATACCCATTTTGTCCCAAAATAGGCTAAAACCATGAAAACAATGCCTAGAAGCTGCAAACAGCTTTGTTAGTGTTTCTGGGGTTAAAATGTGTCTTAATCCAATGCAATTGACTAATTATAAGAGTTTGAGATGGATGTGGAGAGTTTAAAAGCCACTTATACCCATTTTGTCCCAAAACAGGCTAAAACCAAGAAAACATTGCTTAGAAGCACTAAACAGCTTTGTTAGTGTTTCTGTGGTTAAAATGTGTCTTAATCCAATGCAACTAACTAATTATAAGAGTTTGAGATAGATGTGGAGAGTTTAAAAGCCACTTATACCCATTTTGTCCCAAAACAGGCTAAAACCAAGAAAACATTGCTTAGAAGCACCAAATAGCTTTGTTAGTGTTTCTGTGGTTAAAATGTGTCTTAATCCAATGCAACTAACTAGTTATAAGAGTTTTAGATAGATATGGAGAGTTTAAAAGCCACTTATACCCATTTTGTCCCAAAACAGGCTAAAACCAAGAAAACATTGCTTAGAAGCTCAAAACAGCTATGTTAGTGATTCTGGGGTTAAAATGTGTCTTAATCCAATGCAACTAACTAATTATAAGAGTTTGAGATAGATGTGGAGAGTTTAAAAGCCACTTATACCCATTTTGTCCCAAAACAGGCTAAAACCAAGAAAACATTGCTTAGAAGCTGTAAACAGCTTTGTTAGTGTTTCTAGGGTTAAAATGTGTTTTAATGCAATGCAACTAAATAATTATAAGAGTTTGAGATTGATGTGGAGAGTTTAAAAGCCACTTATACCCATTTTGTCCCAAAACAGGCTAAAACCAAGAAAACATTGCTGATAAGCTCAAAACAGCTATGTTAGTGATTCTGGGGTTAAAATGTGTCTTAATCCAATGCAACTAACTAATTATAACAGCTTGAGATAGATGTGGAGAGTTTAAAAGCCACTTATACCCATTTTGTCCCAAAAAGGCTAAAACCAAGAAAACATTGCTTAGAAGCACTAAACAGCTTTGTTAGTGTTTCTGGGGTTAAAATGTGTCTTAATCCAATGCAACTAACTAATTATAAGAGTTTGAGATAGATGTGGAGAGTTTAAAAGCCACTTATACCCATTTTGTCCCAAAACAGGCTAAAACCAAGAAAACATTGCCTAGAAGCTATAAACAGCTTTGTTAGTGTTTCTGGGATTAAAATGAATCTTAATCCAAAGCAACTGACTAATTATATGAGTTTGAGATGGATGTGGAGAGTTTAAAAGCCACTTATACCCATTTTGTCCCAAAACAGGTTAAAACCAAGAAAACATTGCTTAGAAGCACTAAACAGCTTTGTTAGTGTTTTTGTGGTTAAAATGTGTCTTAATCCAAGGCAACTAACTAATTATAAGAGTTTTAGATAGATGTGGAGAGTTTAAAAGCCACTTATACCCATTTTGTCCCAAAACAGGCTAAAAGCAAGAAAACATTGCTGAGAAGCACCAAACAGCTTTGTTAGTGTTTATGGGGTTAAAATGTGTCTTAATCCAATGCAACTAACTAATTATAAGAGCTTGAGATAGATGTGCAGAGTTTAAAAGCCACTTATACCCATTTTGTCCCAAAACAGGCTAAAACCAAGAAAATATTGCTGAGAAGCACCAAACAGCTATGTTAGTGTTTCTGGGTTTAAAATGTGTCTTAATCCAATGCAAATGACTAATTATAAGAGTTTGAGATTGATGTGGAGAGTTTAAAAGCCACTTATACCATTTTGTCCTAAAATAGGCTAAAACCAAGAAAACATTGCCTAGAAGCTATAAACAGCTTTGTTAGTGTTTCTGGGATTAAAATGTATCTTAATCGAAAGCAACTGACTAATTATATGAGTTTGAGATGGATGTGGAGAGTTTAAAAGCCACTTATACCCATTTTGTCCCAAAATAGGCTAAAACCATGAAAACAATGCCTAGAAGCTGCAAACAGCTTTGTTAGTGTTTCAGGGGTTAAATGTGTCTTAATCCAATGCAACTGACTAATTATAAGAGTTTGAGATGGATGTGGAGAGTTTAAAAGCCACTTATACCCATTTTGTCCCAAAACAGGCTAAAACCAAGAAAACATTGCTTAGAAGCACTAAACAGCTTTGTTAGTGTTTCTGTGGTTAAAATGTGTCTTAATCCAATGAAACTAACTAATTATAAGAGTTTTAGATAGATGTGGAGAGTTTAAAAGCCACTTATACCCATTTTGTCCCAAAACAGGCTAAAACCAAGAAAATATTGCTGAGAAGCACCAAACTGCTATGTTAGTGTTTCTGGGTTTAAAATGTGTCTTAATCCAATGCAAATGACTAATTATAAGAGTTTGAGATTGATGTGGAGAGTTTAAAAGCCACTTATACCATTTTGTCCTAAAACAGGCTAAAACCAAGAAAACATTGCCTAGAAGCTATAAACAGCTTTGTTAGTGATTCTGGGATTAAAATGTATCTTAATCGAAAGCAACTGACTAATTATATGAGTTTGAGATGGATGTGGAGAGTTTAAAAGCCACTTTTACCCATTTTGTCCCAAAACAGGCTAAAACCAAGAAAATATTGCTGAGAAGCACCAAACTGCTATGTTAGTGTTTCTGGGTTTAAAATGTGTCTTAATCCAATGCAAATGACTAATTATAAGAGTTTGAGATTGATGTGGAGAGTTTAAAAGCCACTTATACCCATTTTGTCCCAAAACAGGCTAAAACCAAGAAAACATTGCCTAGAAGCTATAAACAGCTTTGTTAGTGATTCTGGGATTAAAATGTATCTTAATCGAAAGCAACTGACTAATTATATGAGTTTGAGATGGATGTGGAGAGTTTAAAAGCCACTTATACCCATTTTGTCCCAAAATAGGCTAAAACCATGAAAACAATGCCTAGAAGCTGCAAACAGCTTTGTTAGTGTTTCTGGGGTTAAAATGTGTCTTAATCCAATGCAATTGACTAATTATAAGAGTTTGAGATGGATGTGGAGAGTTTAAAAGCCACTTATACCCATTTTGTCCCAAAACAGGCTAAAACCAAGAAAACATTGCTTAGAAGCACTAAACAGCTTTGTTAGTGTTTCTGTGGTTAAAATGTGTCTTAATCCAATGCAACTAACTAATTATAAGAGTTTGAGATAGATGTGGAGAGTTTAAAAGCCACTTATACCCATTTTGTCCCAAAACAGGCTAAAACCAAGAAAACATTGCTTAGAAGCACCAAATAGCTTTGTTAGTGTTTCTGTGGTTAAAATGTGTCTTAATCCAATGCAACTAACTAGTTATAAGAGTTTTAGATAGATATGGAGAGTTTAAAAGCCACTTATACCCATTTTGTCCCAAAACAGGCTAAAACCAAGAAAACATTGCTTAGAAGCTCAAAACAGCTATGTTAGTGATTCTGGGGTTAAAATGTGTCTTAATCCAATGCAACTAACTAATTATAAGAGCTTGAGATAGATGTGGAGAGTTTAAAAGCCACTTATACCCATTTTGTCCCAAAAAGGCTAAAACCAAGAAAACATTGCTTAGAAGCACTAAACAGCTTTGTTAGTGTTTCTGGGGTTAAAATGTGTCTTAATCCAATGCAACTAACTAATTATAAGAGTTTGAGATAGATGTGGAGAGTTTAAAAGCCACTTATACCCATTTTGTCCCAAAACAGGCTAAAACCAAGAAAACATTGCTTAGAAGCTGTAAACAGCTTTGTTAGTGTTTCTAGGGTTAAAATGTGTTTTAATGCAATGCAACTAAATAATTATAAGAGTTTGAGATTGATGTGGAGAGTTTAAAAGCCACTTATACCCATTTTGTCCCAAAACAGGCTAAAACCAAGAAAACATTGCTTAGAAGCTCAAAACAGCTATGTTAGTGATTCTGGGGTTAAAATGTGTCTTAATCCAATGCAACTAACTAATTATAAGAGCTTGAGATAGATGTGGAGAGTTTAAAAGCCACTTATACCCATTTTGTCCCAAAAAGGCTAAAACCAAGAAAACATTGCTTAGAAGCACTAAACAGCTTTGTTAGTGTTTCTGGGGTTAAAATGTGTCTTAATCCAATGCAACTAACTAATTATAAGAGTTTGAGATAGATGTGGAGAGTTTAAAAGCCACTTATACCCATTTTGTCCCAAAACAGGCTAAAACCAAGAAAACATTGCCTAGAAGCTATAAACAGCTTTGTTAGTGTTTCTGGGATTAAAATGAATCTTAATCCAAAGCAACTGACTAATTATATGAGTTTGAGATGGATGTGGAGAGTTTAAAAGCCACTTATACCCATTTTGTCCCAAAACAGGTTAAAACCAAGAAAACATTGCTTAGAAGCACTAAACAGCTTTGTTAGTGTTTTTGTGCTTAAAATGTGTCTTAATCCAAGGCAACTAACTAATTATAAGAGTTTTAGATAGATGTGGAGAGTTTAAAAGCCACTTATACCCATTTTGTCCCAAAACAGGCTAAAAGCAAGAAAACATTGCTGAGAAGCACCAAACAGCTTTGTTAGTGTTTATGGGGTTAAAATGTGTCTTAATCCAATGCAACTAACTAATTATAAGAGCTTGAGATAGATGTGCAGAGTTTAAAAGCCACTTATACCCATTTTGTCCCAAAACAGGCTAAAACCAAGAAAATATTGCTGAGAAGCACCAAACAGCTATGTTAGTGTTTCTGGGTTTAAAATGTGTCTTAATCCAATGCAAATGACTAATTATAAGAGTTTGAGATTGATGTGGAGAGTTTAAAAGCCACTTATACCATTTTGTCCTAAAATAGGCTAAAACCAAGAAAACATTGCCTAGAAGCTATAAACAGCTTTGTTAGTGTTTCTGGGATTAAAATGTATCTTAATCGAAAGCAACTGACTAATTATATGAGTTTGAGATGGATGTGGAGAGTTTAAAAGCCACTTATACCCATTTTGTCCCAAAATAGGCTAAAACCATGAAAACAATGCCTAGAAGCTGCAAACAGCTTTGTTAGTGTTTCAGGGGTTAAATGTGTCTTAATCCAATGCAACTGACTAATTATAAGAGTTTGAGATGGATGTGGAGAGTTTAAAAGCCACTTATACCCATTTTGTCCCAAAACAGGCTAAAACCAAGAAAACATTGCTTAGAAGCACTAAACAGCTTTGTTAGTGTTTCTGTGGTTAAAATGTGTCTTAATCCAATGAAACTAACTAATTATAAGAGTTTTAGATAGATGTGGAGAGTTTAAAAGCCACTTATACCCATTTTGTCCCAAAACAGGCTAAAACCAAGAAAATATTGCTGAGAAGCACCAAACTGCTATGTTAGTGTTTCTGGGTTTAAAATGTGTCTTAATCCAATGCAAATGACTAATTATAAGAGTTTGAGATAGATGTGGAGAGTTTAAAAGCCACTTATACCCATTTTGTCCCAAAACAGGCTAAAACCAAGAAAACATTGCTTAGAAGCTGTAAACAGCTTTGTTAGTGTTTCTAGGGTTAAAATGTGTTTTAATGCAATGCAACTAAATAATTATAAGAGTTTGAGATTGATGTGGAGAGTTTAAAAGCCACTTATACCCATTTTGTCCCAAAACAGGCTAAAACCAAGAAAACATTGCTTAGAAGCTCAAAACAGCTATGTTAGTGATTCTGGGGTTAAAATGTGTCTTAATCCAATGCAACTAACTAATTATAAGAGCTTGAGATAGATGTGGAGAGTTTAAAAGCCACTTATACCCATTTTGTCCCAAAAAGGCTAAAACCAAGAAAACATTGCTTAGAAGCACTAAACAGCTTTGTTAGTGTTTCTGGGGTTAAAATGTGTCTTAATCCAATGCAACTAACTAATTATAAGAGTTTGAGATAGATGTGGAGAGTTTAAAAGCCACTTATACCCATTTTGTCCCAAAACAGGCTAAAACCAAGAAAACATTGCCTAGAAGCTATAAACAGCTTTGTTAGTGTTTCTGGGATTAAAATGAATCTTAATCCAAAGCAACTGACTAATTATATGAGTTTGAGATGGATGTGGAGAGTTTAAAAGCCACTTATACCCATTTTGTCCCAAAACAGGCTAAAACCAAGAAAACATTGCTTAGAAGCACTAAACAGCTTTGTTAGTGTTTATGTGGTTAAAATGTGTCTTAATCCAATGAAACTAACTAATTATAAGAGTTTTAGATAGATGTGGAGAGTTTAAAAGCCACTTATACCCATTTTGTCCCAAAACAGGCTAAAACCAAGAAAATATTGCTGAGAAGCACCAAACTGCTATGTTAGTGTTTCTGGGTTTAAAATGTGTCTTAATCCAATGCAAATGACTAATTATAAGAGTTAGAGATTGATGTGGAGAGTTTAAAAGCCACTTATACCATTTTGTCCTAAAACAGGCTAAAACCAAGAAAACATTGCCTAGAAGCTATAAACAGCTTTGTTAGTGATTCTGGGATTAAAATGTATCTTAATCGAAAGCAACTGACTAATTATATGAGTTTGAGATGGATGTGGAGAGTTTAAAAGCCACTTATACCCATTTTGTCCCAAAATAGGCTAAAACCATGAAAACAATGCCTAGAAGCTGCAAACAGCTTTGTTAGTGTTTCTGGGGTTAAAATGTGTCTTAATCCAATGCAATTGACTAATTATAAGAGTTTGAGATGGATGTGGAGAGTTTAAAAGCCACTTATACCCATTTTGTCCCAAAACAGGCTAAAACCAAGAAAACATTGCTTAGAAGCACTAAACAGCTTTGTTAGTGTTTCTGTGGTTAAAATGTGTCTTAATCCAATGCAACTAACTAATTATAAGAGTTTGAGATAGATGTGGAGAGTTTAAAAGCCACTTATACCCATTTTGTCCCAAAACAGGCTAAAACCAAGAAAACATTGCTTAGAAGCACCAAATAGCTTTGTTAGTGTTTCTGTGGTTAAAATGTGTCTTAATCCAATGCAACTAACTAGTTATAAGAGTTTTAGATAGATATGGAGAGTTTAAAAGCCACTTATACCCATTTTGTCCCAAAACAGGCTAAAACCAAGAAAACATTGCTTAGAAGCTCAAAACAGCTATGTTAGTGATTCTGGGGTTAAAATGTGTCTTAATCCAATGCAACTAACTAATTATAAGAGCTTGAGATAGATGTGGAGAGCTTAAAAGCCACTTATACCCATTTTGTCCCAAAAAGGCTAAAACCAAGAAAACATTGCTTAGAAGCACTAAACAGCTTTGTTAGTGTTTCTGGGGTTAAAATGTGTCTTAATCCAATGCAACTAACTAATTATAAGAGTTTGAGATAGATGTGGAGAGTTTAAAAGCCACTTATACCCATTTTGTCCCAAAACAGGCTAAAACCAAGAAAACATTGCTTAGAAGCTGTAAACAGCTTTGTTAGTGTTTCTAGGGTTAAAATGTGTTTTAATGCAATGCAACTAAATAATTATAAGAGTTTGAGATTGATGTGGAGAGTTTAAAAGCCACTTATACCCATTTTGTCCCAAAACAGGCTAAAACCAAGAAAATATTGCTGAGAAGCACCAAACAGCTATGTTAGTGTTTCTGGGGTTAAAATGTGTCTTAATCCAATGCAATTGACTAATTATAAGAGTTTGAGATGGATGTGGAGAGTTTAAAAGCCACTTATACCCATTTTGTCCCAAAACAGGCTAAAACCAAGAAAACATTGCTTAGAAGCACTAAACAGCTTTGTTAGTGTTTCTGTGGTTAAAATGTGTCTTAATCCAATGCAACTAACTAATTATAAGAGTTTGAGATAGATGTGGAGAGTTTAAAAGCCACTTATACCCATTTTGTCCCAAAACAGGCTAAAACCAAGAAAACATTGCTTAGAAGCACCAAATAGCTTTGTTAGTGTTTCTGTGGTTAAAATGTGTCTTAATCCAATGCAACTAACTAGTTATAAGAGTTTTAGATAGATATGGAGAGTTTAAAAGCCACTTATACCCATTTTGTCCCAAAACAGGCTAAAAACAAGAAAACATTGCTTAGAAGCTCAAAACAGCTATGTTAGTGATTCTGGGGTTAAAATGTGTCTTAATCCAATGCAACTAACTAATTATAAGAGCTTGAGATAGATGTGGAGAGTTTAAAAGCCACTTATACCCATTTTGTCCCAAAAAGGCTAAAACCAAGAAAACATTGCTTAGAAGCACTAAACAGCTTTGTTAGTGTTTCTGGGGTTAAAATGAGTCTTAATCCAATGCAGCTAACTAATTATAAGAGTTTGAGATAGATGTGGAGAGTTTAAAAGCCACTTATACCCATTTTGTCCCAAAACAGGCTAAAACCAAGAAAACATTGCTTAGAAGCACCAAATAGCTTTGTTAGTGTTTCTGTGGTTAAAATGTGTCTTAATCCAATGCAACTAACTAGTTATAAGAGTTTTAGATAGATATGGAGAGTTTAAAAGCCACTTATACCCATTTTGTCCCAAAACAGGCTAAAACCAAGAAAACATTGCTTAGAAGCTCAAAACAGCTATGTTAGTGATTCTGGGGTTAAAATGTGTCTTAATCCAATGCAACTGACTAATTATAAGAGTTTGAGATGGATGTGGAGAGTTTTAAAAGCCACTTATACCCATTTTGTCCCAAAACAGGCTAAAACCAAGAAAACATTGCTTAGAAGCACTAAACAGCTTTATTAGTGTTTCTATGGTTAAAATGTGTCTTAATCCAATGAAACTAACTAATTATAAGAGTTTTAGATAGATGTGGAGAGTTTAAAAGCCACTTATACACATTTTGTCCCAAAACAGGCTAAAATCAAGAAAACATTGCTTAGAAGCTGTAAACAGCTTTGTTAGTGTTTCTAGGGTTAAAATGTGTCTTAATCCAATGCAACTGACTAATTATAAGAGTTTGAGATTGATGTGGAGAGTTTAAAAGCCACTTATACCCATTTTGTCCCAAAACAGGCTAAAACCAAGAAAATATTGCTGAGAAGCACCAAACAGCTATGTTAGTGTTTCTGGGGTTAAAATGTGTCTTAATCCAATGCAAATGACTAATTATAAGAGTTTGAGATTGATGTGGAGAGTTTAAAAGCCACTTATACCCATTTTGTCCCAAAACAGGCTAAAACCAAGAAAACATTGCCTAGAAGCTATAAACAGCTTTGTTAGTGTTTCTGGGATTAAAATGAATCTTAATCCAAAGCAACTGACTAATTATATGAGTTTGAGATGGATGTGGAGAGTTTAAAAGCCACTTATACCCATTTTGTCCCAAAACAGGTTAAAACCAAGAAAACATTGCTTAGAAGCACTAAACAGCTTTGTTAGTGTTTTTGTGGTTAAAATGTGTCTTAATCCAAGGCAACTAACTAATTATAAGAGTTTTAGATAGATGTGGAGAGTTTAAAAGCCACTTATACCCATTTTGTCCCAAAATAGGCTAAAACCATGAAAACAATGCCTAGAAGCTGCAAACAGCTTTGTTAGTGTTTCTGGGGTTAAAATGTGTCTTAATCCAATGCAATTGACTAATTATAAGAGTTTGAGATGGATGTGGAGAGTTTAAAAGCCACTTATACCCATTTTGTCCCAAAACAGGCTAAAACCAAGAAAACATTGCTTAGAAGCACTAAACAGCTTTGTTAGTGTTTCTGTGGTTAAAATGTGTCTTAATCCAATGCAACTAACTAATTATAAGAGTTTGAGATAGATGTGGAGAGTTTAAAAGCCACTTATACCCATTTTGTCCCAAAACAGGCTAAAACCAAGAAAACATTGCTTAGAAGCACCAAATAGCTTTGTTAGTGTTTCTGTGGTTAAAATGTGTCTTAATCCAATGCAACTAACTAGTTATAAGAGTTTTAGATAGATATGGAGAGTTTAAAAGCCACTTATACCCATTTTGTCCCAAAACAGGCTAAAACCAAGAAAACATTGCTTAGAAGCTCAAAACAGCTATGTTAGTGATTCTGGGGTTAAAATGTGTCTTAATCCAATGCAACTAACTAATTATAAGAGCTTGAGATAGATGTGGAGAGCTTAAAAGCCACTTATACCCATTTTGTCCCAAAAAGGCTAAAACCAAGAAAACATTGCTTAGAAGCACTAAACAGCTTTGTTAGTGTTTCTGGGGTTAAAATGTGTCTTAATCCAATGCAACTAACTAATTATAAGAGTTTGAGATAGATGTGGAGAGTTTAAAAGCCACTTATACCCATTTTGTCCCAAAACAGGCTAAAACCAAGAAAACATTGCTTAGAAGCTGTAAACAGCTTTGTTAGTGTTTCTAGGGTTAAAATGTGTTTTAATGCAATGCAACTAAATAATTATAAGAGTTTGAGATTGATGTGGAGAGTTTAAAAGCCACTTATACCCATTTTGTCCCAAAACAGGCTAAAACCAAGAAAATATTGCTGAGAAGCACCAAACAGCTATGTTAGTGTTTCTGGGGTTAAAATGTGTCTTAATCCAATGCAATTGACTAATTATAAGAGTTTGAGATGGATGTGGAGAGTTTAAAAGCCACTTATACCCATTTTGTCCCAAAACAGGCTAAAACCAAGAAAACATTGCTTAGAAGCACTAAACAGCTTTGTTAGTGTTTCTGTGGTTAAAATGTGTCTTAATCCAATGCAACTAACTAATTATAAGAGTTTGAGATAGATGTGGAGAGTTTAAAAGCCACTTATACCCATTTTGTCCCAAAACAGGCTAAAACCAAGAAAACATTGCTTAGAAGCACCAAATAGCTTTGTTAGTGTTTCTGTGGTTAAAATGTGTCTTAATCCAATGCAACTAACTAGTTATAAGAGTTTTAGATAGATATGGAGAGTTTAAAAGCCACTTATACCCATTTTGTCCCAAAACAGGCTAAAAACAAGAAAACATTGCTTAGAAGCTCAAAACAGCTATGTTAGTGATTCTGGGGTTAAAATGTGTCTTAATCCAATGCAACTAACTAATTATAAGAGCTTGAGATAGATGTGGAGAGTTTAAAAGCCACTTATACCCATTTTGTCCCAAAAAGGCTAAAACCAAGAAAACATTGCTTAGAAGCACTAAACAGCTTTGTTAGTGTTTCTGGGGTTAAAATGAGTCTTAATCCAATGCAGCTAACTAATTATAAGAGTTTGAGATAGATGTGGAGAGTTTAAAAGCCACTTATACCCATTTTGTCCCAAAACAGGCTAAAACCAAGAAAACATTGCTTAGAAGCACCAAATAGCTTTGTTAGTGTTTCTGTGGTTAAAATGTGTCTTAATCCAATGCAACTAACTAGTTATAAGAGTTTTAGATAGATATGGAGAGTTTAAAAGCCACTTATACCCATTTTGTCCCAAAACAGGCTAAAACCAAGAAAACATTGCTTAGAAGCACCAAATAGCTTTGTTAGTGTTTCTGTGGTTAAAATGTGTCTTAATCCAATGCAACTAACTAGTTATAAGAGTTTTAGATAGATATGGAGAGTTTAAAAGCCACTTATACCCATTTTGTCCCAAAACAGGCTAAAAACAAGAAAACATTGCTTAGAAGCTCAAAACAGCTATGTTAGTGATTCTGGGGTTAAAATGTGTCTTAATCCAATGCAACTAACTAATTATAAGAGCTTGAGATAGATGTGGAGAGTTTAAAAGCCACTTATACCCATTTTGTCCCAAAAAGGCTAAAACCAAGAAAACATTGCTTAGAAGCACTAAACAGCTTTGTTAGTGTTTCTGGGGTTAAAATGAGTCTTAATCCAATGCAGCTAACTAATTATAAGAGTTTGAGATAGATGTGGAGAGTTTAAAAGCCACTTATACCCATTTTGTCCCAAAACAGGCTAAAACCAAGAAAACATTGCTTAGAAGCACCAAATAGCTTTGTTAGTGTTTCTGTGGTTAAAATGTGTCTTAATCCAATGCAACTAACTAGTTATAAGAGTTTTAGATAGATATGGAGAGTTTAAAAGCCACTTATACCCATTTTGTCCCAAAACAGGCTAAAACCAAGAAAACATTGCTTAGAAGCTCAAAACAGCTATGTTAGTGATTCTGGGGTTAAAATGTGTCTTAATCCAATGCAACTGACTAATTATAAGAGTTTGAGATGGATGTGGAGAGTTTTAAAAGCCACTTATACCCATTTTGTCCCAAAACAGGCTAAAACCAAGAAAACATTGCTTAGAAGCACTAAACAGCTTTATTAGTGTTTCTATGGTTAAAATGTGTCTTAATCCAATGAAACTAACTAATTATAAGAGTTTTAGATAGATGTGGAGAGTTTAAAAGCCACTTATACACATTTTGTCCCAAAACAGGCTAAAATCAAGAAAACATTGCTTAGAAGCTGTAAACAGCTTTGTTAGTGTTTCTAGGGTTAAAATGTGTCTTAATCCAATGCAACTGACTAATTATAAGAGTTTGAGATTGATGTGGAGAGTTTAAAAGCCACTTATACCCATTTTGTCCCAAAACAGGCTAAAACCAAGAAAATATTGCTGAGAAGCACCAAACAGCTATGTTAGTGTTTCTGGGGTTAAAATGTGTCTTAATCCAATGCAAATGACTAATTATAAGAGTTTGAGATTGATGTGGAGAGTTTAAAAGCCACTTATACCCATTTTGTCCCAAAACAGGCTAAAACCAAGAAAACATTGCCTAGAAGCTATAAACAGCTTTGTTAGTGTTTCTGGGATTAAAATGAATCTTAATCCAAAGCAACTGACTAATTATATGAGTTTGAGATGGATGTGGAGAGTTTAAAAGCCACTTATACCCATTTTGTCCCAAAACAGGTTAAAACCAAGAAAACATTGCTTAGAAGCACTAAACAGCTTTGTTAGTGTTTTTGTGGTTAAAATGTGTCTTAATCCAAGGCAACTAACTAATTATAAGAGTTTTAGATAGATGTGGAGAGTTTAAAAGCCACTTATACCCATTTTGTCCCAAAATAGGCTAAAACCATGAAAACAATGCCTAGAAGCTGCAAACAGCTTTGTTAGTGTTTCTGGGGTTAAAATGTGTCTTAATCCAATGCAATTGACTAATTATAAGAGTTTGAGATGGATGTGGAGAGTTTAAAAGCCACTTATACCCATTTTGTCCCAAAACAGGCTAAAACCAAGAAAACATTGCTTAGAAGCACTAAACAGCTTTGTTAGTGTTTCTGTGGTTAAAATGTGTCTTAATCCAATGCAACTAACTAATTATAAGAGTTTGAGATAGATGTGGAGAGTTTAAAAGCCACTTATACCCATTTTGTCCCAAAACAGGCTAAAACCAAGAAAACATTGCTTAGAAGCACCAAATAGCTTTGTTAGTGTTTCTGTGGTTAAAATGTGTCTTAATCCAATGCAACTAACTAGTTATAAGAGTTTTAGATAGATATGGAGAGTTTAAAAGCCACTTATACCCATTTTGTCCCAAAACAGGCTAAAACCAAGAAAACATTGCTTAGAAGCTCAAAACAGCTATGTTAGTGATTCTGGGGTTAAAATGTGTCTTAATCCAATGCAACTAACTAATTATAAGAGCTTGAGATAGATGTGGAGAGCTTAAAAGCCACTTATACCCATTTTGTCCCAAAAAGGCTAAAACCAAGAAAACATTGCTTAGAAGCACTAAACAGCTTTGTTAGTGTTTCTGGGGTTAAAATGTGTCTTAATCCAATGCAACTAACTAATTATAAGAGTTTGAGATAGATGTGGAGAGTTTAAAAGCCACTTATACCCATTTTGTCCCAAAACAGGCTAAAACCAAGAAAACATTGCTTAGAAGCTGTAAACAGCTTTGTTAGTGTTTCTAGGGTTAAAATGTGTTTTAATGCAATGCAACTAAATAATTATAAGAGTTTGAGATTGATGTGGAGAGTTTAAAAGCCACTTATACCCATTTTGTCCCAAAACAGGCTAAAACCAAGAAAATATTGCTGAGAAGCACCAAACAGCTATGTTAGTGTTTCTGGGGTTAAAATGTGTCTTAATCCAATGCAATTGACTAATTATAAGAGTTTGAGATGGATGTGGAGAGTTTAAAAGCCACTTATACCCATTTTGTCCCAAAACAGGCTAAAACCAAGAAAACATTGCTTAGAAGCACTAAACAGCTTTGTTAGTGTTTCTGTGGTTAAAATGTGTCTTAATCCAATGCAACTAACTAATTATAAGAGTTTGAGATAGATGTGGAGAGTTTAAAAGCCACTTATACCCATTTTGTCCCAAAACAGGCTAAAACCAAGAAAACATTGCTTAGAAGCACCAAATAGCTTTGTTAGTGTTTCTGTGGTTAAAATGTGTCTTAATCCAATGCAACTAACTAGTTATAAGAGTTTTAGATAGATATGGAGAGTTTAAAAGCCACTTATACCCATTTTGTCCCAAAACAGGCTAAAAACAAGAAAACATTGCTTAGAAGCTCAAAACAGCTATGTTAGTGATTCTGGGGTTAAAATGTGTCTTAATCCAATGCAACTAACTAATTATAAGAGCTTGAGATAGATGTGGAGAGTTTAAAAGCCACTTATACCCATTTTGTCCCAAAAAGGCTAAAACCAAGAAAACATTGCTTAGAAGCACTAAACAGCTTTGTTAGTGTTTCTGGGGTTAAAATGAGTCTTAATCCAATGCAGCTAACTAATTATAAGAGTTTGAGATAGATGTGGAGAGTTTAAAAGCCACTTATACCCATTTTGTCCCAAAACAGGCTAAAACCAAGAAAACATTGCTTAGAAGCACCAAATAGCTTTGTTAGTGTTTCTGTGGTTAAAATGTGTCTTAATCCAATGCAACTAACTAGTTATAAGAGTTTTAGATAGATATGGAGAGTTTAAAAGCCACTTATACCCATTTTGTCCCAAAACAGGCTAAAACCAAGAAAACATTGCTGAGAAGCACCAAACAGCTATGTTAGTGTTTCTGGGGTTAAAATGTGTCTTAATCCAATGCAATTGACTAATTATAAGAGTTTGAGATGGATGTGGAGAGTTTAAAAGCCACTTATACCCATTTTGTCCCAAAACAGGCTAAAACCAAGAAAACATTGCTTAGAAGCACCAAATAGCTTTGTTAGTGTTTCTGTGGTTAAAATGTGTCTTAATCCAATGCAACTAACTAGTTATAAGAGTTTTAGATAGATATGGAGAGTTTAAAAGCCACTTATACCCATTTTGTCCCAAAACAGGCTAAAACCAAGAAAACATTGCTTAGAAGCTCAAAACAGCTATGTTAGTGATTCTGGGGTTAAAATGTGTCTTAATCCAATGCAACTAACTAATTATAAGAGTTTGAGATAGATGTGGAGAGTTTAAAAGCCACTTATACCCATTTTGTCCCAAAACAGGCTAAAACCAAGAAAACATTGCTTAGAAGCTGTAAACAGCTTTGTTAGTGTTTCTAGGGTTAAAATGTGTTTTAATGCAATGCAACTAAATAATTATAAGAGTTTGAGATTGATGTGGAGAGTTTAAAAGCCACTTATACCCATTTTGTCCCAAAACAGGCTAAAACCAAGAAAACATTGCTGATAAGCTCAAAACAGCTATGTTAGTGATTCTGGGGTTAAAATGTGTCTTAATCCAATGCAACTAACTAATTATAAGAGCTTGAGATAGATGTGGAGAGTTTAAAAGCCACTTATACCCATTTTGTCCCAAAAAGGCTAAAACCAAGAAAACATTGCTTAGAAGCACTAAACAGCTTTGTTAGTGTTTCTGGGGTTAAAATGTGTCTTAATCCAATGTAACTAACTAATTATAAGAGTTTGAGATAGATGTGGAGAGTTTAAAAGCCACTTATACCCATTTTGTCCCAAAACAGGCTAAAACCAAGAAAACATTGCCTAGAAGCTATAAACAGCTTTGTTAGTGTTTCTGGGATTAAAATGAATCTTAATCCAAAGCAACTGACTAATTATATGAGTTTGAGATGGATGTGGAGAGTTTAAAAGCCACTTATACCCATTTTGTCCCAAAACAGGTTAAAACCAAGAAAACATTGCTTAGAAGTACTAAACAGCTTTGTTAGTGTTTTTGTGGTTAAAATGTGTCTTAATCCAAGGCAACTAACTAATTATAAGAGTTTTAGATAGATGTGGAGAGTTTAAAAGCCACTTATACCCATTTTGTCCCAAAACAGGCTAAAAGCAAGAAAACATTGCTGAGAAGCACCAAACAGCTTTGTTAGTGTTTATGGGGTTAAAATGTGTCTTAATCCAATGCAACTAACTAATTATAAGAGCTTGAGATAGATGTGCAGAGTTTAAAAGCCACTTATACCCATTTTGTCCCAAAACAGGCTAAAACCAAGAAAATATTGCTGAGAAGCACCAAACAGCTATGTTAGTGTTTCTGGGTTTAAAATGTGTCTTAATCCAATGCAAATGACTAATTATAAGAGTTTGAGATTGATGTGGAGAGTTTAAAAGCCACTTATACCATTTTGTCCTAAAATAGGCTAAAACCAAGAAAACATTGCCTAGAAGCTATAAACAGCTTTGTTAGTGTTTCTGGGATTAAAATGTATCTTAATCGAAAGCAACTGACTAATTATATGAGTTTGAGATGGATGTGGAGAGTTTAAAAGCCACTTATACCCATTTTGTCCCAAAATAGGCTAAAACCATGAAAACAATGCCTAGAAGCTGCAAACAGCTTTGTTAGTGTTTCAGGGGTTAAATGTGTCTTAATCCAATGCAACTGACTAATTATAAGAGTTTGAGATGGATGTGGAGAGTTTAAAAGCCACTTATACCCATTTTGTCCCAAAACAGGCTAAAACCAAGAAAACATTGCTTAGAAGCACTAAACAGCTTTGTTAGTGTTTCTGTGGTTAAAATGTGTCTTAATCCAATGAAACTAACTAATTATAAGAGTTTTAGATAGATGTGGAGAGTTTAAAAGCCACTTATACCCATTTTGTCCCAAAACAGGCTAAAACCAAGAAAATATTGCTGAGAAGCACCATGTAAGTTTGAGAGTAGAGTAATCAAGAGATTATGGAAGAGAGTATGAAAGAGAGTGAAATCGTGTAAAGAGTGAGGAGAGTGAACGATTGAGAGAGAGAGTGTTGGAGAAAGAGAATAAACTCTTTTCTTGCTTCTATTAGTATGATACTTACAAACTATTTAAAGACATATACAAATAGGATATTCTCTTAGGATCCTATGCACACTAATATGAGGAGAAAGCGACATCTCCTTATTCTAACATGTGATCTCCTCTTCTCTCTTGCAACTTGCTCCAACGGCTACAAAGGAAGGATCGAGATGAATGGCGACCGTTGGAGGATCTCTTTGGTGGATTGGGCTCATGAAGACTTCTATTTGAGGATGGCCCGTTGGTTGGTCGTACGGACGTCCGTACGGTCGTACGGACAAGTGTGTGTGCCGGTTCATACTCCCCCTCAAGCTTGACTTGGGGAACTAGTCAAGCTTGACAACATAGGCACCCACCTCATTAAAAACCTTAGTATAGAAAAACCTCTTGGGAAAACTATACTTAAGGGAAAAAGAGTGTAGGCGCCAAAACAAAGCAAGTCATGGCCGAGTGAGGTTTAGGAGGCCAAGCTTAGGATGGATGTATTCACACACTTGGGGGCTCGCAGCTTTAGTCAGGACGTCTGCAAGTTGTTCTTTGCTTTCGGTATGGCAAGGTAAGACAACTCCAAGCTTGATTTGTTCTCGGACCTTATGGCAATCCACTTCAATGTGCTTGGTCCGCTCATGGAACACTGAATTGGTTGCTATATGAATGGCTGCTTCGTTATCACAGTGCATGGTGATCGGCTTTGTTGATTCTATTCCAAGATCCTTGAGTAACATCTTCAGCCACATTAGCTCCGTCGTTAGCTTCCTCATAGCTCTATACTCGGATTCGGCACTTGAGAGTGAGACGACCTTTTGCTTCTTGCTCTTCCATGTGACCAGGTTCCCTCCAAGGAACGTGCAATAGCCTGTGGTTGAGCGTCGGTCCCCACGATCTCCTGCATAGTCAGCGTCGCAGTAGCCTACCAACTCGGTGCTCTTGTTGCGTCCCATCCATATGCCTTGGCCGGGTGAGCCCTTGATGTACTTGAGGATCCGTGTCAGCATGTTCCAATGGTGCACGGTGGGGTTCTTCATATGCTGGCTTACCTGGTTCACGGCAAAGCAAATGTCAGGCCGTGTGATAGTTAAATAAATGAGCTTACCGACTAGCCGCCGGTAGAGGCTAACGTCCTCGAATGGAGCGGTGTCAAGCTCCCCCTGTCCTCCATCCTTGTAATTCTCTTCTAGGGGCGTTGTTACTGCCTTAGCTCCTAGTTTTCCTGTTTCACTCAATAAGTCTAGTGCATACTTTCTTTGAGATAACAATAACCCTTCATTTGATCTATAAACTTCTATCCCAAGAAAGTATTTCAACTCTCCAAGATCTTTAATATCAAAAACTGATTTCAAGAATGTTTTAGAGTCTTGAATACCTACCGAGTCACTTCCAGTGATGATGATATCATCAACATACACTAGAATGACTACTATACCTTTGGCGCTTGGTAAGGTGAACAAGGTGTGGTCAGCTTCGGATTTGCGAAAGCCTTTGTCAAGAAGTGTGGTGCTAAGCTTGTGATACCAAGCCCTTGGTGACTGCTTCAAGCCATAGATAGCTTTGTTGAGTTTCAAGACCTTTCCCGGACCAATAGTATCCTCCAAACCCGGTGGTGGTCGCATATACACTTCATCCTCCAGTTCTCCTTGCAAGAAGGCGTTCTTCACGTCCATTTGCCAAAGTTCCCAGTCGAGGTTGGTGGCGAGAGAGAGTACCACTCGAACCGTGTGAAGCTTAGCCACCGGAGCAAACGTATCAAGATAGTCCTCCCCATACGTTTGCGTGAAACCTCGTGCGACTAGGCGGGCTTTGTGGCGTTCAATCTCCCCATTGCTCTTATATTTGATTGTGAAGATATACCGAGAGGTGACAGCCTTCTTGCCCTTGGGTAAGTCAGCCTCGTCCCATGTATGATTTTGCACCATGGCCGTATTCTCGGCATCCACTGCATCTCTCCATACTTTGTGCTGCTTAGCCTCATCATAGGTCTTGGGGATCCAATCCTCATCAATATGGCCAAGAAACACTTGATGCTCTATCGGAAAATGAGCCAAGGTGCACACGGCCTGAATCGGATGAGCAACGGCCATGTTGTTGTAGTACACACGGGTGTTCTTCCAATGACTAGGAGGATACTTGATACGTTGGCTGCGCCGAAGAGGAACTATAGCCCCAGCTTCGGAGTTGGCTCGTCCTGGAGTAATGATCTCCTCAAGCTGTTCAGCCGTCCCCTCGGTTGTTTCGGCCGTGTTGTCCGCGAGTGACTCGGGTGCTTCCTCATGCTGCTCAGTATGGTCATCGGCATGTGTAGCAGGCTCAGGCTCAGTAGATGGCTCAGGTTGTTCTGGTGATGCTGGTCTGGCTGACTCAGTAGTGATCCGATCGTTTTCAAGACCTAGTCGCTCAAGGATTACTCGGAGGTTGCGCGTCCGATCAGATGGTGAATCAGAGAGGTTACGGAGCTCATCCCAATTCTTCTCATCGTAAAAGCCTTGTGTCTCCATGAACTTGACATCACGAGATACTAGAACCCTCCTTGTTGTAGGGTCATAGCACTTATACCCCTTTTGTGTGGTAGAGTAGCCAAGAAACATAGCCTTTGTACTCTTTGCATCAAGCTTGTCTCTTAGCTCACCTGGTCGCAACACATAGCACACACAACCAAACACTCGTAAGTGATCAAATGTAGGTTTGTCATTCGTTAATACCTCAAATGGAGACACATCCTTTAGGATCTTTGTTGGTGTGCGGTTAATAAGATAACAAGCGGCTAGCACAGCATCTCCCCAAAACCTCTTTGGAACCCTTGTGTGAAACATCATAGACCTTGCTACTTCCATGAGATGCCTATTCTTCCTCTCAGCCACTCCATTTTGTTGTGGTGTGTAAGGACAGCTAGTTTGATGAAGAATTCCATGTTTGGCTAGATATTGTTTAAAGGCATGGCTTGTGTACTCTCCACCATTATCTGATCTCAAAATTTTAATCTTGGCATGAAAGTGGTTAGTGACATAATTTTGAAAATTAGTAAAGGCCTCAAGGACTCTATCCTTAGAGGGAAGCAAAGTTATCCAAGTATATTTTGATTTTTCATCAATAAAAGTCACAAAATACTTTTGATTATCTCTAGATAAGCAAGGAGATGTCCAAACATCAGAATGAATTAAATCAAAACATTTTTCATAAATAGTAATAGATTTAGGGAAAACAGCCTTGCAATGTTTACCAAGAATACAAGCCTCACACTCATCATTTTGAAAAGAAACATTAGGAAATATTAAGGATAAAGCTCTTGTGTGAGGGTGTCCTAGCCTAGCATGTAAAATAGAATCACTAGGTTTCATAATAACCGAATTAAAGCAAGATGCATTAGAAGATAAGTTCAAGTCCTCAAGCACATAGAGGTCATCCTTGGATCCTCCTTGACCAAGAACCTTACTTGTCTCAATATCCTGAAAATGAACATTGTTAGGACCAAATATAGCATAACAATTTAAATCAGTAGTGGCTCTCTTAACTGATAGCAAGTTAGAAGTAAAGTTTGGCATATAAAATGCCTTAGTCTCCTTATCAAATAGTTTCAAGTTTCCTATGCCTTTAACTGGTACTTTCTCACCATTTGCTATTATTACATTACCATTAGCAGGTTTAATATCACTAATTAGCCTAGAATCACTAATCATGTGATGGGATGCACCAGAATCAACTATGAGGGGTTTAATTTTGTTTGAGGCAAGAAACGCCTTACCGGTGGCCTCTTTGATGGCTTTGATGAGCGCATCAAGGTCGGACCGCCTTACCAGCTCGGACGATGCTGCAGCCAGAGCAGTTCCACTGGTCACTTGTTGAGGCTGCTCAGAGATTGACTCCCCCATGGCTACTGCTTGATGAGCTCTCGGTGGTCCTCCGCGGTTTGGTCGTCCACCTCGGATGGTACCCGGCGGTGGTGCTAGATGAGGGTGTAGAATCCAGCAGCGGCTCTTGAAGTGACCAAGCTTCTTACAATGCTCACAAAATGGCGGGTTGTTCTTGTCCTCCGGCTTGTAGTAGCCCTTGTTTGCTGATGCCGTCTCAGCTTTGTTAGCGGTCACAAGTTCTCCCTTGCCGCCAAACAATCCCATGGAGCCATGCTCCTTTTGAATTTGGTTACAGACATCATCAAGGCTAGGGAGCTTGTCCGACCGTAGAATATGCTTGATAAGGTCATTGTAGGAGGGGTTCAAGGTCAAGAGAAGGCCGAACACCTTATCTTGTTCACGCCTCTCATTCAGAATGGCCGGATCTATAGTCGCCGGCCGGAGCATCTCTAGTTCAGCCCAAAGGGACCTAAACTTCCCAAAGTGCTTGGTGAACTCCATGTCTTCTTGGTTGAGGTTGTTGATGGCCCTCTTAATCTCAAAAATTCGGTTTACATTTGTAACATTCCCAAAAACATTCTTGAGAGTGTCCCACAAGTCTTTTGCTGTCTCGCAATAAGAGTAAGCTTCAAGTATAGGTGCATCTAGGGAGTTTTGAATGATAGCTAGGACTCCCTGATCTTCTTGAAACCACTTGTTCTTCTCATCGACAAGATCCTTGCCGTCTTTGGTGGTCTCGCCACTAGGAGCTTCGCTTGTCTCAACATGGGACCAAAGTCCTCGGCCGCATAGGGCTGTCTTTGTGGTTCTAGCCCACAGTAAGTAATTCTCTCCCTTGAGAGTAACTGGAACAATGAGAGTTTTGGTAGTTTCCATGGAAAAGGATGAAGAGACCGTTGGTTAAAGCTATTGTCCAACGGTTAAAGAAAGAAGATTCAAGAACAAGAATTTTCAAGAACAAGAAAGAGAATGCGGAAGGGAGTGATGGAGATTTGAGGCAAGAACAGAATCAAATCTGCTCTGATACCATGTAAGTTTGAGAGTAGAGTAATCAAGAGATTATGGAAGAGAGTATGAAAGAGAGTGAAATCGTGTAAAGAGTGAGGAGAGTGAACGATTGAGAGAGAGAGTGTTGGAGAAAGAGAATAAACTCTTTTCTTGCTTCTATTAGTATGATACTTACAAACTATTTAAAGACATATACAAATAGGATATTCTCTTAGGATCCTATGCACACTAATATGAGGAGAAAGCGACATCTCCTTATTCTAACATGTGATCTCCTCTTCTCTCTTGCAACTTGCTCCAACGGCTACAAAGGAAGGATCGAGATGAATGGCGACCGTTGGAGGATCTCTTTGGTGGATTGGGCTCATGAAGACTTCTATTTGAGGATGGCCCGTTGGTTGGTCGTACGGACGTCCGTACGGTCGTACGGACAAGTGTGTGTGCCGGTTCATACACCAAACTGCTATGTTAGTGTTTCTGGGTTTAAAATGTGTCTTAATCCAATGCAAATGACTAATTATAAGAGTTTGAGATTGATGTGGAGAGTTTAAAAGCCACTTATACCATTTTGTCCTAAAACAGGCTAAAACCAAGAAAACATTGCCTAGAAGCTATAAACAGCTTTGTTAGTGATTCTGGGATTAAAATGTATCTTAATCGAAAGCAACTGACTAATTATATGAGTTTGAGATGGATGTGGAGAGTTTAAAAGCCACTTATACCCATTTTGTCCCAAAATAGGCTAAAACCATGAAAACAATGCCTAGAAGCTGCAAACAGCTTTGTTAGTGTTTCTGGGGTTAAAATGTGTCTTAATCCAATGCAATTGACTAATTATAAGAGTTTGAGATGGATGTGGAGAGTTTAAAAGCCACTTATACCCATTTTGTCCCAAAACAGGCTAAAACCAAGAAAACATTGCTTAGAAGCACTAAACAGCTTTGTTAGTGTTTCTGTGGTTAAAATGTGTCTTAATCCAATGAAACTAACTAATTATAAGAGTTTTAGATAGATGTGGAGAGTTTAAAAGCCACTTATACCCATTTTGTCCCAAAAGAGGCTAAAACCAAGAAAACATTGCTTAGAAGCTCTAAACAGCTATGTTAGTGTTTCTGGGGTTAAAATGTGTCTTAATCCAATGCAACTGACTAATTATAAGAGTTTGAGATGGATGTGGAGAGTTTAAAAGCCACTTATACACATTTTGTCCCAAAACAGGCTAAAATCAAGAAAACATTGCTTAGAAGCTGTAAACAGCTTTGTTAGTGTTTCTAGGGTTAAAATGTGTTTTAATGCAATGCAACTAAATAATTATAAGAGTTTGAGATTGATGTGGAGAGTTTAAAAGCCACTTATACCCATTTTGTCCCAAAACAGGCTAAAACCAAGAAAATATTGCTGAGAAGCACCAAACAGCTATGTTAGTGTTTCTGGGGTTAAAATGTGTCTTAATCCAATGCAACTAACTAATTATAAGAGTTTTAGATAGATGTGGAGAGTTTAAAAGCCACTTATACCCATTTTGTCCCAAAACAGGCTAAAACCAAGAAAACATTGCTTAGAAGCTCAAAACAGCTATGTTAGTGTTTCTGGGGTTAAAATGTGTCTTAATCCAATGCAACTGACTAATTATAAGAGTTTGAGATGGATGTGGAGAGTTTAAAAGCCACTTATACCCATTTTGTCCCAAAACAGGCTAAAACCAAGAAAACATTGCTGATAAGCACCAAACAGCTTTGTTAGTGTTTCTGGGGTTAGAAAGTGTCTTAATCCAATGCAACTAACTAATTATAAGAGCTTGAGATAGATGTGGAGAGTTTAAAAGCCACTTATACCCATTTTGTCCCAAAAAGGCTAAAACCAAGAAAGCATTGCTTAGAAGCACTAAACAGCTTTGTTAGTGTTTCTGGGGTTAAAATGTGTCTTAATCCAATGTAACTAACTAATTATAAGAGTTTGAGATAGATGTGGAGAGTTTAAAAGCCACTTATACCCATTTTGTCCCAAAACAGGCTAAAACCATGAAAACAATGCCTAGAAGCTGTAAACAGCTTTGTTAGTGTTTCTGGGGTTAAAATGTGTCTTAATCCAATGCAACTAACTAATTATAAGAGCTTGAGATAGATGTGGAGAGTTTAAAAGCCACTTATACCCATTATGAACCGGCACACACACTTGTCCGTACGACCGCCGGCACACACACTTGTCCGTACGACCGTACGGACGTCCGTACGACCAACCAACGGGCCATCCTCAAATAGAAGTCTTCATGAGCCCAATCCACCAAAGAGATCCTCCAACGGTCGCCATTCATCTCGATCCTTCCTTTGTAGCCGTTGGAGCAAGTTGCAAGAGAGAAGAGGAGATCACATGTTAGAATAAGGAGATGTCGCTTTCTCCTCATATTAGTGTGCATAGGATCCTAAGAGAATATCCTATTTGTATATGTCTTTAAATAGTTTGTAAGTATCATACTAATAGAAGTAAGAAAAGAGTTTATTCTCTTTCTCCAACACTCTCTCTCTCAATCGTTCACTCTCCTCACTCTTTACACGATTTCACTCTCTTTCATACTCTCTTCCATAATCTCTTGATTACTCTACTCTCAAACTTACATGGTATCAGAGCAGATTTGATTCTGTTCTTGCCTCAAATCTCCATCACTCCCTTCCGCATTCTCTTTCTTGTTCTTGAAATTTCTTGTTCTTGAATCTTCTTTCTTTAATCGTTGGACAATAGCTTTAACCAACGGTCTCTTCATCCTTTTCCATGGAAACTACCAAAACTCTCATTGTTCCAGTTACTCTCAAGGGAGAGAATTACTTACTATGGGCTAGAACCACAAAGACAGCCCTATGCGGCCGAGGACTTTGGTCCCATGTTGAGACAAGCGAAGTTCCTAGTGGCGAGACCACCAAAGACGGCAAGGATCTTGTCGATGAGAAGAACAAGTGGTTTCAAGAAGATCAGGGAGTCCTAGCTATCATTCAAAACTCCCTAGATGCACCTATACTTGAAGCTTACTCTTATTGCGAGACAGCAAAAGACTTGTGGGACACTCTCAAGAATGTTTTTGGGAATGTTACAAATGTAAACCGAATTTTTGAGATTAAGAGGGCCATCAACAACCTCAACCAAGAAGACATGGAGTTCACCAAGCACTTTGGGAAGTTTAGGTCCCTTTGGGCTGAACTAGAGATGCTCCGGCCGGCGACTATAGATCCGGCCATTCTGAATGAGAGGCGTGAACAAGATAAGGTGTTCGGCCTTCTCTTGACCTTGAACCCCTCCTACAATGACCTTATCAAGCATATTCTACGGTCGGACAAGCTCCCTAGCCTTGATGATGTCTGTAACCAAATTCAAAAGGAGCATGGCTCCATGGGATTGTTTGGCGGCAAGGGAGAACTTGTGACCGCTAACAAAGCTGAAACGGCATCAGCAAACAAGGGCTACTACAAGCCGGAGGACAAGAACAACCCGCCATTTTGTGAGCATTGTAAGAAGCTTGGTCACTTCAAGAGCCGCTGCTGGATTCTACACCCTCATCTAGCACCACCGCCGGGTACCATCCGAGGTGGACGACCAAACCGCGGAGGACCACCGAGAGCTCATCAAGCAGTAGCCATGGGGGAGTCAATCTCTGAGCAGCCTCAACAAGTGACCAGTGGAACTGCTCTTGCTGCAGCATCGTCCGAGCTGGTAAGGCGGTCCGACCTTGATGCGCTCATCAAAGCCATCAAAGAGGCCACCGGTAAGGCGTTTCTTGCCTCAAACAAAATTAAACCCCTCATAGTTGATTCTGGTGCATCCCATCACATGATTAGTGATTCTAGGCTAATTAGTGATATTAAACCTGCTAATGGTAATGTGATAATAGCAAATGGTGAGAAAGTACCAGTTAAAGGCATAGGAAACTTGAAACTATTTGATAAGGAGACTAAGGCATTTTATATGCCAAACTTTACTTCTAACTTGCTATCAGTTAAGAGAGCCACTACTGATTTAAATTGTTATGCTATATTTGGTCCTAACAATGTTCATTTTCAGGATATTGAGACAAGTAAGGTTCTTGGTCAAGGAGGATCCAAGGATGACCTCTATGTGCTTGAGGACTTGAACTTATCTTCTAATGCATCTTGTTTTAATTCGGTTATTATGAAACCTAGTGATTCTATTTTACATGCTAGGCTAGGACACCCTCACACAAGAGCTTTATCCTTAATATTTCCTAATGTTTCTTTTCAAAATGATGAGTGTGAGGCTTGTATTCTTGGTAAACATTGCAAGGCTGTTTTCCCTAAATCTATTACTATTTATGAAAAATGTTTTGATTTAATTCATTCTGATGTTTGGACATCTCCTTGCTTATCTAGAGATAATCAAAAGTATTTTGTGACTTTTATTGATGAAAAATCAAAATATACTTGGATAACTTTGCTTCCCTCTAAGGATAGAGTCCTTGAGGCCTTCACTAATTTTCAAAATTATGTCACTAACCACTTTCATGCCAAGATTAAAATTTTGAGATCAGATAATGGTGGAGAGTACACAAGCCATGCCTTTAAGCAATATCTAGCCAAACATGGAATTCTTCATCAAACTAGCTGTCCTTACACACCACAACAAAATGGAGTGGCTGAGAGAAAGAATAGGCATCTCATGGAAGTAGCAAGGTCTATGATGTTTCACACAAGGGTTCCAAAGAGGTTTTGGGGAGATGCTGTGCTAGCAGCTTGTTATCTTATTAACCGCACACCAACAAAGATCCTAAAGGATGTGTCTCCATTTGAGGTATTAACGAATGACAAACCTACATTTGATCACTTACGAGTGTTTGGTTGTGTGTGCTATGTGTTGCGACCAGGTGAGCTAAGAGACAAGCTTGATGCAAAGAGTACAAAGGCTATGTTTCTTGGCTACTCTACCACACAAAAGGGGTATAAGTGCTATGACCCTACAACAAGGAGGGTTCTAGTATCTCGTGATGTCAAGTTCATGGAGACACAAGGCTTTTACGATGAGAAGAATTGGGATGAGCTCTGTAACCTCTCTGATTCACCATCTGATCGGACGCGCAACCTCCGAATAATCCTTGAGCGACTAGGTCTTGAAAACGATCGGATCACTACTGAGTCAGCCAGACCAGCATCACCAGAACAACCTGAGCCATCTACTGAGCCTGAGCCTGCTACACATGCCGATGACCATACTGAGCAGCATGAGGAAGCACCCGAGTCACTCGCGGACAACACGGCCGAAACAACCGAGGAGACGGCTGAACAGCTTGAGGAGATCATTACTCCAGGACGAGCCAACTCCGAAGCTGGGGCTATAGTTCCTCTTCGGCGCAGCCAACGTATCAAGTATCCTCCTAGTCATTGGAAGAACACCCGTGTGTACTACAACAACATGGCCGTTGCTCATCCGATTCAGGCCGTGTGCACCTTGGCTCATTTTCCGATAGAGCATCAAGTGTTCCTTGGCCATATTGATGAGGATTGGATCCCCAAGACCTATGATGAGGCTAAGCAGCACAAAGTATGGAGAGATGCAGTGGATGCCGAGAATACGGCCATGGTGCAAAATCATACATGGGACGAGGCTGACTTACCCAAGGGCAAGAAGGCTGTCACCTCTCGGTATATCTTCACAATCAAATATAAGAGCAATGGGGAGATTGAACGCCACAAAGCCCGCCTAGTCGCACGAGGTTTCACGCAAACGTATGGGGAGGACTATCTTGATACGTTTGCTCCGGTGGCTAAGCTTCACACGGTTCGAGTTGTACTCTCTCTCGCCACCAACCTCGACTGGGAACTTTGGCAAATGGATGTGAAGAACGCCTTCTTACAAGGAGAACTGGAGGATGAAGTGTATATGCGACCACCACCGGGTTTGGAGGATACTATTGGTCCGGGAAAGGTCTTGAAACTCAACAAAGCTATCTATGGCTTGAAGCAGTCACCAAGGGCTTGGTATCACAAGCTTAGCACCACACTTCTTAACAAAGGCTTTCGCAAATCCGAAGCTGACCACACCTTGTTCACCTTACCAAGCGCCAAAGGTATAGTAGTCATTCTAGTGTATGTTGATGATATCATCATCACTGGAAGTGACTCGGTAGGTATTCAAGACTCTAAAACATTCTTGAAATCAGTTTTTGATATTAAAGATCTTGGAGAGTTGAAATACTTTCTTGGGATAGAGGTTTATAGATCAAATGAAGGGTTATTGTTATCTCAAAGAAAGTATGCACTAGACTTATTGAGTGAAACAGGAAAACTAGGAGCTAAGGCAGTAACAACGCCCCTAGAAGAGAATTACAAGGATGGAGGACAGGGGGAGCTTGACACCGCTCCATTCGAGGACGTTAGCCTCTACCGGCGGCTAGTCGGTAAGCTCATTTATTTAACTATCACACGGCCTGACATTTGCTTTGCCGTGAACCAGGTAAGCCAGCATATGAAGAACCCCACCGTGCACCATTGGAACATGCTGACACGGATCCTCAAGTACATCAAGGGCTCACCCGGCCAAGGCATATGGATGGGATGCAACAAGAGCACCGAGTTGGTAGGCTACTGCGACGCTGACTATGCCGGAGATCGTGGGGACCGACGCTCAACCACAGGCTATTGCACATTCCTTGGAGGGAACCTGGTCACATGGAAGAGCAAGAAGCAAAAGGTCGTCTCACTCTCAAGTGCCGAATCCGAGTATAGAGCTATGAGGAAGCTAACGACGGAGCTAATGTGGCTGAAGATGTTACTCAAGGATCTTGGAATAGAATCAACAAAGCCGATCACCATGCACTGTGATAACGAAGCAGCCATTCATATAGCAACCAATTCAGTGTTCCATGAGCGGACCAAGCACATTGAAGTGGATTGCCATAAGGTCCGAGAACAAATCACGCTTGGAGTTGTCTTACCTTGCCATACCGAAAGCAAAGAACAACTTGCAGACGTCCTGACTAAAGCTGCGAGCCCCCAAGTGTGTGAATACATCCATCCTAAGCTTGGCCTCCTAAACCTCACTCGGCCATGACTTGCTTTGTTTTGGCGCCTACACTCTTTTTCCCTTAAGTATAGTTTTCCCAAGAGGTTTTTCTATACTAAGGTTTTTTTAATGAGGTGGGTGCCTATGTTGTCAAGCTTGACTAGTTCCCCAAGTCAAGCTTGAGGGGGAGTATGAACCGGCACACACACTTGTCCGTACGACCGCCGGCACACACACTTGTCCGTACGACCGTACGGACGTCCGTACGACCAACCAACGGGCCATCCTCAAATAGAAGTCTTCATGAGCCCAATCCACCAAAGAGATCCTCCAACGGTCGCCATTCATCTCGATCCTTCCTTTGTAGCCGTTGGAGCAAGTTGCAAGAGAGAAGAGGAGATCACATGTTAGAATAAGGAGATGTCGCTTTCTCCTCATATTAGTGTGCATAGGATCCTAAGAGAATATCCTATTTGTATATGTCTTTAAATAGTTTGTAAGTATCATACTAATAGAAGTAAGAAAAGAGTTTATTCTCTTTCTCCAACACTCTCTCTCTCAATCGTTCACTCTCCTCACTCTTTACACGATTTCACTCTCTTTCATACTCTCTTCCATAATCTCTTGATTACTCTACTCTCAAACTTACACCCATTTTGTCCCAAAAAGGCTAAAACCAAGAAAACATTGCTTAGAAGCACTAAACAGCTTTGTTAGTGTTTCTGGGGTTAAAATGTGTCTTAATCCAATGCAACTAATTATAAGAGTTTGAGATAGATGTGGAGAGTTTAAAAGCCACTTATACCCATTTTGTCCCAAAACAGGCTAAAACCAAGAAAACATTGCTTAGAAGCACTAAATAGCTTTGTTAGTGTTTCTGTGGTTAAAATGTGTCTTAATCCAATGCAACTAACTAGTTATAAGAGTTTTAGATAGATGTGGAGTTTAAAAGCCACTTATACCCATTTTGTCCCAAAATAGGCTAAAACCAAAAAAACATTGCTTAGAAGCTCAAAACAGCTATGTTAGTGTTTCTGGGGTTAAAATGTGTCTTAATCCAATGCAACTGACTAATTATAAGAGTTTGAGATAGATGTGGAGAGTTTAAAAGCCACTTATACACATTTTGTCCCAAAACAGGCTAAAATCAAGAAAACATTGCTTAGAAGCTGTAAACAGCTTTGTTAGTGTTTCTAGGGTTAAAATGTGTCTTAATCCAATGAAACTGACTAATTATAAGAGTTTGAGATTGATGTGGAGAGTTTAAAAGCCACTTATACCCATTTTGTCCCAAAACAGGCTAAAACCAAGAAAATATTGCTGAGAAGCACCAAACAGCTATGTTAGTGTTTCTGGGGTTAAAATGTGTCTTAATCCAATGCAAATGACTAATTATAAGAGTTTGAGATTGATGTGGAGAGTTTAAAAGCCACTTATACCCATTTTGTCCCAAAACAGGCTAAAACCAAGAAAACATTGCCTAGAAGCTATAAACAGCTTTGTTAGTGTTTCTGGGATTAAAATGAATCTTAATCCAAAGCAATTGACTAATTATATGAGTTTGAGATGGATGTGGAGAGTTTAAAAGCCACTTATACCCATTTTGTCCCAAAACAGGTTAAAACCAAGAAAACATTGCTTAGAAGCACTAAACAGCTTTGTTAGTGTTTTTGTGGTTAAAATGTGTCTTAATCCAAGGCAACTAACTAATTATAAGAGTTTTAGATAGATGTGGAGAGTTTAAAAGCCACTTATACCCATTTTGTCCCAAAACAGGCTAAAAGCAAGAAAACATTGCTGAGAAGCACCAAACAGCTTTGTTAGTGTTTATGGGGTTAAAATGTGTCTTAATCCAATGCAACTAACTAATTATAAGAGCTTGAGATAGATGTGCAGAGTTTAAAAGCCACTTATACCCATTTTGTCCCAAAACAGGCTAAAACCAAGAAAATATTGCTGAGAAGCACCAAACAGCTATGTTAGTGTTTCTGGGTTTAAAATGTGTCTTAATCCAATGCAAATGACTAATTATAAGAGTTTGAGATTGATGTGGAGAGTTTAAAAGCCACTTATACCATTTTGTCCTAAAATAGGCTAAAACCAAGAAAACATTGCCTAGAAGCTATAAACAGCTTTGTTAGTGTTTCTGGGATTAAAATGTATCTTAATCGAAAGCAACTGACTAATTATATGAGTTTGAGATGGATGTGGAGAGTTTAAAAGCCACTTATACCCATTTTGTCCCAAAATAGGCTAAAACCATGAAAACAATGCCTAGAAGCTGCAAACAGCTTTGTTAGTGTTTCAGGCGTTAACTTGTGTCTTAATCCAATGCAATTGACTAATTATAAGAGTTTGAGATGGATGTGGAGAGTTTAAAAGCCACTTATACCCATTTTGTCCCAAAACAGGCTAAAACCAAGAAAACATTGCTTAGAAGCACTAAACAGCTTTGTTAGTGTTTCTGTGGTTAAAATGTGTCTTAATCCAATGAAACTAACTAATTATAAGAGTTTTAGATAGATGTGGAGAGTTTAAAAGCCACTTATACCCATTTTGTCCCAAAACAGGCTAAAACCAAGAAAACATTGCTTAGAAGCACTAAACAGCTTTGTTAGTGTTTCTGGGGTTAAAATGTGTCTTAATCCAATGCAACTAAATAATTATAAGAGTTTGAGATAGATGTGGAGAGTTTAAAAGCCACTTATACCCATTTTGTCCCAAAACAGGCTAAAACCAAGAAAATATTGCTGAGAAGCACCAAACAGCTATGTTAGTGTTTCTGGGGTTAAAATGTGTCTTAATCCAATGCAAATGACTAATTATAAGAGTTTTAGATAGATGTGGAGAGTTTAAAAGCCACTTATACCCATTTTGTCCCAAAATAGGCTAAAACCAAAAAAACATTGCTTAGAAGCTCAAAACAGCTATGTTAGTGTTTCTGGGGTTAAAATGTGTCTTAATCCAATGCAACTGACTAATTATAAGAGTTTGAGATGGATGTGGAGAGTTTAAAAGCCACTTATACACATTTTGTCCCAAAACAGGCTAAAATCAAGAAAACATTGCTTAGGAGCTGTAAACAGCTTTGTTAGTGTTTCTAGGGTTAAAATGTGTTTTAATCCAATGCAACTAAATAATTATAAGAGTTTGAGATTGATGTGGAGAGTTTAAAAGCCACTTATACCCATTTTGTCCCAAAACAGGCTAAAACCAAGAAAATATTGCTGAGAAGCACCAAACAGCTATGTTAGTGTTTCTGGGGTTAAAATGTGTCTTAATCCAATGCAAATGACTAATTATAAGAGTTTGAGAATTATGTGGAGAGTTTAAAACCCACTTATACCCATTTTGTCCCAAAACAGGCTAAAACCAAGAAAACATTGCCTAGAAGCTATAAACAGCTTTGTTAGTGTTTCTGGGATTGTAATGTATCTTAATCCAAAGCAACTGACTAATTATATGAGTTTGAGATGGATGTGGAGAGTTTAAAAACCACTTATACCCATTTTGTCCCAAAACAGGTTAAAACCAAGAAAACATTGCTTAGAAGCACTAAACAGCTTTGTTAGTGTTTTGTGGTTAAAATGTGTCTTAATCCAATGCAACTAACTAATTATAAGAGTTTTAGATAGATGTGGAGAGTTTAAAAGCCACTTATACCCATTTTGTCCCAAAACAGGCTAAAACCAAGAAAACATTGCTGAGAAGCACCAAACAGCTTTGTTAGTGTTTATGGGGTTAAAATGTGTCTTAATCCAATGCAACTAACTAATTATAAGAGCTTGAGATAGATGTGCAGAGTTTAAAAGCCACTTACACCCATTTTTTCCCAAAACAAGCTAAAACCAAGAAAACATTGCTTAGAAGCTCAAAACAGCTATGTTAGTGTTTCTGGGGTTAAAATGTGTCTTAATCCAATGCAACTGACTAATTATAAGAGTTTGAGATCGATGTGGAGAGTTTAAAAGCCACTTATACCCATTTTGTCCCAAAACAGGCTAAAACCATAAAACAATGCCTAGAAGCTGTAAACAGCTTTGTTAGTGTTTCTGGGGTTAAAATGTGTCTTAATCCAATGCAACTGACTAATTATAAGAGTTTGAGATGGATGTGGAGAGTTTAAAAGCCACTTATACCCATTTTGTCCCAAAACAGGCTAAAACCAAGAAAACATTGCTTAGAAGCACTAAACAGCTTTGTTAGTGTTTCTGTGGTTAAAATGTGTTTTAATCCAATGCAACTAACTAGTTATAAGAGTTTTAGATAGATGTGGAGAGTTTAAAAGCCACTTATACCCATTTTGTCCCAAAATAGGCTAAAACCAAAAAAACATTGCTTAGAAGCTCAAAACAGCTATGTTAGTGTTTCTGGGGTTAAAATGTGTCTTAATCCAATGCAACTGACTAATTATAAGAGTTTGAGATGGATGTGGAGAGTTTAAAAGCCACTTATACACATTTTGTCCCAAAACAGGCTAAAATCAAGAAAACATTGCTTAGAAGCTGTAAACAGCTTTGTTAGTGTTTCTAGGGTTAAAATGTGTTTTAATGCAATGCAACTAAATAATTATAAGAGTTTGAGATTGATGTGGAGAGTTTAAAAGCCACTTATACGCATTTTGTCCCAAAACAGGCTAAAACCAAGAAAATATTGCTGAGAAGCACCAAACAGCTATGTTAGTGTTTCTGGGGTTAAAATGTGTCTTAATCCAATGCAAATGACTAATTATAAGAGTTTGAGATTGATATGGAGAGTTTAAAACCCACTTATACCCATTTTGTCCCAAAACAGGCTAAAACCAAGAAAACATTGCCTAGAAGCTATAAACAGCTTTGTTAGTGTTTCTGGGATTATAATGAATCTTAATCCAAAGCAACTGACTAATTAT
Source organism: Camelina sativa (assembly GCF_030686135.1). Taxonomy (NCBI): domain Eukaryota; kingdom Viridiplantae; phylum Streptophyta; class Magnoliopsida; order Brassicales; family Brassicaceae; genus Camelina; species Camelina sativa. Next base: position 21,806,804 of record NC_141893.1, read on the forward strand.
ATGAGTTTGAGATGGATGTGGAGAGTTTAAAAGCCACTTATACCCATTTTGTCCCAAAACAGGTTAAAACCAAGAAAACATTGCTTAGAAGCACTAAACAGCTTTGTTAGTGTTTTGTGGTTAAAATGTGTCTTAATCCAATGCAACTAACTAATTATAAGAGTTTTAGATAGATGTGGAGAGTTTAAAAGCCACTTATACCCATTTTGTCCCAAAACAGGCTAAAACCAAGAAAACATTGCTGAGAAGCACCAAACAGCTTTGTTAGTGTTTATGGGGTTAAAATGTGTCTTAATCCAATGCAACTAACTAATTATAAGAGCTTGAGATAGATGTGCAGAGTTTAAAAGCCACTTACACCCATTTTTTCCCAAAACAAGCTAAAACCAAGAAAACATTGCTTAGAAGCTCAAAACAGCTATGTTAGTGTTTCTGGGGTTAAAATGTGTGTTAATCCAATGCAACTGACTAATTATAAGAGTTTGAGATCGATGTGGAAAGTTTAAAAGCCACTTATACCCATTTTGTCCCAAAACAGGCTAAAACCATAAAACAATGCCTAGAAGCTGTAAACAGCTTTGTTAGTGTTTCTGGGGTTAAAATGTGTCTTAATCCAATGCAACTGACTAATTATAAGAGTTTGAGATGGATGTGGAGAGTTTAAAAGCCACTTATACCCATTTTGTCCCAAAACAGGCTAAAACCAAGAAAACATTGCTTAGAAGCACTAAACAGCTTTGTTAGTGTTTCTGTGGTTAAAATGTGTCTTAATCCAATGCAACTAACTAGTTATAAGAGTTTTAGATAGATGTGGAGAGTTTAAAAGCCACTTATACCCATTTTGTCCCAAAATAGGCTAAAACCAAAAAAACATTGCTTAGAAGCTCAAAACAGCTATGTTAGTGTTTCTGGGGTTAAAATGTGTCTTAATCCAATGCAACTGACTAATTATAAGAGTTTGAGATGGATGTGGAGAGTTTAAAAGCCACTTATACACATTTTGTCCCAAAACAGGCTAAAATCAAGAAAACATTGCTGAGAAGCACCAAACAGCTATGTTAGTGTTTCTGGGGTTAAAATGTGTCTTAATCCAATGCAAATGACTAATTATAAGAGTTTGAGATTGATGTGGAGAGTTTAAAAGCCACTTATACCCATTTTGTCCCAAAACAGGCTAAAACCAAGAAAACATTGCCTAGAAGCTATAAACAGCTTTGTTAGTGTTTCTGGGATTAAAATGAATCTTAATCCAAAGCAACTGACTAATTATATGAGTTTGAGATGGATGTGGAGAGTTTAAAAGCCACTTATACCCATTTTGTCCCAAAACAGGTTAAAACCAAGAAAACATTGCTTAGAAGCACTAAACAGCTTTGTTAGTGTTTTTGTGGTTAAAATGTGTCTTAATCCAATGCAACTAACTAATTATAAGAGTTTTAGATAGATGTGGAGAGTTTAAAAGCCACTTATACCCATTTTGTCCCAAAACAGGCTAAAACCAAGAAAACATTGCTGAGAAGCACCAAACAGCTTTGTTAGTGTTTATGGGGTTAAAATGTGTCTTAATCCAATGCAACTAACTAATTATAAGAGCTTGAGATAGATGTGCAGAGTTTAAAAGCCACTTATACCCATTTTGTCCCAAAACAGGCTAAAACCAAGATAACATTGCTTAGAAGCACTAAACAGCTTTGTTAGTGTTTCTGTGGTTAAAATGTGTTTTAATCCAATGCAACTAACTAGTTATAAGAGTTTTAGATAGATGTGGAGAGTTTAAAAGCCACTTATACCCATTTTGTCCCAAAATAGGCTAAAACCAAAAAAACATTGCTTAGAAGCTCAAAACAGCTATGTTAGTGTTTCTGGGGTTAAAATGTGTCTTAATTCAATGCAACTAACTAATTATAAGAGTTTGAGATGGATGTGGAGAGTTTAAAAGCCACTTATACACATTTTGTCCCAAAACAGGCTAAAATCAAGAAAACATTGCTTAGAAGCTGTAAACAGCTTTGTTAGTGTTTCTAGGGTTAAAATGTGTTTTAATGCAATGCAACTAAATAATTATAAGAGTTTGAGATTGATGTGGAGAGTTTAAAAGCCACTTATACCCATTTTGTCCCAAAACAGGCTAAAACCAAGAAAATATTGCTGAGAAGCACCAAACAGCTATGTTAGTGTTTCTGGGGTTAAAATGTGTCTTAATCCAATGCAACTGACTAATTATAAGAGTTTGAGATCGATGTGGAGAGTTTAAAAGCCACTTATACCCATTTTGTCCCAAAACAGGCTAAAACCATAAAACAATGCCTAGAAGCTGTAAACAGCTTTGTTAGTGTTTCTGGGGTTAAAATGTGTCTTAATCCAATGCAACTGACTAATTATAAGAGTTTGAGATGGATGTGGAGAGTTTAAAAGCCACTTATACCCATTTTGTCCCAAAACAGGCTAAAACCAAGAAAACATTGCTTAGAAGCACTAAACAGCTTTGTTAGTGTTTCTGTGGTTAAAATGTGTTTTAATCCAATGCAACTAACTAGTTATAAGAGTTTTAGATAGATGTGGAGAGTTTAAAAGCCACTTATACCCATTTTGTCCCAAAATAGGCTAAAACCAAAAAAACATTGCTTAGAAGCTCAAAACAGCTATGTTAGTGTTTCTGGGGTTAAAATGTGTCTTAATCCAATGCAACTGACTAATTATAAGAGTTTGAGATGGATGTGGAGAGTTTAAAAGCCACTTATACAGATTTTGTCCCAAAACAGGCTAAAATCAAGAAAACATTGCTTAGAAGCTGTAAACAGCTTTGTTAGTGTTTCTAGGGTTAAAATGTGTTTTAATGCAATGCAACTAAATAATTATAAGAGTTTGAGATTGATGTGGAGAGTTTAAAAGCCACTTATACCCATTTTGTCCCAAAACAGGCTAAAACCAAGAAAATATTGCTGAGAAGCACCAAACAGCTATGTTAGTGTTTCTGGGGTTAAAATGTGTCTTAATCCAATGCAAATGACTAATTATAAGAGTTTGAGATTGATATGGAGAGTTTAAAACCCACTTATACCCATTTTGTCCCAAAACAGGCTAAAACGAAGAAAACATTGCCTAGAAGCTATAAACAGCTTTGTTAGTGTTTCTGGGATTATAATGAATCTTAATCCAAAGCAACTGACTAATTATATGAGTTGAGATGGATGTGGAGAGTTTAAAAGCCACTTATACCCATTTTGTCCCAAAACAGGTTAAAACCAAGAAAACATTGCTTAGAAGCACTAAACAGCTTTGTTAGTGTTTTGTGGTTAAAATGTGTCTTAATCCAATGCAACTAACTAATTATAAGAGTTTTAGATAGATGTGGAGAGTTTAAAAGCCACTTATACCCATTTTGTCCCAAAACAGGCTAAAACCAAGAAAACATTGCTGAGAAGCACCAAACAGCTTTGTTAGTGTTTATGGGGTTAAAATGTGTCTTAATCCAATGCAACTAACTAATTATAAGAGCTTGAGATAGATGTGCAGAGTTTAAAAGCCACTTACACCCATTTTTTCCCAAAACAAGCTAAAACCAAGAAAACATTGCTTAGAAGCTCAAAACAGCTATGTTAGTGTTTCTGGGGTTAAAATGTGTCTTAATCCAATGCAACTGACTAATTATAAGAGTTTGAGATCGATGTGGAGAGTTTAAAAGCCACTTATACCCATTTTGTCCCAAAACAGGCTAAAACCATAAAACAATGCCTAGAAGCTGTAAACAGCTTTGTTAGTGTTTCTGGGGTTAAAATGTGTCTTAATCCAATGCAACTGACTAATTATAAGAGTTTGAGATGGATGTGGAGAGTTTAAAAGCCACTTATACCCATTTTGTCCCAAAACAGGCTAAAACCAAGAAAACATTGCTTAGAAGCACTAAACAGCTTTGTTAGTGTTTCTGTGGTTAAAATGTGTCTTAATCCAATGCAACTAACTAGTTATAAGAGTTTTAGATAGATGTGGAGAGTTTAAAAGCCACTTATACCCATTTTGTCCCAAAATAGGCTAAAACCAAAAAAACATTGCTTAGAAGCTCAAAACAGCTATGTTAGTGTTTCTGGGGTTAAAATGTGTCTTAATCCAATGCAACTGACTAATTATAAGAGTTTGAGATGGATGTGGAGAGTTTAAAAGCCACTTATACACATTTTGTCCCAAAACAGGCTAAAATCAAGAAAACATTGCTGAGAAGCACCAAACAGCTATGTTAGTGTTTCTGGGGTTAAAATGTGTCTTAATCCAATGCAAATGACTAATTATAAGAGTTTGAGACTGATGTGGAGAGTTTAAAAGCCACTTATACCCATTTTGTCCCAAAACAGGCTAAAACCAAGAAAACATTGCCTAGAAGCTATAAACAGCTTTGTTAGTGTTTCTGGGATTAAAATGAATCTTAATCCAAAGCAACTGACTAATTATATGAGTTTGAGATGGATGTGGAGAGTTTAAAAGCCACTTATACCCATTTTGTCCCAAAACAGGTTAAAACCAAGAAAACATTGCTTAGAAGCACTAAACAGCTTTGTTAGTGTTTTTGTGGTTAAAATGTGTCTTAATCCAATGCAACTAACTAATTATAAGAGTTTTAGATAGATGTGGAGAGTTTAAAAGCCACTTATACCCATTTTGTCCCAAAACAGGCTAAAACCAAGAAAACATTGCTGAGAAGCACCAAACAGCTTTGTTAGTGTTTATGGGGTTAAAATGTGTCTTAATCCAATGCAACTAACTAATTATAAGAGCTTGAGATAGATGTGCAGAGTTTAAAAGCCACTTATACCCATTTTGTCCCAAAACAGGCTAAAACCAAGAAAACATTGCTTAGAAGCACTAAACAGCTTTGTTAGTGTTTCTGTGGTTAAAATGTGTTTTAATCCAATGCAACTAACTAGTTATAAGAGTTTTAGATAGATGTGGAGAGTTTAAAAGCCACTTATACCCATTTTGTCCCAAAATAGGCTAAAACCAAAAAAACATTGCTTAGAAGCTCAAAACAGCTATGTTAGTGTTTCTGGGGTTAAAATGTGTCTTAATCAAATGCAACTGACTAATTATAAGAGTTTGAGATGGATGTGGAGAGTTTAAAAGCCACTTATACCCATTTTGTCCCAAAACAGGCTAAAACCAAGAAAACATTGCTTAGAAGCACTAAACAGCTTTGTTAGTGTTTCTGTGGTTAAAATGTGTTTTAATCCAATGCAACTAACTAGTTATAAGAGTTTTAGATAGATGTGGAGAGTTTAAAAGCCACTTATACACATTTTGTCCCAAAACAGGCTAAAATCAAGAAAACATTGCTTAGAAGCTGTAAACAGCTTTGTTAGTGTTTCTAGGGTTAAAATGTGTTTTAATGCAATGCAACTAAATAATTATAAGAGTTTGAGATTGATGTGGAGAGTTTAAAAGCCACTTATACCCATTTTGTCCCAAAACAGGCTAAAACCAAGAAAATATTGCTGAGAAGCACCAAACAGCTATGTTAGTGTTTCTGGGGTTAAAATGTGTCTTAATCCAATGCAAATGACTAATTATAAGAGTTTGAGATTGATATGGAGAGTTTAAAACCCACTTATACCCATTTTGTCCCAAAACAGGCTAAAACCAAGAAAACATTGCCTAGAAGCTATAAACAGCTTTGTTAGTGTTTCTGGGATTATAATGAATCTTAATCCAAAGCAACTGACTAATTATATGAGTTTGAGATGGATGTGGAGAGTTTAAAAGCCACTTATACCCATTTTGTCCCAAAACAGGTTAAAACCAAGAAAACATTGCTTAGAAGCACTAAACAGCTTTGTTAGTGTTTTGTGGTTAAAATGTGTCTTAATCCAATGCAACTAACTAATTATAAGAGTTTTAGATAGATGTGGAGAGTTTAAAAGCCACTTATACCCATTTTGTCCCAAAACAGGCTAAAACCAAGAAAACATTGCTGAGAAGCACCAAACAGCTTTGTTAGTGTTTATGGGGTTAAAATGTGTCTTAATCCAATGCAACTAACTAATTATAAGAGCTTGAGATAGATGTGCAGAGTTTAAAAGCCACTTACACCCATTTTTTCCCAAAACAAGCTAAAACCAAGAAAACATTGCTTAGAAGCTCAAAACAGCTATGTTAGTGTTTCTGGGGTTAAAATGTGTCTTAATCCAATGCAACTGACTAATTATAAGAGTTTGAGATCGATGTGGAGAGTTTAAAAGCCACTTATACCCATTTTGTCCCAAAACAGGCTAAAACCATAAAACAATGCCTAGAAGCTGTAAACAGCTTTGTTAGTGTTTCTGGGGTTAAAATGTGTCTTAATCCAATGCAACTGACTAATTATAAGAGTTTGAGATGGATGTGGTGAGTTTAAAAGCCACTTATACCCATTTTGTCCCAAAACAGGCTAAAACCAAGAAAACATTGCTTAGAAGCACTAAACAGCTTTGTTAGTGTTTCTGTGGTTAAAATGTGTCTTAATCCAATGCAACTAACTAGTTATAAGAGTTTTAGATAGATGTGGAGAGTTTAAAAGCCACTTATACCCATTTTGTCCCAAAATAGGCTAAAACCAAAAAAACATTGCTTAGAAGCTCAAAACAGCTATGTTAGTGTTTCTGGGGTTAAAATGTGTCTTAATCCAATGCAACTGACTAATTATAAGAGTTTGAGATGGATGTGGAGAGTTTAAAAGCCACTTATACACATTTTGTCCCAAAACAGGCTAAAATCAAGAAAACATTGCTGAGAAGCACCAAACAGCTATGTTAGTGTTTCTGGGTTTAAAATGTGTCTTAATCCAATGCAAATGACTAATTATAAGAGTTTGAGATTGATGTGGAGAGTTTAAAAGCCACTTATACCATTTTGTCCTAAAACAGGCTAAAACCAAGAAAACATTGCTGAGAAGCACCAAACAGCTATGTTAGTGTTTCTGGGGTTAAAATGTGTCTTAATCCAATGCAAATGACTAATTATAAGAGTTTGAGATTGATGTGGAGAGTTTAAAAGCCACTTATACCCATTTTGTCCCAAAACAGGCTAAAACCAAGAAAACATTGCCTAGAAGCTATAAACAGCTTTGTTAGTGTTTCTGGGATTAAAATGAATCTTAATCCAAAGCAACTGACTAATTATATGAGTTTGAGATGGATGTGGAGAGTTTAAAAGCCACTTATACCCATTTTGTCCCAAAACAGGTTAAAACCAAGAAAACATTGCTTAGAAGCACTAAACAGCTTTGTTAGTGTTTTTGTGGTTAAAATGTGTCTTAATCCAATGCACCTAACTAATTATAAGAGTTTTAGATAGATGTGGAGAGTTTAAAAGCCACTTATACCCATTTTGTCCCAAAACAGGCTAAAACCAAGAAAACATTGCTGAGAAGCACCAAACAGCTTTGTTAGTGTTTATGGGGTTAAAATGTGTCTTAATCCAATGCAACTAACTAATTATAAGAGCTTGAGATAGATGTGCAGAGTTTAAAAGCCACTTATACCCATTGTAAGTTTGAGAGTAGAGTAATCAAGAGATTATGGAAGAGAGTGAAATCGTGTAAAGAGTGAGGAGAGTGAACGATTGAGAGAGAGAGTGTTGGAGAAAGAGAATAAACTCTTTTCTTACTTCTATTAGTATGATACTTACAAACTATTTAAAGACATATACAAATAGGATATTCTCTTAGGATCCTATGCACACTAATATGAGGAGAAAGCGACATCTCCTTATTCTAACATGTGATCTCCTCTTCTCTCTTACAACTTGCTCCAACGGCTACAAAGGAAGGATCGAGATGAATGGCGACCGTTGGAGGATCTCTTTGGTGGATTGGGCTCATGAAGACTTCTATTTGAGGATGGCCCGTTGGTTGGTCGTACGGACGTCCGTACGGTCGTACGGACAAGTGTGTGTGCCGGTTCATACTCCCCCTCAAGCTTGACTTGGGGAACTAGTCAAGCTTGACAACATAGGCACCCACCTCATTAAAAACCTTAGTATAGAAAAACCTCTTGGGAAAACTATACTTAAGGGAAAAAGAGTGTAGGCGCCAAAACAAAGCAAGTCATGGCCGAGTGAGGTTTAGGAGGCCAAGCTTAGGATGGATGTATTCACACACTTGGGGGCTCGCAGCTTTAGTCAGGACGTCTGCAAGTTGTTCTTTGCTTTCGGTATGGCAAGGTAAGACAACTCCAAGCTTGATTTGTTCTCGGACCTTATGGCAATCCACTTCAATGTGCTTGGTCCGCTCATGGAACACTGAATTGGTTGCTATATGAATGGCTGCTTCGTTATCACAGTGCATGGTGATCGGCTTTGTTGATTCTATTCCAAGATCCTTGAGTAACATCTTCAGCCACATTAGCTCCGTCGTTAGCTTCCTCATAGCTCTATACTCGGATTCGGCACTTGAGAGTGAGACGACCTTTTGCTTCTTGCTCTTCCATGTGACCAGGTTCCCTCCAAGGAACGTGCAATAGCCTGTGGTTGAGCGTCGGTCCCCACGATCTCCGGCATAGTCAGCGTCGCAGTAGCCTACCAACTCAGTGCTCTTGTTGCGTCCCATCCATATGCCTTGGCCGGGTGAGCCCTTGATGTACTTGAGGATCCGTGTCAGCATGTTCCAATGGTGCACGGTGGGGTTCTTCATATGCTGGCTTACCTGGTTCACGGCAAAGCAAATGTCAGGCCGTGTGATAGTCAAATAAATGAGCTTACCGACTAGCCGCCGGTAGAGGCTAACGTCCTCGAATGGAGCGGTGTCAAGCTCCCCCTGTCCTCCATCCTTGTAATTCTCTTCTAGGGGCGTTGTTACTGCCTTAGCTCCTAGTTTTCCTGTTTCACTCAATAAGTCTAGTGCATACTTTCTTTGAGACAACAATAACCCTTCATTTGATCTATAAACTTCTATCCCAAGAAAGTATTTCAACTCTCCAAGATCTTTAATATCAAAAACTGATTTCAAGAATGTTTTAGAGTCTTGAATACCTACCGAGTCACTTCCAGTGATGATGATATCATCAACATACACTAGAATGACTACTATACCTTTGGCGCTTGGTAAGGTGAACAAGGTGTGGTCAGCTTCGGATTTGCGAAAGCCTTTGTCAAGGAGTGTGGTGCTAAGCTTGTGATACCAAGCCCTTGGTGACTGCTTCAAGCCATAGATAGCTTTGTTGAGTTTCAAGACCTTTCCCGGACCAATAGTATCCTCCAAACCCGGTGGTGGTCGCATATACACTTCATCCTCCAGTTCTCCTTGCAAGAAGGCGTTCTTCACGTCCATTTGCCAAAGTTCCCAGTCGAGGTTGGTGGCGAGAGAGAGTACAACTCGAACCGTGTGAAGCTTAGCCACCGGAGCAAACGTATCAAGATAGTCCTCCCCATACGTTTGCGTGAACCCTCGTGCGACTAGGCGGGCTTTGTGGCGTTCAATCTCCCCATTGCTCTTATATTTGATTGTGAAGATATACCGAGAGGTGACAGCCTTCTTGCCCTTGGGTAAGTCAGCCTCGTCCCATGTATGATTTTGCACCATGGCCGTATTCTCGGCATCCACTGCATCTCTCCATACTTTGTGCTGCTTAGCCTCATCATAGGTCTTGGGGATCCAATCCTCATCAATATGGCCAAGAAACACTTGATGCTCTATCGGAAAATGAGCCAAGGTGCACACGGCCTGAATCGGATGAGCAACGGCCATGTTGTTGTAGTACACACGGGTGTTCTTCCAATGACTAGGAGGATACCTAATACGTTGGCTGCGCCGAAGAGGAACTATAGCCCCAGCTTCGGAGTTGGCTCGTCCTGGAGTAATGATCTCCTCAAGCTGTTCAGCCGTCTCCTCGGTTGTTTCGGCCGTGTTGTCCGCGAGTGACTCGGGTGCTTCCTCATGCTGCTCAGTATGGTCATCGGCATGTGTAGCAGGCTCAGGCTCAGTAAATGGCTCAGGTTGCTCTGGTGATGCTGGTCTGGCTGACTCGGTAGTGATCCGATCTTTTTCAAGACCTAGTCGCTCAAGGATTACTCGGAGGTTGCGCGTCCGATCAGATGGTGAATCAGAGAGGTTACGGAGCTCATCCCAATTCTTCTCATCGTAAAAACCTTGTGTCTCCATGAACTTGACATCACGAGATACTAGAACCCTCCTTGTTGTAGGTTCATAGCACTTATACCCCTTTTGTGTGGTAGAGTAGCCAAGAAACATAGCCTTTGTACTCTTTGCATCAAGCTTGTCTCTTAGCTCACCTGGTCGCAACACATAGCACACACAACCAAACACTCGTAAGTGATCAAATGTAGGTTTGTCATTCGTTAATACCTCAAATGGAGACACATCCTTTAGGATCTTTGTTGGTGTGCGGTTAATAAGATAACAAGCGGCTAGCACAGCATCTCCCCAAAACCTCTTTGGAACCCTTGTGTGAAACATCATAGACCTTGCTACTTCCATGAGATGCCTATTCTTTCTCTCAGCCACTCCATTTTGTTGTGGTGTGTAAGGACAGCTAGTTTGATGAAGAATTCCATGTTTGGCTAGATATTGCTTAAAGGCATGGCTTGTGTACTCTCCACCATTATCTGATCTCAAAATTTTAATCTTGGCATGAAAGTGGTTAGTGACATAATTTTGAAAATTAGTAAAGGCCTCAAGGACTCTATCCTTAGAGGGAAGTAAAGTTATCCAAGTATATTTTGATTTTTCATCAATAAAAGTCACAAAATACTTTTGATTATCTCTAGATAAGCAAGGAGATGTCCAAACATCAGAATGAATTAAATCAAAACATTTTTCATAAATAGTAATAGATTTAGGAAAAACAGCCTTGCAATGTTTACCAAGAATACAAGCCTCACACTCATCATTTTGAAAAGAAACATTAGGAAATATTAAAGATAAAGCTCTTGTGTGAGGGTGTCCTAGCCTAGCATGTAAAATAGAATCACTAGGTTTCATAATAACCGAATTAAAACAAGATGCATTAGAAGATAAGTTCAAGTCCTCAAGCACATAGAGGTCATCCTTGGATCCTCCTTGACCAAGAACCTTACTTGTCTCAATATCCTGAAAATGAACATTGTTAGGACCAAATATAGCATAACAATTTAAATCAGTAGTGGCTCTCTTAACTGATAGCAAGTTAGAAGTAAAGTTTGGCATATAAAATGCCTTAGTCTCCTTATCAAATAGTTTCAAGTTTCCAATGCCTTTAACTGGTACTTTCTCACCATTTGCTATTATCACATTACCATTAGCAGGTTTAATATCACTAATTAGCCTAGAATCACTAATCATGTGATGGGATGCACCAGAATCAACTATGAGGGGTTTAATTTTGTTTGAGGCAAGAAACGCCTTACCGGTGGCCTCTTTGATGGCTTTGATGAGCGCATCAAGGTCGGACCGCCTTACCAGCTCGGACGATGCTGCAGCAAGAGCAGTTCCACTGGTCACTTGTTGAGGTTGCTCAGAGATTGATGACTCCCCCATGGCTACTGCTTGATGAGCTCTCGGTGGTCCTCCGCGGTTTGGTCGTCCACCTCGGATGGTACCCGGCGGTGGTGCTAGATGAGGGTGTAGAATCCAGCAGCGGCTCTTGAAGTGACCAAGCTTCTTACAATGCTCACAAAATGGCGGGTTGTTCTTGTCCTCCGGCTTGTAGTAGCCCTTGTTTGCTGATGCCGTCTCAGCTTTGTTAGCGGTCACAAGTTCTCCCTTGCCGCCAAACAATCCCATGGAGCCATGCTCCTTTTGAATTTGGTTACAGACATCATCAAGGCTAGGGAGCTTGTCCGACCGTAGAATATGCTTGATAAGGTCATTGTAGGAGGGGTTCAAGGTCAAGAGAAGGCCGAACACCTTATCTTGTTCACGCCTCTCATTCAGAATGGCCGGATCTATAGTCGCCGGCCGGAGCATCTCTAGTTCAGCCCAAAGGGACCTAAACTTCCCAAAGTGCTTGGTGAACTCCATGTCTTCTTGGTTGAGGTTGTTGATGGCCCTCTTAATCTCAAAAATTCGGTTTACATTTGTAACATTCCCAAAAACATTCTTGAGAGTGTCCCACAAGTCTTTTGCTGTCTCGCAATAAGAGTAAGCTTCAAGTATAGGTGCATCTAGGGAGTTTTGAATGATAGCTAGGACTCCCTGATCTTCTTGAAACCACTTGTTCTTCTCATCGACAAGATCCTTGCCGTCTTTGGTGGTCTCGCCACTAGGAGCTTCGCTCGTCTCAACATGGGACCAAAGTCCTCGGCCGCATAGGGCTGTCTTTGTGGTTCTAGCCCACAGTAAGTAATTCTCTCCCTTGAGAGTAACTGGAACAATGAGAGTTTTGGTAGTTTCCATGGAAAAAGATGAAGAGACCGTTGGTTAAAGCTATTGTCCAACGGTTAAAGAAAGAAGATTCAAGAACAAGAAATTTCAAGAACAAGAAAGAGAATGCGGAAGGGAGTGATGGAGATTTGAGGCAAGAACAGAATCAAATCTGCTCTGATACCATGTAAGTTTGAGAGTAGAGTAATCAAGAGATTATGGAAGAGAGTGAAATCGTGTAAAGAGTGAGGAGAGTGAACGATTGAGAGAGAGAGTGTTGGAGAAAGAGAATAAACTCTTTTCTTACTTCTATTAGTATGATACTTACAAACTATTTAAAGACATATACAAATAGGATATTCTCTTAGGATCCTATGCACACTAATATGAGGAGAAAGCGACATCTCCTTATTCTAACATGTGATCTCCTCTTCTCTCTTACAACTTGCTCCAACGGCTACAAAGGAAGGATCGAGATGAATGGCGACCGTTGGAGGATCTCTTTGGTGGATTGGGCTCATGAAGACTTCTATTTGAGGATGGCCCGTTGGTTGGTCGTACGGACGTCCGTACGGTCGTACGGACAAGTGTGTGTGCCGGTTCATACCCATTTTGTCCCAAAACAGGCTAAAACCAAGAAAACATTGCTTAGAAGCTCTAAACAGCTATGTTAGTGTTTCTGTGGTTAAAATGTGTCTTAATCCAATGCAACTAACTAGTTATAAGAGTTTTAGATAGATGTGGAGAGTTTAAAAGCCACTTATACCCATTTTGTCCCAAAATAGGCTAAAACCAAAAAAACATTGCTTAGAAGCTCAAAACAGCTATGTTAGTGTTTCTGGGGTTAAAATGTGTCTTAATCCAATGCAACTGACTAATTATAAGAGTTTGAGATGGATGTGGAGAGTTTAAAAGCCACTTATACACATTTTGTCCCAAAACAGGCTAAAATCAAGAAAACATTGCTTAGAAGCTGTAAACAGCTTTGTTAGTGTTTCTAGGGTTAAAATGTGTTTTAATGCAATGCAACTAAATAATTATAAGAGTTTGAGATTGATGTGGAGAGTTTAAAAGCCACTTATACCCATTTTGTCCCAAAACAGGCTAAAACCAAGAAAATATTGTTGAGAAGCACCAAACAGCTATGTTAGTGTTTCTGGGGTTAAAATGTGTCTTAATCCAATGCAAATGACTAATTATAAGAGTTTGAGAATTATGTGGAGAGTTTAAAACCCACTTATACCCATTTTGTCCCAAAACAGGCTAAAACCAAGAAAACATTGCCTAGAAGCTATAAACAGCTTTGTTAGTGTTTCTGGGATTATAATGTATCTTAATCCAAAGCAACTGACTAATTATATGAGTTTGAGATGGATGTGGAGAGTTTAAAAGCCACTTATACCCATTTTGTCCCAAAACAGGTTAAAACCAAGAAAACATTGCTTAGAAGCACTAAACAGCTTTGTTAGTGTTTTGTGGTTAAAATGTGTCTTAATCCAATGCAACTAACTGCTTATAAGAGTTTTAGATAGATGTGGAGAGTTTAAAAGCCACTTATACCCATTTTGTCCCAAAACAGGCTAAAACCAAGAAAACATTGCTGAGAAGCACCAAACAGCTTTGTTAGTGTTTATGGGGTTAAAATGTGTCTTAATCCAATGCAACTAACTAATTATAAGAGCTTGAGATAGATGTGCAGAGTTTAAAAGCCACTTACACCCATTTTTTCCCAAAACAAGCTAAAACCAAGAAAACATTGCTTAGAAGCTCAAAACAGCTATGTTAGTGTTTCTGGGGTTAAAATGTGTCTTAATCCAATGCAACTGACTAATTATAAGAGTTTGAGATCGATGTGGAGAGTTTAAAAGCCACTTATACCCATTTTGTCCCAAAACAGGCTAAAACCATAAAACAATGCCTAGAAGCTGTAAACAGCTTTGTTAGTGTTTCTGGGGTTAAAATGTGTCTTAATCCAATGCAACTGACTAATTATAAGAGTTTGAGATGGATGTGGAGAGTTTAAAAGCCACTTATACCCATTTTGTCCCAAAACAGGCTAAAACAAAGAAAACATTGCTTAGAAGCACTAAACAGCTTTGTTAGTGTTTCTGTGGTTAAAATGTGTTTTAATCCAATGCAAATAACTAGTTATAAGAGTTTTAGATAGATGTGGAGAGTTTAAAAGCCACTTATACCCATTTTGTCCCAAAATAGGCTAAAACCAAAAAAACATTGCTTAGAAGCTCAAAACAGCTATGTTAGTGTTTCTGGGGTTAAAATGTGTCTTAATCCAATGCAACTGACTAATTATAAGAGTTTGAGATGGATGTGGAGAGTTTAAAAGCCACTTATACACATTTTGTCTCAAAACAGGCTAAAATCAAGAAAACATTGCTTAGAAGCTGTAAACAGCTTTGTTAGTGTTTCTAGGGTTAAAATGTGTTTTAATGCAATGCAACTAAATAATTATAAGAGTTTGAGATTGATGTGGAGAGTTTAAAAGCCACTTATACCCATTTTGTCCCAAAACAGGCTAAAACCAAGAAAATATTGCTGAGAAGCACCAAACAGCTATGTTAGTGTTTCTGGGGTTAAAATGTGTCTTAATCCAATGCAAATGACTAATTATAAGAGTTTGAGATTGATATGGAGAGTTTAAAACCCACTTATACCCATTTTGTCCCAAAACAGGCTAAAACCAAGAAAACATTGCCTAGAAGCTATAAACAGCTTTGTTAGTGTTTCTGGGATTATAATGTATCTTAATCCAAAGCAACTGACTAATTATATGAGTTTGAGATGGATGTGGAGAGTTTAAAAGCCACTTATACCCATTTTGTCCCAAAACTGGTTAAAACCAAGAAAACATTGCTTAGAAGCACTAAACAGCTTTGTTAGTGTTTTGTGGTTAAAATGTGTCTTAATCCAATGCAACTAACTAATTATAAGAGTTTTAGATAGATGTGGAGAGTTTAAAAGCCACTTATACCCATTTTGTCCCAAAACAGGCTAAAACCAAGAAAACATTGCTGAGAAGCACCAAACAGCTTTGTTAGTGTTTATGGGGTTAAAATGTGTCTTAATCCAATGCAACTAACTAATTATAAGAGCTTGAGATAGATGTGCAGAGTTTAAAAGCCACTTACACCCATTTTTTCCCAAAACAAGCTAAAACCAAGAAAACATTGCTTAGAAGCTCAAAACAGCTATGTTAGTGTTTCTGGGGTTAAAATGTGTTTTAATCCAATGCAACTGACTAATTATAAGAGTTTGAGATCGATGTGGAGAGTTTAAAAGCCACTTATACCCATTTTGTCCCAAAACAGGCTAAAACCATAAAACAATGCCTAGAAGCTGTAAACAGCTTTGTTAGTGTTTCTGGGGTTAAAATGTGTCTTAATCCAATGCAACTGACTAATTATAAGAGTTTGAGATGGATGTGGAGAGTTTAAAAGCCACTTATACCCATTTTGTCCCAAAACAGGCTAAAACCAAGAAAACATTGCTTAGAAGCACTAAACAGCTTTGTTAGTGTTTCTGTGGTTAAAATGTGTCTTAATCCAATGCAACTAACTAGTTATAAGAGTTTTAGATAGATGTGGAGAGTTTAAAAGCCACTTATACCCATTTTGTCCCAAAATAGGCTAAAACCAAAAAAACATTGCTTAGAAGCTCAAAACAGCTATGTTAGTGTTTCTGGGGTTAAAATGTGTCTTAATCCAATGCAACTGACTAATTATAAGAGTTTGAGATGGATGTGGAGAGTTTAAAAGCCACTTATACACATTTTGTCCCAAAACAGGCTAAAATCAAGAAAACATTGCTTAGAAGCTGTAAACAGCTTTGTTAGTGTTTCTAGGGTTAAAATGTGTCTTAATCCAATGCAACTGACTAATTATAAGAGTTTGAGATTGATGTGGAGAGTTTAAAAGCCACTTATACCCATTTTGTCCAAAAACAGGCTAAAACCAAGAAAACATTGCTGAGAAGCACAAAACAGCTATGTTAGTGTTTCTGGGGTTAAAATGTGTCTTAATCCAATGCAACTGACTAATTATAAGAGTTTGAGATCGATGTGGAGAGTTTAAAAGCCACTTATACACATTTTGTATTGATCAAAAGAATAAGCCTAAGGCAGCCATGGCCGTCCGTACGAGTGTTGAATATGGGCTGTCCGTTCAAGTGTGGTGAAATGGCCGAGTCTTCTAGTGATAAGGAATGGAGAGGAGGCCTGAAGCCCACTAGAAGGATCGAGAAGCACATTATAACCGTTAGAGAGAAGGGAAGGAAATAGTCACATGTTTGGTAAGGATGGGCTGTCGCTTTCACCTTGGGATGTAGTGTGTCTCTCTCCTAATGTCCCTATCCCACTTGTGTGTCTCGGTCAAGGGTGTAGCCCTAGTTTGTGTTTCCTTAAATAGGCTCATAGCCACCTTGTATTATCGCTTCTTATGGAATAAGAAAAACCTAATCTTTTCTCCTTCCTCATTCTCTTTGTCTACCGAAACCTATCTCCATTCTCTTGATTCTCTTCTTTATTCTACAAAGTCTTACATGGTATCAGAGCAAGTTGTTCGATTCTCTACAGTCTAATTTCATTCTTCTACTTGTTTCTATTCTCTAGTCTCCTTTCCTTCTTTTCTTCTCACTCGCATTCTTTTGTTTATTCTCCGGGTAAAAGCTTTATCCATCGGTCCATAGAAATCCGACCATGGAAAACGCCAAGCCCATCGTTTCACCGATTGTCCTAAAGGGGACAAACTACTTGCTGTGGACAAGAACCACAAGAACCGCCCTTGGAGGTCGTGGCCTTTGGAGTCATGTCGAGTCCGACTATGTCCCAAAGCAAAACCCCAAAGAAGAAGATGCTTCCGAGGCGGAAGCGGAGGAAGAGAGCGAGAGGAAGGCCAAATGGTTCCAAGAAGACCAAGTTGTCCTATCTGTTCTCCAAAACTCTCTGGACACGCCTATCCTTGAGGCCTACTCATACTGCGAGACGGCCAAGGAACTGTGGGAAACACTTAAAGGCGTGTATGGTAATGTCTCTAACATGACTAGAGTCTTTGAGGTCAAGAAGGCCATAAACGACCTTAACCAAGATGATGTGGAGTTCACTAAGCATCTTGGTAAGTTCCGTGCACTATGGTCCGAACTTGACATGTTGCGGCCAAGTACACTTGAGGCGAGTGTGCTAAACGAAAGGAAGGAGCAAGACAAGATCTTTGGACTCCTCCTTACCTTGAACCCATCCTTCAATGACCTCTTGAAGCACATCCTAAGGGCAGAGAAGCTTCCCTCCTTTGAAGATATTTGCTCCCAAATTCAGAAAGAACAAGGATCTCTTGATTTGTTTAGCGGTAAGGGGGAGCTTGCTACGGCCAACAAAGGAGTGTACAAGCAAGAGGAGAGGAAGGTGTGGGTATGCGACCACTGCAAGAAGCGGGGCCACCTGAAAGACAAATGCTGGGTTCTCCATCCTCATCTCAAGCCGGCCAAGTTCAAAGCCAACTTCTCAAAGGAAGCGGTTAGCGACAAGGGAGCCGGATCATCAAAGCAGGGAGATGAGGTGGCCATGACCGCAGCCTATGGAGATGTGGTGAGGAAGTCAGACCTTGAGGCTCTCATCCGCTCCATTGCCTCACTCAAGGAGTCTGGTATCTCTTTCTTTACCTCTAAGCCTAGTAAATCGCTTGTTATTGACTCGGGGGCTTCACATCATATGATTAGCAACCCTAGGTTAATTGACAACATAAAACCGGCTTTAGGGAATGTTGTTATTGCCAATGGAGATCAAATACCAGTAAAAGGGATAGGGGACTTGAAACTTTTTGATAAAACCTCAAAAGCTTTCTTTATGCCTACATTTACCTCCAATCTTCTATCGGTTAAGAGGGCCACAAATGATTTGAATTGTTATGCAATTTTTGGTCCTAACAGTGTTCATTTTCAGGATATTGAGACTGGAAAGGTTCTTGGAGAAGGGCAAGGGAGTGGAGATCTCTATGTCCTAGAGAAAACTGATCCAAATTTATCTTCTATTAAGTCTTGTTTTGTTGTTGATTCGAATATGGTGTGGCATGCTAGGCTAGGCCACCCTCATTCGCGTGCTTTAGGACTAATGTTTCCTAATATTTCTTTTGATAATTCTACTTGTGAACCTTGTATTCTTGGAAAACATTGCAAGTCTATCTTTCCTAAGTCAACTACTATTTATGAAAATTGTTTTGATTTAGTTCACTCAGATGTTTGGACTTCACCATGCCTATCTAGAGATAATAACAAGTATTTTGTGACTTTTATTGATGAAAAATCAAAATATACTTGGATTACCTTATTGCCTTCTAAAGATAGAGTGTTTGATGCCTTTGTCAACTTTCAAAACTATGTGACTAATCATTTTAATGCAAAACTTAAGGTACTTAGGTCTGATAATGGTGGAGAATACACAAGTTGCAAGTTCAAAGAACATCTCTCCAAGCATGGCATTCTCCATCAAACTAGTTGTCCCTACACGCCACAACAAAATGGTGTGGCCGAGAGAAAGAACCGGCATCTCATGGAAGTGGCGCGGGCAATCATGTTCCACTCTAGTGTTCCCAAACGATATTGGGGTGATGCTGTGATGACTGCATGCTATCTCATCAACCGGACACCAACCCGAGTTCTTCATGACTTATCTCCATTTGAAGTACTAAACAAATTTAAACCATCCCTTGATCACTTACGCGTTTTTGGTTGTGTTTGTTTTGTGTTAGTACCAGGAGAACAAAGGAGTAAGCTGGATGCCAAGAGTACAAAGTGCATGTTCATTGGCTACTCTACCACACAAAAGGGGTACAAATGTTATGATCCGGCCACAAGTCGTCTATATGTCTCCCGAGATGTCCGGTTCCTAGAGAATGTGGGCTACTATGACAAGAAGGACTGGAACAACCTTAAAGACCTCTCTCACTCACCTAATGACCGAGCTTCAAGTCTAAGGTTCCTTCTTGATCACCTTGGCAACCCGTCTCCACCAACGGGTGTCGTGCAGCCTATGCTACGCCAAACTCCTACCGACGGTGGGTCTGACCAAGGAGATACGAATAACAATGTTTCAGCCCAAGATAGTGTGTCCCTTGAGTCTGGCCTACCCATAGCCGGTGTTCCTGTTCCTGGCCCTACACCGGACACACATGCTCCGGCAGCGGCTCCTACCGAGGAAAACACGGAGACGGTTCTTACGGACGGTACGTCAACGGAGTTGCCTAGGACGGATCCACCTCCTGCACCAGTCCTGCGTCGGAGCACCAGACCTCGATCTGACCCCTCCACTTGGAAGAACAAGCGTGTATATTACAACAGTCAAGCCGTCGCTCATCCCATCCAGTCCGTTTGTTCCCTTGAGCTGTTACCTGCTGATCACCAAGCTTTCTTCGGCCAAGTTGACGCCAATTGGATCCCGCAGACATATGATGAAGCCAAGGAGCATCAGGTTTGGTTAGATGCGGTCAAGGATGAAACCGGCGCCATGATCCGGAATCATACGTGGGACGAATCGGATCTTCCTCAAGGCAAGCGGGCAGTTAGCTCCAAATGGGTGTTCACCATAAAGTATTTGAGCAATGGTGACATTGAACGGCATAAAGCCCGGTTAGTGGCCCGTGGCTTCACCCAAACCTATGGTGCGGACTACACGGACACCTTTGCAACCGTGGCCAAGCTCCATACGGTTCGGGTTGTGCTGTCTCTTGCTGTCAACCTATCATGGGACTTATGGCAGATGGATGTGAAGAACGCCTTTCTTCAAGGTGAACTTGATGAAGAAGTGTACATGACGCCTCCTCCCGGCCTTGAAGACATGGTTACACCCGGAAAAGTCTTGAGGCTACGTAAGGCCATCTATGGCCTTAAGCAGTCCCCACGAGCTTGGTACCACAAACTAAGCTCTACTCTCAAGACTTATGGTTTTAAGCGATCGGAGGCTGATCATACTCTCTTCACACGTTGCACCTCTATTGGTTGGGTGGTGGTGCTCATATACGTCGACGACATCATCGTGACTGGTGATGATAAGGCGGCCATTCAGGACACCAAGGACTCCCTCAAGTCGGCATTTGACATCAAGGACCTTGGGGAACTCAAATACTTTCTTGGTATTGAAATTTGTCGCTCACCGGAAGGACTCTTCCTCTCACAACGCAAGTACACTCTTGACTTGTTAGAGGAGACTGGCAAGCTTGGTGTGTCTCCGGTCGCTACGCCACTTGATGAAGACTACCAGCTCAAGCGAAAGGGGGAGAGCTTACGGGAAAAAGAAGGCCGACCTAAGGAACCAATGGACGAGCCATTCTTAGACGTCACACGCTACCGCCGGCTTGTAGGTAAGCTAATATACCTTACTATCACACGACCTGACATATGTTATGCTGTGAATCAGGTTAGCCAACATATGAAGACACCAAGCAAGTACCAATGGAGTCAAGTCGAGAGGATCCTAAGCTATCTCAAGGGCAGTCCGGGTCAAGGTATTTGGATGGGCAAGAATGACAACACCGAGATTGTTGGCTACTGTGATGCGGATTACAATGGCGACACGCTGGATAGAAGATCCACTACTGGGTACTGCACGTTCGTTGGAGGCAACATGGTTACATGGAGGTCTAAGAAACAAAAGGTGGTTTCATGCTCTAGCGCCGAGGCCGAGTATAGAGCTATGAGGAAGCTCACTAACGAGATGACATGGCTGAAGGGTCTACTCAAGGACTTAGGCATCGAAACAAAGCAGCCCATGACCATGCATTGCGACAATGAAGCGGCCATCCACATTGCCACAAACTCGGTCTTTCATGAGAGGACCAAGCACATAGAAAGCGATTGCCACAAGGTGAGAGAGAAGATTGAAGAAGGAGTGGTGTTACCATGCCACACAAGGAGTCAAGATCAGCTAGCTGACATCTTCACCAAGTCTGCAAGCTCCAAGGTTTGTGATCACATCTATAGCAAACTTGGACTTGTAGACATTACACGGCCATGATCAAGCTTCTCTAATCCGTGGACAGCACACTCTTTTTCCCTTGACTTGGTTTTGTCCCATGAGGTTTTCTAAGTCAAGGTTTTTAATGAGGTGCTGCTTCACGGGTTCCAAGCTTAGCCATTTCATTAGGCTAAGCTTGAGGGGGAGTATTGATCAAAAGAATAAGCCTAAGGCAGCCATGGCCGTCCGTACGAGTGTTGAATATGGGCTGTCCGTACAAGTGTGGTGAAATGGCCGAGTCTTCTAGTGATAAGGAATGGAGAGGAGGCCTGAAGCCCACTAGAAGGATCGAGAAGCACATTATAACCGTTAGAGAGAAGGGAAGGAAATAGTCACATGTTTGGTAAGGATGGGCTGTCGCTTTCACCTTGGGATGTAGTGTGTCTCTCTCCTAATGTCCCTATCCCACTTGTGTGTCTCGGTCAAGGGTGTAGCCCTAGTTTGTGTTTCCTTAAATAGGCTCATAGCCACCTTGTATTATCGCTTCTTATGGAATAAGAAAAACCTAATCTTTTCTCCTTCCTCATTCTCTTTGTCTACCGAAACCTATCTCCATTCTCTTGATTCTCTTCTTTATTCTACAAAGTCTTACATTTTGTCCCAAAACAGGCTAAAACCATAAAACAATGCCTAGAAGCTGTAAACAGCTTTGTTAGTGTTTCTGGGGTTAAAATGTGTCTTAATCCAATGCAACTGACTAATTATAAGAGTTTGAGATGGATGTGGAGAGTTTAAAAGCCACTTATACCCATTTTGTCCCAAAACAGGCTAAAACCAAGAAAACATTGCTTAGAAGCACTAAACAGCTTTGTTAGTGTTTCTGTGGTTAAAATGTGTTTTAATCCAATGCAAATAACTAGTTATAAGAGTTTTAGATAGATGTGGAGAGTTTAAAAGCCACTTATACCCATTTTGTCCCAAAATAGGCTAAAACCAAAAAAACATTGCTTAGAAGCTCAAAACAGCTATGTTAGTGTTTCTGGGGTTAAAATGTGTCTTAATCCAATGCAACTGACTAATTATAAGAGTTTGAGATGGATGTGGAGAGTTTAAAAGCCACTTATACACATTTTGTCCCAAAACAGGCTAAAATCAAGAAAACATTGCTTAGAAGCTGTAAACAGCTTTGTTAGTGTTTCTAGGGTTAAAATGTGTTTTAATGCAATGCAACTAAATAATTATAAGAGTTTGAGATTGATGTGGAGAGTTTAAAAGCCACTTATACCCATTTTGTCCCAAAACAGGCTAAAACCAAGAAAATATTGCTGAGAAGCACCAAACAGCTATGTTAGTGTTTCTGGGGTTAAAATGTGTCTTAATCCAATGCAAATGACTAATTATAAGAGTTTGAGATTGATATGGAGAGTTTAAAACCCACTTATACCCATTTTGTCCCAAAACAGGCTAAAACCAAGAAAACATTGCCTAGAAGCTATAAACAGCTTTGTTAGTGTTTCTGGGATTATAATGTATCTTAATCCAAAGCAACTGACTAATTATATGAGTTTGAGATGGATGTGGAGAGTTTAAAAGCCACTTATACCCATTTTGTCCCAAAACTGGTTAAAACCAAGAAAACATTGCTTAGAAGCACTAAACAGCTTTGTTAGTGTTTTGTGGTTAAAATGTGTCTTAATCCAATGCAACTAACTAATTATAAGAGTTTTAGATAGATGTGGAGAGTTTAAAAGCCACTTATACCCATTTTGTCCCAAAACAGGCTAAAACCAAGAAAACATTGCTGAGAAGCACCAAACAGCTTTGTTAGTGTTTATGGGGTTAAAATGTGTCTTAATCCAATGCAACTAACTAATTATAAGAGCTTGAGATAGATGTGCAGAGTTTAAAAGCCACTTACACCCATTTTTTCCCAAAACAAGCTAAAACCAAGAAAACATTGCTTAGAAGCTCAAAACAGCTATGTTAGTGTTTCTGGGGTTAAAATGTGTTTTAATCCAATGCAACTGACTAATTATAAGAGTTTGAGATCGATGTGGAGAGTTTAAAAGCCACTTATACCCATTTTGTCCCAAAACAGGCTAAAACCATAAAACAATGCCTAGAAGCTGTAAACAGCTTTGTTAGTGTTTCTGGGGTTAAAATGTGTCTTAATCCAATGCAACTGACTAATTATAAGAGTTTGAGATGGATGTGGAGAGTTTAAAAGCCACTTATACCCATTTTGTCCCAAAACAGGCTAAAACCAAGAAAACATTGCTTAGAAGCACTAAACAGCTTTGTTAGTGTTTCTGTGGTTAAAATGTGTCTTAATCCAATGCAACTAACTAGTTATAAGAGTTTTAGATAGATGTGGAGAGTTTAAAAGCCACTTATACCCATTTTGTCCCAAAATAGGCTAAAACCAAAAAAACATTGCTTAGAAGCTCAAAACAGCTATGTTAGTGTTTCTGGGGTTAAAATGTGTCTTAATCCAATGCAACTGACTAATTATAAGAGTTTGAGATGGATGTGGAGAGTTTAAAAGCCACTTATACACATTTTGTCCCAAAACAGGCTAAAATCAAGAAAACATTGCTTAGAAGCTGTAAACAGCTTTGTTAGTGTTTCTAGGGTTAAAATGTGTCTTAATCCAATGCAACTGACTAATTATAAGAGTTTGAGATTGATGTGGAGAGTTTAAAAGCCACTTATACCCATTTTGTCCAAAAACAGGCTAAAACCAAGAAAACATTGCTGAGAAGCACAAAACAGCTATGTTAGTGTTTCTGGGGTTAAAATGTGTCTTAATCCAATGCAACTGACTAATTATAAGAGTTTGAGATCGATGTGGAGAGTTTAAAAGCCACTTATACACATTTTGTCCCAAAACAGGCTAAAACCATAAAACAATGCCTAGAAGCTGTAAACAGCTTTGTTAGTGTTTCTGGGGTTAAAATGTGTCTTAATCCAATGCAACTGACTAATTATAAGAGTTTGAGATGGATGTGGAGAGTTTAAAAGCCACTTATACCCATTTTGTCCCAAAACAGGCTAAAACCAAGAAAACATTGCTTAGAAGCACTAAACAGCTTTGTTAGTGTTTCTGTGGTTAAAATGTGTTTTAATCCAATGCAAATAACTAGTTATAAGAGTTTTAGATAGATGTGGAGAGTTTAAAAGCCACTTATACCCATTTTGTCCCAAAATAGGCTAAAACCAAAAAAACATTGCTTAGAAGCTCAAAACAGCTATGTTAGTGTTTCTGGGGTTAAAATGTGTCTTAATCCAATGCAACTGACTAATTATAAGAGTTTGAGATGGATGTGGAGAGTTTAAAAGCCACTTATACACATTTTGTCCCAAAACAGGCTAAAATCAAGAAAACATTGCTTAGAAGCTGTAAACAGCTTTGTTAGTGTTTCTAGGGTTAAAATGTGTTTTAATGCAATGCAACTAAATAATTATAAGAGTTTGAGATTGATGTGGAGAGTTTAAAAGCCACTTATACCCATTTTGTCCCAAAACAGGCTAAAACCAAGAAAATATTGCTGAGAAGCACCAAACAGCTATGTTAGTGTTTCTGGGGTTAAAATGTGTCTTAATCCAATGCAAATGACTAATTATAAGAGTTTGAGATTGATATGGAGAGTTTAAAACCCACTTATACCCATTTTGTCCCAAAACAGGCTAAAACCAAGAAAACATTGCCTAGAAGCTATAAACAGCTTTGTTAGTGTTTCTGGGATTATAATGTATCTTAATCCAAAGCAACTGACTAATTATATGAGTTTGAGATGGATGTGGAGAGTTTAAAAGCCACTTATACCCATTTTGTCCCAAAACTGGTTAAAACCAAGAAAACATTGCTTAGAAGCACTAAACAGCTTTGTTAGTGTTTTGTGGTTAAAATGTGTCTTAATCCAATGCAACTAACTAATTATAAGAGTTTTAGATAGATGTGGAGAGTTTAAAAGCCACTTATACCCATTTTGTCCCAAAACAGGCTAAAACCAAGAAAACATTGCTGAGAAGCACCAAACAGCTTTGTTAGTGTTTATGGGGTTAAAATGTGTCTTAATCCAATGCAACTAACTAATTATAAGAGCTTGAGATAGATGTGCAGAGTTTAAAAGCCACTTACACCCATTTTTTCCCAAAACAAGCTAAAACCAAGAAAACATTGCTTAGAAGCTCAAAACAGCTATGTTAGTGTTTCTGGGGTTAAAATGTGTTTTAATCCAATGCAACTGACTAATTATAAGAGTTTGAGATCGATGTGGAGAGTTTAAAAGCCACTTATACCCATTTTGTCCCAAAACAGGCTAAAACCATAAAACAATGCCTAGAAGCTGTAAACAGCTTTGTTAGTGTTTCTGGGGTTAAAATGTGTCTTAATCCAATGCAACTGACTAATTATAAGAGTTTGAGATGGATGTGGAGAGTTTAAAAGCCACTTATACCCATTTTGTCCCAAAACAGGCTAAAACCAAGAAAACATTGCTTAGAAGCACTAAACAGCTTTGTTAGTGTTTCTGTGGTTAAAATGTGTCTTAATCCAATGCAACTAACTAGTTATAAGAGTTTTAGATAGATGTGGAGAGTTTAAAAGCCACTTATACCCATTTTGTCCCAAAATAGGCTAAAACCAAAAAAACATTGCTTAGAAGCTCAAAACAGCTATGTTAGTGTTTCTGGGGTTAAAATGTGTCTTAATCCAATTCAACTGACTAATTATAAGAGTTTGAGATGGATGTGGAGAGTTTAAAAGCCACTTATACACATTTTGTCCCAAAACAGGCTAAAATCAAGAAAACATTGCTTAGAAGCTGTAAACAGCTTTGTTAGTGTTTCTAGGGTTAAAATGTGTCTTAATCCAATGCAACTGACTAATTATAAGAGTTTGAGATTGATGTGGAGAGTTTAAAAGCCACTTATACCCATTTTGTCCAAAAACAGGCTAAAACCAAGAAAACATTGCTGAGAAGCACAAAACAGCTATGTTAGTGTTTCTGGGGTTAAAATGTGTCTTAATCCAATGCAAATGACTAATTATAAGAGTTTGAGATTGATGTGGAGAGTTTAAAAGCCACTTATACACATTTTGTCCCAAAACAGGCTAAAATCAAGAAAACATTGCTGAGAAGCACCAAACAGCTATGTTAGTGTTTTTGGGTTTAAAATGTGTCTTAATCCAATGCAAATGACTAATTATAAGAGTTTGAGATTGATGTGGAGAGTTTAAAAGCCACTTATACCATTTTGTCCTAAAACAGGCTAAAACCAAGAAAACATTGCTGAGAAGCACCAAACAGCTATGTTAGTGTTTCTGGGGTTAAAATGTGTCTTAATCCAATGCAAATGACTAATTATAAGAGTTTGAGATTGATGTGGAGAGTTTAAAAGCCACTTATACCCATTTTGTCCCAAAACAGGCTAAAACCAAGAAAACATTGCCTAGAAGCTATAAATAGCTTTGTTAGTGTTTCTGGGATTAAAATGAATCTTAATCCAAAGAAACTGACTAATTATATGAGTTTGAGATGGATGTGGAGAGTTTAAAAGCCACTTATACCCATTTTGTCCCAAAACAGGTTAAAACCAAGAAAACATTGCTTAGAAGCACTAAACAGCTTTGTTAGTGTTTTTGTGGTTAAAATGTGTCTTAATCCAATGCAACTAACTAATTATAAGAGTTTTAGATAGATGTGGAGAGTTTAAAAGCCACTTATACCTATTTTGTCCCAAAACAGGCTAAAACCAAGAAAACATTGCTGAGAAGCACCAAACAGCTTTGTTAGTGTTTATGGGGTTAAAATGTGTCTTAATCCAATGCAACTAACTAATTATAAGAGCTTGAGATAGATGTGCAGAGTTTAAAAGCCACTTATACCCATTTTGTCCCAAAACAGGCTAAAACCAAGAAAACATTGCTTAGAAGCTCTAAACAGCTATGTTAGTGTTTCTGTGGTTAAAATGTGTCTTAATCCAATGCAAACTAACTAGTTATAAGAGTTTTAGATAGATGTGGAGAGTTTAAAAGCCACTTATACCCATTTTGTCCCAAAATAGGCTAAAACCAAAAAAACATTGCTTAGAAGCTCAAAACAGCTATGTTAGTGTTTCTGGGGTTAAAATGTGTCTTAATCCAATGCAACTGACTAATTATAAGAGTTTGAGATGGATGTGGAGAGTTTAAAAGCCACTTATACACATTTTGTCCCAAAACAGGCTAAAATCAAGAAAACATTGCTTAGAAGCTGTAAACAGCTTTGTTAGTGTTTCTAGGGTTAAAATGTGTTTTAATGCAATGCAACTAAATAATTATAAGAGTTTGAGATTGATGTGGAGAGTTTAAAAGCCACTTATACCCATTTTGTCCCAAAACAGGCTAAAACCAAGAAAATATTGTTGAGAAGCACCAAACAGCTATGTTAGTGTTTCTGGGGTTAAAATGTGTCTTAATCCAATGCAAATGACTAATTATAAGAGTTTGAGAATTATGTGGACAGTTTAAAACCCACTTATACCCATTTTGTCCCAAAACAGGCTAAAACCAAGAAAACATTGCCTAGAAGCTATAAACAGCTTTGTTAGTGTTTCTGGGATTATAATGTATCTTAATCCAAAGCAACTGACTAATTATATGAGTTTGAGATGGATGTGGAGAGTTTAAAAGCCACTTATACCCATTTTGTCCCAAAACAGGTTAAAACCAAGAAAACATTGCTTAGAAGCACTAAACAGCTTTGTTAGTGTTTTGTGGTTAAAATGTGTCTTAATCCAATGCAACTAACTAATTATAAGAGTTTTAGATAGATGTGGAGAGTTTAAAAGCCACTTATACCCATTTTGTCCCAAAACAGGCTAAAACCAAGAAAACATTGCTGAGAAGCACCAAACAGCTTTGTTAGTGTTTATGGGGTTAAAATGTGTCTTAATCCAATGCAACTAACTAATTATAAGAGCTTGATATAGATGTGCAGAGTTTAAAAGCCACTTACACCCATTTTTTCCCAAAACAAGCTAAAACCAAGAAAACATTGCTTAGAAGCTCAAAACAGCTATGTTAGTGTTTCTGGGGTTAAAATGTGTCTTAATCCAATGCAACTGACTAATTATAAGAGTGTGAGATCGATGTGGAGAGTTTAAAAGCCACTTATACCCATTTTGTCCCAAAACAGGCTAAAACCATAAAACAATGCCTAGAAGCTGTAAACAGCTTTGTTAGTGTTTCTGGGGTTAAAATGTGTCTTAATCCAATGCAACTGACTAATTATAAGAGTTTGAGATGGATGTGGAGAGTTTAAAAGCCACTTATACCCATTTTGTCCCAAAACAGGCTAAAACCAAGAAAACATTGCTTAGAAGCACTAAACAGCTTTGTTAGTGTTTCTGTGGTTAAAATGTGTTTTAATCCAATGCAAATAACTAGTTATAAGAGTTTTAGATAGATGTGGAGAGTTTAAAAGCCACTTATACCCATTTTGTCCCAAAATAGGCTAAAACCAAAAAAACATTGCTTAGAAGCTCAAAACAGCTATGTTAGTGTTTCTGGGGTTAAAATGTGTCTTAATCCAATGCAACTGACTAATTATAAGAGTTTGAGATGGATGTGGAGAGTTTAAAAGCCACTTATACACATTTTGTCCCAAAACAGGCTAAAATCAAGAAAACATTGCTTAGAAGCTGTAAACAGCTTTGTTAGTGTTTCTGTGGTTAAAATGTGTTTTAATGCAATGCAACTAAATAATTATAAGAGTTTTAGATAGATGTGGAGAGTTTAAAAGCCACTTATACCCATTTTGTCCCAAAACAGGCTAAAACCAAAAAAACATTGCTTAGAAGCTCAAAACAGCTATGTTAGTGTTTCTGGGGTTAAAATGTGTCTTAATCCAATGCAACTGACTAATTATAAGAGTTTGAGATGGATGTGGAGAGTTTAAAAGCCACTTATACACATTTTGTCCCAAAACAGGCTAAAATCAAGAAAACATTGCTTAGAAGCTGTAAACAGCTTTGTTAGTGTTTCTAGGGTTAAAATGTGTTTTAATGCAATGCAACTAAATAATTATAAGAGTTTGAGATTGATGTGGAGAGTTTAAAAGCCACTTATACCCATTTTGTCCCAAAACAGGCTAAAACCAAGAAAATATTGCTGAGAAGCACCAAACAGCTATGTTAGTGTTTCTGGGGTTAAAATGTGTCTTAATCCAATGCAAATGACTAATTATAAGAGTTTGAGATTGATATGGAGAGTTTAAAACCCACTTATACCCATTTTGTCCCAAAACAGGCTAAAACCAAGAAAACATTGCCTAGAAGCTATAAACAGCTTTGTTAGTGTTTCTGGGATTATAATGTATCTTAATCCAAAGCAACTGACTAATTATATGAGTTTGAGATGGATGTGGAGAGTTTAAAAGCCACTTATACCCATTTTGTCCCAAAACTGGTTAAAACCAAGAAAACATTGCTTAGAAGCACTAAACAGCTTTGTTAGTGTTTTGTGGTTAAAATGTGTCTTAATCCAATGCAACTAACTAATTATAAGAGTTTTAGATAGATGTGGAGAGTTTAAAAGCCACTTATACCCATTTTGTCCCAAAACAGGCTAAAACCAAGAAAACATTGCTGAGAAGCACCAAACAGCTTTGTTAGTGTTTATGGGGTTAAAATGTGTCTTAATCCAATGCAACTAACTAATTATAAGAGCTTGAGATAGATGTGCAGAGTTTAAAAGCCACTTACACCCATTTTTTCCCAAAACAAGCTAAAACCAAGAAAACATTGCTTAGAAGCTCAAAACAGCTATGTTAGTGTTTCTGGGGTTAAAATGTGTTTTAATCCAATGCAACTGACTAATTATAAGAGTTTGAGATCGATGTGGAGAGTTTAAAAGCCACTTATACCCATTTTGTCCCAAAACAGGCTAAAACCATAAAACAATGCCTAGAAGCTGTAAACAGCTTTGTTAGTGTTTCTGGGGTTAAAATGTGTCTTAATCCAATGCAACTGACTAATTATAAGAGTTTGAGATGGATGTGGAGAGTTTAAAAGCCACTTATACCCATTTTGTCCCAAAACAGGCTAAAACCAAGAAAACATTGCTTAGAAGCACTAAACAGCTTTGTTAGTGTTTCTGTGGTTAAAATGTGTCTTAATCCAATGCAACTAACTAGTTATAAGAGTTTTAGATAGATGTGGAGAGTTTAAAAGCCACTTATACCCATTTTGTCCCAAAATAGGCTAAAACCAAAAAAACATTGCTTAGAAGCTCAAAACAGCTATGTTAGTGTTTCTGGGGTTAAAATGTGTCTTAATCCAATTCAACTGACTAATTATAAGAGTTTGAGATGGATGTGGAGAGTTTAAAAGCCACTTATACACATTTTGTCCCAAAACAGGCTAAAATCAAGAAAACATTGCTTAGAAGCTGTAAACAGCTTTGTTAGTGTTTCTAGGGTTAAAATGTGTCTTAATCCAATGCAACTGACTAATTATAAGAGTTTGAGATTGATGTGGAGAGTTTAAAAGCCACTTATACCCATTTTGTCCAAAAACAGGCTAAAACCAAGAAAACATTGCTGAGAAGCACAAAACAGCTATGTTAGTGTTTCTGGGGTTAAAATGTGTCTTAATCCAATGCAAATGACTAATTATAAGAGTTTGAGATTGATGTGGAGAGTTTAAAAGCCACTTATACACATTTTGTCCCAAAACAGGCTAAAATCAAGAAAACATTGCTGAGAAGCACCAAACAGCTATGTTAGTGTTTTTGGGTTTAAAATGTGTCTTAATCCAATGCAAATGACTAATTATAAGAGTTTGAGATTGATGTGGAGAGTTTAAAAGCCACTTATACCATTTTGTCCTAAAACAGGCTAAAACCAAGAAAACATTGCTGAGAAGCACCAAACAGCTATGTTAGTGTTTCTGGGGTTAAAATGTGTCTTAATCCAATGCAAATGACTAATTATAAGAGTTTGAGATTGATGTGGAGAGTTTAAAAGCCACTTATACCCATTTTGTCCCAAAACAGGCTAAAACCAAGAAAACATTGCCTAGAAGCTATAAATAGCTTTGTTAGTGTTTCTGGGATTAAAATGAATCTTAATCCAAAGAAACTGACTAATTATATGAGTTTGAGATGGATGTGGAGAGTTTAAAAGCCACTTATACCCATTTTGTCCCAAAACAGGTTAAAACCAAGAAAACATTGCTTAGAAGCACTAAACAGCTTTGTTAGTGTTTTTGTGGTTAAAATGTGTCTTAATCCAATGCAACTAACTAATTATAAGAGTTTTAGATAGATGTGGAGAGTTTAAAAGCCACTTATACCTATTTTGTCCCAAAACAGGCTAAAACCAAGAAAACATTGCTGAGAAGCACCAAACAGCTTTGTTAGTGTTTATGGGGTTAAAATGTGTCTTAATCCAATGCAACTAACTAATTATAAGAGCTTGAGATAGATGTGCAGAGTTTAAAAGCCACTTATACCCATTTTGTCCCAAAACAGGCTAAAACCAAGAAAACATTGCTTAGAAGCTCTAAACAGCTATGTTAGTGTTTCTGTGGTTAAAATGTGTCTTAATCCAATGCAACTAACTAGTTATAAGAGTTTTAGATAGATGTGGAGAGTTTAAAAGCCACTTATACCCATTTTGTCCCAAAATAGGCTAAAACCAAAAAAACATTGCTTAGAAGCTCAAAACAGCTATGTTAGTGTTTCTGGGGTTAAAATGTGTCTTAATCCAATGCAACTGACTAATTATAAGAGTTTGAGATGGATGTGGAGAGTTTAAAAGCCACTTATACACATTTTGTCCCAAAACAGGCTAAAATCAAGAAAACATTGCTTAGAAGCTGTAAACAGCTTTGTTAGTGTTTCTAGGGTTAAAATGTGTTTTAATGCAATGCAACTAAATAATTATAAGAGTTTGAGATTGATGTGGAGAGTTTAAAAGCCACTTATACCCATTTTGTCCCAAAACAGGCTAAAACCAAGAAAATATTGTTGAGAAGCACCAAACAGCTATGTTAGTGTTTCTGGGGTTAAAATGTGTCTTAATCCAATGCAAATGACTAATTATAAGAGTTTGAGAATTATGTGGACAGTTTAAAACCCACTTATACCCATTTTGTCCCAAAACAGGCTAAAACCAAGAAAACATTGCCTAGAAGCTATAAACAGCTTTGTTAGTGTTTCTGGGATTATAATGTATCTTAATCCAAAGCAACTGACTAATTATATGAGTTTGAGATGGATGTGGAGAGTTTAAAAGCCACTTATACCCATTTTGTCCCAAAACAGGTTAAAACCAAGAAAACATTGCTTAGAAGCACTAAACAGCTTTGTTAGTGTTTTGTGGTTAAAATGTGTCTTAATCCAATGCAACTAACTAATTATAAGAGTTTTAGATAGATGTGGAGAGTTTAAAAGCCACTTATACCCATTTTGTCCCAAAACAGGCTAAAACCAAGAAAACATTGCTGAGAAGCACCAAACAGCTTTGTTAGTGTTTATGGGGTTAAAATGTGTCTTAATCCAATGCAACTAACTAATTATAAGAGCTTGATATAGATGTGCAGAGTTTAAAAGCCACTTACACCCATTTTTTCCCAAAACAAGCTAAAACCAAGAAAACATTGCTTAGAAGCTCAAAACAGCTATGTTAGTGTTTCTGGGGTTAAAATGTGTCTTAATCCAATGCAACTGACTAATTATAAGAGTGTGAGATCGATGTGGAGAGTTTAAAAGCCACTTATACCCATTTTGTCCCAAAACAGGCTAAAACCATAAAACAATGCCTAGAAGCTGTAAACAGCTTTGTTAGTGTTTCTGGGGTTAAAATGTGTCTTAATCCAATGCAACTGACTAATTATAAGAGTTTGAGATGGATGTGGAGAGTTTAAAAGCCACTTATACCCATTTTGTCCCAAAACAGGCTAAAACCAAGAAAACATTGCTTAGAAGCACTAAACAGCTTTGTTAGTGTTTCTGTGGTTAAAATGTGTTTTAATCCAATGCAAATAACTAGTTATAAGAGTTTTAGATAGATGTGGAGAGTTTAAAAGCCACTTATACCCATTTTGTCCCAAAATAGGCTAAAACCAAAAAAACATTGCTTAGAAGCTCAAAACAGCTATGTTAGTGTTTCTGGGGTTAAAATGTGTCTTAATCCAATGCAACTGACTAATTATAAGAGTTTGAGATGGATGTGGAGAGTTTAAAAGCCACTTATACACATTTTGTCCCAAAACAGGCTAAAATCAAGAAAACATTGCTTAGAAGCTGTAAACAGCTTTGTTAGTGTTTCTAGGGTTAAAATGTGTTTTAATGCAATGCAACTAAATAATTATAAGAGTTTGAGATTGATGTGGAGAGTTTAAAAGCCACTTATACCCATTTTGTCCCAAAACAGGCTAAAACCAAGAAAATATTGCTGAGAAGCACCAAACAGCTATGTTAGTGTTTCTGGGGTTAAAATGTGTCTTAATCCAATGCAAATGACTAATTATAAGAGTTTGAGATTGATATGGAGAGTTTAAAACCCACTTATACCCATTTTGTCCCAAAACAGGCTAAAACCAAGAAAACATTGCCTAGAAGCTATAAACAGCTTTGTTAGTGTTTCTGGGATTATAATGTATCTTAATCCAAAGCAACTGACTAATTATATGAGTTTGAGATGGATGTGGAGAGTTTAAAAGCCACTTATACCCATTTTGTCCCAAAACTGGTTAAAACCAAGAAAACATTGCTTAGAAGCACTAAACAGCTTTGTTAGTGTTTTGTGGTTAAAATGTGTCTTAATCCAATGCAACTAACTAATTATAAGAGTTTTAGATAGATGTGGAGAGTTTAAAAGCCACTTATACCCATTTTGTCCCAAAACAGGCTAAAACCAAGAAAACATTGCTGAGAAGCACCAAACAGCTTTGTTAGTGTTTATGGGGTTAAAATGTGTCTTAATCCAATGCAACTAACTAATTATAAGAGCTTGAGATAGATGTGCAGAGTTTAAAAGCCACTTACACCCATTTTTTCCCAAAACAAGCTAAAACCAAGAAAACATTGCTTAGAAGCTCAAAACAGCTATGTTAGTGTTTCTGGGGTTAAAATGTGTTTTAATCCAATGCAACTGACTAATTATAAGAGTTTGAGATCGATGTGGAGAGTTTAAAAGCCACTTATACCCATTTTGTCCCAAAACAGGCTAAAACCATAAAACAATGCCTAGAAGCTGTAAACAGCTTTGTTAGTGTTTCTGGGGTTAAAATGTGTCTTAATCCAATGCAACTGACTAATTATAAGAGTTTGAGATGGATGTGGAGAGTTTAAAACCCACTTATACCCATTTTGTCCCAAAACAGGCTAAAACCAAGAAAACATTGCTTAGAAGCACTAAATAGCTTTGTTAGTGTTTCTGTGGTTAAAATGTATCTTAATCCAATGCAACTAACTAGTTATAAGAGTTTTAGATAGATGTGGAGAGTTTAAAAGCCACTTATACCCATTTTGTCCCAAAATAGGCTAAAACCAAAAAAACATTGCTTAGAAGCTCAAAACAGCTATGTTAGTGTTTCTGGGGTTAAAATGTGTCTTAATCCAATGCAACTGACTAATTATAAGAGTTTGAGATGGATGTGGAGAGTTTAAAAGCCACTTATACACATTTTGTCCCAAAACAGGCTAAAATCAAGAAAACATTGCTTAGAAGCTGTAAACAGCTTTGTTAGTGTTTCTAGGGTTAAAATGTGTCTTAATCCAATGCAACTGACTAATTATAAGAGTTTGAGATTGATGTGGAGAGTTTAAAAGCCACTTATACCCATTTTGTCCAAAAACAGGCTAAAACCAAGAAAACATTGCTGAGAAGCACAAAACAGCTATGTTAGTGTTTCTGGGGTTAAAATGTGTCTTAATCCAATGCAAATGACTAATTATAAGAGTTTGAGATTGATGTGGAGAGTTTAAAAGCCACTTATACCCATTTTGTCCCAAAACAGGCTAAAACCAAGAAAACATTGCCTAGAAGCTATAAACAGCTTTGTTAGTGTTTCTGGGATTAAAATGAATCTTAATCCAAAGCAACTGACTAATTATATGAGTTTGAGATGGATGTGGAGAGTTTAAAAGCCACTTATACCCATTTTGTCCCAAAACAGGTTAAAACCAAGAAAACATTGCTTAGAAGCACTAAACAGCTTTGTTAGTGTTTTTGTGGTTAAAATGTGTCTTAATCCAATGCAACTAACTAATTATAAGAGTTTTAGATAGATGTGGAGAGTTTAAAAGCCACTTATACCCATTTTGTCCCAAAACAGGCTAAAACCAAGAAAACATTGCTGAGAAGCACCAAACAGCTTTGTTAGTGTTTATGGGGTTAAAATGTGTCTTAATCCAATGCAACTAACTAATTATAAGAGCTTGAGATATATGTGCAGAGTTTAAAAGCCACTTATACCCATTTTGTCCCAAAACAGGCTAAAACCAAGAAAACATTGCTTAGAAGCTCAAAACAGCTATGTTAGTGTTTCTGGGGTTAAAATGTGTCTTAATTCAATGCAACTGACTAATTATAAGAGTTTGAGATGGATGTGGAGAGTTTAAAAGCCACTTATACACATTTTGTCCCAAAACAGGCTAAAATCAAGAAAACATTGCTTAGAAGCTATAAACAACTTTGTTAGTGTTTCTATGGTTAAAATGTGTCTTAATCCAATGCAACTAACTAGTTATAAGAGTTTTTGATAGATGTGGAGAGTTTAAAAGCCACTTATACCCATTTTGTCCCAAAACAGGCTAAAACCAAGAAAACATTGCTTAGAAGCTCAAAACAGCTATGTTAGTGTTTCTGGGGTTAAAATGTGTCTTAATCCAATGCAACTGACTAATTATAAGAGTTTGAGATGGATGTGGAGAGTTTTAAAAGCCACTTATACACATTTTGTCCCAAAACAGGCTAAAATCAAGAAAACATTGCTTAGAAGCTGTAAACAGCTTTGTTAGTGTTTCTAGGGTTAAAATGTGTCTTAATCCAATGCAACTGACTAATTATAAGAGTTTGAGATTGATGTGGAGAGTTTAAAAGCCACTTATACCCATTTTGTCCCAAAACAGGCTAAAACCAAGAAAACATTGCTGAGAAGCACCAAACAGCTATGTTTGTGTTTCTGGGGTTAAAATGTGTCTTAATCCAATGCAAATGACTAATTATAAGAGTTTGAGATTGATGTGGAGAGTTAAAAGCCACTTATACCCATTTTGTCCCAAAACAGGCTAAAACCAAGAAAACATTGCCTAGAAGCTATAAACAGCTTTGTTAGTGTTTCTGGGATTAAAATGAATCTTAATCCAAAGCAACTGACTAATTATATGAGTTTGAGATGGATGTGGAGAGTTTAAAAGCCACTTATTGTAAGTTTGAGAGTAGAGTAATCAAGAGATTATGGAAGAGAGTATGAAAGAGAGTGAAATCGTGTAAAGAGTGAGGAGAGTGAACGATTGAGAGAGAGAGTGTTGGAGAAAGAGAATAAACTCTTTTCTTACTTCTATTAGTATGATACTTACAAACTATTTAAAGACATATACAAATAGGATATTCTCTTAGGATCCTATGCACACT
The DNA here is from genome assembly GCF_030686135.1 of Camelina sativa. Lineage (NCBI taxonomy): Eukaryota > Viridiplantae > Streptophyta > Magnoliopsida > Brassicales > Brassicaceae > Camelina > Camelina sativa. The sequence goes on from NC_141893.1 coordinate 21,843,711, forward strand.
AATATGAGGAGAAAGCGACATCTCCTTATTCTAACATGTGATCTCCTCTTCTCTCTTGCAACTTGCTCCAACGGCTACAAAGGAAGGATCGAGATGAATGGCGACCGTTGGAGGATCTCTTTGGTGGATTGGGCTCATGAAGACTTCTATTTGAGGATGGCCCGTTGGTTGGTCGTACGGACGTCCGTACGGTCGTACGGACAAGTGTGTGTGCCGGCGGTCGTACGGACAAGTGTGTGTGCCGGTTCATACTCCCCCTCAAGCTTGACTTGGGGAACTAGTCAAGCTTGACAACATAGAAACCCACCTCATTAAAAAAACCTTAGTATAGAAAAACCTCTTGGGAAAACTATACTTAAGGGAAAAAGAGTGTAGGCGCCAAAACAAAGCAAGTCATGGCCGAGTGAGGTTTAGGAGGCCAAGCTTAGGATGGATGTATTCACACACTTGGGGGCTCGCAGCTTTAGTCAGGACGTCTGCAAGTTGTTCTTTGCTTTCGGTATGGCAAGGTAAGACAACTCCAAGCGTGATTTGTTCTCGGACCTTATGGCAATCCACTTCAATGTGCTTGGTCCGCTCATGGAACACTGAATTGGTTGCTATATGAATGGCTGCTTCGTTATCACAGTGCATGGTGATCGGCTTTGTTGATTCTATTCCAAGATCCTTGAGTAACATCTTCAGCCACATTAGCTCCGTCGTTAGCTTCCTCATAGCTCTATACTCGGATTCGGCACTTGAGAGTGAGACGACCTTTTGCTTCTTGCTCTTCCATGTGACCAGGTTCCCTCCAAGGAACGTGCAATAGCCTGTGGTTGAGCGTCGGTCCCCACGATCTCCGGCATAGTCAGCGTCGCAGTAGCCTACCAACTCAGTGCTCTTGTTGCGTCCCATCCATATGCCTTGGCCGGGTGAGCCCTTGATGTACTTGAGGATCCGTGTCAGCATGTTCCAATGGTGCACGGTGGGGTTCTTCATATGCTGGCTTACCTGGTTCACGGCAAAGCAAATGTCAGGCCGTGTGATAGTATCCTCCAAACCCGGTGGTGGTCGCATATACACTTCATCCTCCAGTTCTCCTTGTAAGAAGGCGTTCTTCACATCCATTTGCCAAAGTTCCCAGTCGAGGTTGGTGGCGAGAGAGAGTACAACTCGAACCGTGTGAAGCTTAGCCACCGGAGCAAACGTATCAAGATAGTCCTCCCCATACGTTTGCGTGAAACCTCGTGCGACTAGGCGGGCTTTGTGGCGTTCAATCTCCCCATTGCTCTTATATTTGATTGTGAAGATATACCGAGAGGTGACAGCCTTCTTGCCCTTGGGTAAGTCAGCCTCGTCCCATGTATGATTTTGCACCATGGCCGTATTCTCGGCATCCACTGCATCTCTCCATACTTTGTGCTGCTTAGCCTCATCATAGGTCTTGGGGATCCAATCCTCATCAATATGGCCAAGGAACACTTGATGCTCTATCGGAAAATGAGCCAAGGTGCACACGGCCTGAATCGGATGAGCAACGGCCATGTTGTTGTAGTACACACGGGTGTTCTTCCAATGACTAGGAGGATACTTGATACGTTGGCTGCGCCGAAGAGGAACTATAGCCCCAGCTTCGGAGTTGGCTCGTCCTGGAGTAATGATCTCCTCAAGCTGTTCAGCCGTCTCCTCGGTTGTTTCGGCCGTGTTGTCCGCGAGTGACTCGGGTGCTTCCTCATGCTGCTCAGTATGGTCATCGGCATGTGTAGCAGGCTCAGGCTCAGTAGATGGCTCAGGTTGTTCTGGTGATGCTGGTCTGGCTGACTCAGTAGTGATCCGATCGTTTTCAAGACCTAGTCGCTCAAGGATTATTCGGAGGTTGCGCGTCCGATCAGATGGTGAATCAGAGAGGTTACGGAGCTCATCCCAATTCTTCTCATCGTAAAAGCCTTGTGTCTCCATGAACTTGACATCACGAGATACTAGAACCCTCCTTGTTGTAGGGTCATAGCACTTATACCCCTTTTGTGTGGTAGAGTAGCCAAGAAACATAGCCTTTGTACTCTTTGCATCAAGCTTGTCTCTTAGCTCACCTGGTCGCAACACATAGCACACACAACCAAACACTCGTAAGTGATCAAATGTAGGTTTGTCATTCGTTAATACCTCAAATGGAGACACATCCTTTAGGATCTTTGTTGGTGTGCGGTTAATAAGATAACAAGCTGCTAGCACAGCATCTCCCCAAAACCTCTTTGGAACCCTTGTGTGAAACATCATAGACCTTGCTACTTCCATGAGATGCCTATTCTTTCTCTCAGCCACTCCATTTTGTTGTGGTGTGTAAGGACAGCTAGTTTGATGAAGAATTCCATGTTTGGCTAGATATTGCTTAAAGGCATGGCTTGTGTACTCTCCACCATTATCTGATCTCAAAATTTTAATCTTGGCATGAAAGTGGTTAGTGACATAATTTTGAAAATTAGTGAAGGCCTCAAGGACTCTATCCTTAGAGGGAAGCAAAGTTATCCAAGTATATTTTGATTTTTCATCAATAAAAGTCACAAAATACTTTTGATTATCTCTAGATAAGCAAGGAGATGTCCAAACATCAGAATGAATTAAATCAAAACATTTTTCATAAATAGTAATAGATTTAGGGAAAACAGCCTTGCAATGTTTACCAAGAATACAAGCCTCACACTCATCATTTTGAAAAGAAACATTAGGAAATATTAAGGATAAAGCTCTTGTGTGAGGGTGTCCTAGCCTAGCATGTAAAATAGAATCACTAGGTTTCATAATAACCGAATTAAAACAAGATGCATTAGAAGATAAGTTCAAGTCCTCAAGCACATAGAGGTCATCCTTGGATCCTCCTTGACCAAGAACCTTACTTGTCTCAATATCCTGAAAATGAACATTGTTAGGACCAAATATAGCATAACAATTTAAATCAGTAGTGGCTCTCTTAACTGATAGCAAGTTAGAAGTAAAGTTTGGCATATAAAATGCCTTAGTCTCCTTATCAAATAGTTTCAAGTTTCCTATGCCTTTAACTGGTACTTTCTCACCATTTGCTATTATCACATTACCATTAGCAGGTTTAATATCACTAATTAGCCTAGAATCACTAATCATGTGATGGGATGCACCAGAATCAACTATGAGGGGTTTAATTTTGTTTGAGGCAAGAAACGCCTTACCGGTGGCCTCTTTGATGGCTTTGATGAGCGCATCAAGGTCGGACCGCCTTACCAGCTCGGACGATGCTGCAGCAAGAGCAGTTCCACTGGTCACTTGTTGAGGCTGCTCAGAGATTGACTCCCCCATGGCTACTGCTTGATGAGCTCTCGGTGGTCCTCCGCGGTTTGGTCGTCCACCTCGGATGGTACCCGGCGGTGGTGCTAGATGAGGGTGTAGAATCCAGCAGCGGCTCTTGAAGTGACCAAGCTTCTTACAATGCTCACAAAATGGCGGGTTGTTCTTGTCCTCCGGCTTGTAGTAGCCCTTGTTTGCTGATGCCGTTTCAGCTTTGTTAGCGGTCACAAGTTCTCCCTTGCCGCCAAACAATCCCATGGAGCCATGCTCCTTTTGAATTTGGTTACAGACATCATCAAGGCTAGGGAGCTTGTCCGACCGTAGAATATGCTTGATAAGGTCATTGTAGGAGGGGTTCAAGGTCAAGAGAAGGCCGAACACCTTATCTTGTTCACGCCTCTCATTCAGAATGGCCGGATCTATAGTCGCCGGCCGGAGCATCTCTAGTTCAGCCCAAAGGGACCTAAACTTCCCAAAGTGCTTGGTGAACTCCATGTCTTCTTGGTTGAGGTTGTTGATGGCCCTCTTAATCTCAAAAATTCGGTTTACATTTGTAACATTCCCAAAAACATTCTTGAGAGTGTCCCACAAGTCTTTTGCTGTCTCGCAATAAGAGTAAGCTTCAAGTATAGGTGCATCTAGGGAGTTTTGAATGATAGCTAGGACTCCCTGATCTTCTTGAAACCACTTGTTCTTCTCATCGACAAGATCCTTGCCGTCTTTGGTGGTCTCGCCACTAGGAACTTCGCTTGTCTCAACATGGGACCAAAGTCCTCGGCCGCATAGGGCTGTCTTTGTGGTTCTAGCCCATAGTAAGTAATTCTCTCCCTTGAGAGTAACTGGAACAATGAGAGTTTTGGTAGTTTCCATGGAAAAGGATGAAGAGACCGTTGGTTAAAGCTATTGTCCAACGATTAAAGAAAGAAGATTCAAGAACAAGAAATTTCAAGAACAAGAAAGAGAATGCGGAAGGGAGTGATGGAGATTTGAGGCAAGAACAGAATCAAATCTGCTCTGATACCATGTAAGTTTGAGAGTAGAGTAATCAAGAGATTATGGAAGAGAGTATGAAAGAGAGTGAAATCGTGTAAAGAGTGAGGAGAGTGAACGATTGAGAGAGAGAGTGTTGGAGAAAGAGAATAAACTCTTTTCTTACTTCTATTAGTATGATACTTACAAACTATTTAAAGACATATACAAATAGGATATTCTCTTAGGATCCTATGCACACTAATATGAGGAGAAAGCGACATCTCCTTATTCTAACATGTGATCTCCTCTTCTCTCTTGCAACTTGCTCCAACGGCTACAAAGGAAGGATCGAGATGAATGGCGACCGTTGGAGGATCTCTTTGGTGGATTGGGCTCATGAAGACTTCTATTTGAGGATGGCCCGTTGGTTGGTCGTACGGACGTCCGTACGGTCGTACGGACAAGTGTGTGTGCCGGCGGTCGTACGGACAAGTGTGTGTGCCGGTTCATACTTATACCCATTTTGTCCCAAAACAGGTTAAAACCAAGAAAACATTGCTTAGAAGTACTAAACAGCTTTGTGAGTGTTTTTGTGGTTAAAATGTGTCTTAATCCAATGCAACTAACTAATTATAAGAGTTTTAGATAGATGTGGAGAGTTTAAAAGCCACTTATACCCATTTTGTCCCAAAACAAGCTAAAACCAAGAAAACATTGCTGAGAAGCACCAAACAGCTTTGTTAGTGTTTATGGGGTTAAAATGTGTCTTAATCCAATGCAACTAACTAATTATAAGAGTTTGAGATGGATGTGGAGAGTTTAAAAGCCACTTATACCCATTTTGTCCCAAAACAGGCTAAAACCATAAAACAATGCCTAGAAGCTGTAAACAGCTTTGTTAGTGTTTCTGGGGTTAAAATGTGTCTTAATCCAATGCAACTGACTAATTATAAGAGTTTGAGATGGATGTGGAGAGTTTAAAAGCCACTTATACCCATTTTGTCCCAAAACAGGCTAAAACCAAGAAAACATTGCTTAGAAGCACTAATTAGCTTTGTTAGTGTTTCTGTGGTTAAAATGTGTCTAAATCCAATGCAACTAACTAATTATAAGAGTTTTAGATAGATGTGGAGAGTTTAAAAGCAACTTATACCCATTTTGTCCCACAACAGGCTAAAACCAAGAAAACATTGCTGAGAAGCACCAAACAGCTTTGTTAGTGTTTATGGAGTTAAAATGTGTCTTAATCCAATGCAACTAACTAATTATAAGAGCTTGAGATAGATGTGCAGAGTTTAAAAGCCACTTATACCCATTTTGTCCCAAAATAGGCTAAAACCAAGAAAACATTGCTTAGAAGCTCTAAACAGCTATGTTAGTGTTTCTAGGGTTAAAATGTGTCTTAATCCAATGAAACTGACTAATTATAAGAGTTTGAGATGGATGGGGAGAGTTTAAAAGCCACTTATACACATTTTGTCCCAAAACAAACTAAAATCAAGAAAACATTGCTTAGAAGCTGTAAACAGCTTTGTTAGTGTTTCTAGGGTTAAAATGTGTCTTAATCCAATGCAACTGACTAATTATAAGAGTTTGAGATTGATGTGGAGAGTTTAAAAGCCACTTATACCCATTTTGTCCAAAAACAGGCTAAAACCAAGAAAACATTGCTGAGAAGCACAAAACAGCTATGTTAGTGTTTCTGGGGTTAAAATGTGTCTTAATCCAATGCAAATGACTAATTATAAGAGTTTGAGATTGATGTGGAGAGTTTAAAAGCCACTTATACCCATTTTGTCCCAAAACAGGCTAAAACCAAGAAAACATTGCCTAGAAGCTATAAACAACTTTGTTAGTGTTTCTGGTATTAAAATGAATCTTAATCCAAAGCAACTGACTAATTATATGAGTTTGAGATGGATGTGGAGAGTTTAAAAGCCACTTATACCCATTTTGTCCCAAAACAGGTTAAAACCAAGAAAACATTGCTTAGAAGCACTAAACAGCTTTGTTAGTGTTTTTGTGGTTAAAATGTGTCTTAATCCAATGCAACTAACTAATTATAAGAGTTTTAGATAGATGTGGAGAGTTTAAAAGCCACTTATACCCATTTTGTCCCAAAACAGGCTAAAACCAAGAAAACATTGCTGAGAAGCACCAAACAGCTTTGTTAGTGTTTATGGGGTTAAAATGTGTCTTAATCCAATGCAACTAACTAATTATAAGAGCTTGAGATAGATGTGCAGAGTTTAAAAGCCACTTATACCCATTTTGTCCCAAAACAGGCTAAAACCAAGAAAACATTGCTTAGAAGCTCTAAACAGCTATGTTAGTGTTTCTGGGGTTAAAATGTGTCTTAATTCAATGCAACTGACTAATTATAAGAGTTTGAGATGGATGTGGAGAGTTTAAAAGCCACTTATACACATTTTGTCCCAAAACAGGCTAAAATCAAGAAAACATTGCTTAGAAGCTATAAACAACTTTGTTAGTGTTTCTATGGTTAAAATGTGTCTTAATCCAATGCAACTAACTAGTTATAAGAGTTTTTGATAGATGTGGAGAGTTTAAAAGCCACTTATACCCATTTTGTCCCAAAACAGGCTAAAACCAAGAAAACATTGCTTAGAAGCTCAAAACAGCTATGTTAGTGTTTCTGGGGTTAAAATGTGTCTTAATCCAATGCAACTGACTAATTATAAGAGTTTGAGATGGATGTGGAGAGTTTTAAATGCCACTTATACACATTTTGTCCCAAAACAGGCTAAAATCAAGAAAACATTGCTTAGAAGCTGTAAACAGCTTTGTTAGTGTTTCTAGGGTTAAAATGTGTCTTAATCCAATGCAACTGACTAATTATAAGAGTTTGAGATTGATGTGGAGAGTTTAAAAGCCACTTATACCCATTTTGTCCCAAAACAGGCTAAAACCAAGAAAACATTGCTGAGAAGCACCAAACAGCTATGTTAGTGTTTCTGGGGTTAAAATGTGTCTTAATCCAATGCAAATGACTAATTATAAGAGTTTGAGATTGATGTGGAGAGTTAAAAGCCACTTATACCCATTTTGTCCCAAAACAGGCTAAAACCAAGAAAACATTGCCTAGAAGCTATAAACAGCTTTGTTAGTGTTTTTGGGATTAAAATGAATCTTAATCCAAAGCAACTGACTAATTATATGAGTTTGAGATGGATGTGGAGAGTTTAAAAGCCACTTATACACATTTTGTCCCAAAACAGGTTAAAACCAAGAAAACATTGCTTAGAAGCACTAAACAGCTTTGTTAGTGTTTTTGTGGTTAAAATGTGTCTTAATCCAATGCAACTAACTAATTATAAGAGTTTTAGATAGATGTGGAGAGTTTAAAAGCCACTTATACCCATTTTGTCCCAAAACAAGCTAAAACCAAGAAAACATTGCTGAGAATCACCAAACAGCTTTGTTAGTGTTTATGGGGTTAAAATGTGTCTTAATCCAATGCAACTAACTAATTATAAGAGTTTGAGATGGATGTGGAGAGTTTAAAAGCCACTTATACCCATTTTGTCCCAAAACAGGCTAAAACCATAAAACAATGCCTAGAAGCTGTAAACAGCTTTGTTAGTGTTTCTGGGGTTAAAATGTGTCTTAATCCAATGCAACTGACCAATTATAAGAGTTTGAGATGGATGTGGAGAGTTTAAAAGCCACTTATACCCATTTTGTCCCAAAACAGGCTAAAACCAAGAAAACATTGCTTAGAAGCACTAAATAGCTTTGTTAGTGTTTCTGTGGTTAAAATGTGTCTAAATCCAATGCAACTAACTAATTATAAGAGTTTTAGATAGATGTGGAGAGTTTAAAAGCAACTTATACCCATTTTGTCCCACAACAGGCTAAAACCAAGAAAACATTGCTGAGAAGCACCAAACAGCTTTGTTAGTGTTTATGGAGTTAAAATGTGTCTTAATCCAATGCAACTAACTAATTATAAGAGCTTGAGATAGATGTGCAGAGTTTAAAAGCCACTTATACCCATTTTGTCCCAAAATAGGCTAAAACCAAGAAAACATTGCTTAGAAGCTCTAAACAGCTATGTTAGTGTTTCTAGGGTTAAAATGTGTCTTAATCCAATGAAACTGACTAATTATAAGAGTTTGAGATGGATGGGGAGAGTTTAAAAGCCACTTATACACATTTTGTCCCAAAACAAACTAAAATCAAGAAAACATTGCTTAGAAGCTGTAAACAGCTTTGTTAGTGTTTCTAGGGTTAAAATGTGTCTTAATCCAATGCAACTGACTAATTATAAGAGTTTGAGATTGATGTGGAGAGTTTAAAAGCCACTTATACCCATTTTGTCCCAAAACAGGCTAAAATCAAGAAAACATTGCTTAGAAGCTATAAACAACTTTGTTAGTGTTTCTTGTAAGACTTTGTAGAATAAAGAAGAGAATCAAGAGATTGATGAGAGATATCGGTAGACAAAGAGAATGAGGAAGAAGAAAAGATTAGGTTATTGTTCCATAAGAATACATATTACAATGTAGGCTAAAGCCTATATATATCAAGGGAAAATTAGGGCTACACCCTCTACCAACCGATCGTATAAGTGATAGGGACAAGGAGAGAGATAGAACTAATCCCAACGGTGATAGTGACCCGTCCTAGTCTCCTTAAACACAACATAACCCGTGACTCCACTTGTTCCTCCTCTCTAACGGCTACAAGCGACATTCTAGATCCTTCTCATGGGCCTAAGGAGAGCAGGCCTCCTCATTGTCTTTACACACTTACATGACTCGGCCTTATTGCTTGGTTGTACGGACGGCCCCATAATTGTACGGACGGCCATGGCTGCCTTAGGCTTATTCTCTTGATCAATACTCCCCCTCAAGCTTAGCCGAGTGAAATGGCTAAGCTTGGAACCCGTGAAGCAGCACCTCATTAAAAACCTTGACTTAGAAAACCTCATGGGACAAAACCAAGTCAAGGGAAAAAGAGTGTGCTGTCCACGGATTAGGGAAGCTTGATCATGGCCGTGTAATGTCTACAAGTCCAAGTTTGCTGTAGATGTGATCACAAACCTTGGAGCTTGCAGACTTGGTGAAGATGTCAGCTAGCTGATCTTGACTCCTTGTGTGGCATGGTAACACCACTCCTTCTTCAATCTTCTCTCTCACCTTGTGGCAATCGCTTTCTATGTGCTTGGTCCTCTCATGAAAGACTGAGTTTGTGGCAATGTGGATAGCCGCTTCATTGTCGCAGTGCATGGTCATGGGCTGCTTTGTCTCGATGCCTAAGTCCTTGAGTAGGCCCTTCAGCCATGTCATCTCGTTAGTGAGCTTCCTCATAGCTCTATACTCGGCCTCGGCGCTAGAGCATGAAACCACCTTTTGTTTCTTAGACCTCCATGTAACCAAGTTGCCTCCAACAAACGTGCAGTACCCAGTGGTGGATCTCCTATCCAGCGTGTCGCCATTGTAATCCGCATCACAATAGCCAACGATTTCGGTGTTGTCATTCTTGCCCATCCAAATACCTTGACCCGGACTGCCCTTGAGATAGCTTAGGATCCTTTCGACTTGACTCCATTGGTACTTGCTTGGTGCCTTCATATGTTGGCTAACCTGATTCACAGCATAGGATATGTCAGGTCGTGTGATAGTAAGGTATATCAGCTTACCTACAAGCCGGCGGTAGCGTGTGACGTCTAAGAATGGCTCGTCCATTGGTTCCTTAGGTCGGCCTTCTTTTGCCCGTAAGCTCTCCCCCTTTCGCTTGAGCTGGTAATCATCATCAAGGGGCGTAGCAACCGGAGACACACCAAGCTTGCCAGTCTCCTCTAACAAGTCAAGAGTATACTTGCGTTGTGAGAGGAAGAGTCCTTCCGGTGAGCGACAAATCTCAATACCAAGAAAGTATTTGAGTTCCCCAAGGTCCTTGATGTCAAATACCGACTTGAGAGAGTCCTTGGTGTCCTGAATGGCCGCCTTATCATCACCAGTCACGATGATGTCGTCGACGTATATGAGCACCACCACCCAACCAATAGAGGTGCGACGCGTGAAGAGAGTATGATCAGCCTCCGATCGCGTAAAACCATCAGTCTTGAGAGTGGAGCTTAGTTTGTGGTACCACGCTCGTGGGGACTGCTTAAGGCCATAGATGGCCTTACGCAGCCTCAAGACTTTTCCGGGTGTAACCATGTCTTCAAGGCCGGGAGGAGGCGTCATGTACACTTCTTCATCAAGTTCACCTTGAAGGAAGGCGTTCTTCACATCCATCTGCCATAAGTCCCATGAGAGGTTGACAGCAAGAGACAGCACAACCCGAACCGTATGGAGCTTGGCCACGGGTGCAAAGGTGTCCGTGTAGTCCGCGCCATAGGTTTGGGTGAAGCCACGGGCCACTAACCTGGCTTTATGCCGTTCAATGTCACCATTGCTCAAATACTTTATGGTAAACACCCATTTGGAGCTAACTGCCCGCTTGCCTTGAGGAAGATCCGATTCGTCCCACGTATGATTCCGGATCATGGCGCCAGTTTCATCCTTGACCGCATCTAACCAAACTTGATGTTCCTTGGCTTCATCATATGTCTGCGGGATCCAATTGGTGTCCACTTGGCCGAAGAAAGCTTGGTGATCAGCAGGTAACAGCTCAAGGGAACAAACGGACTGAATGGGATGAGCGACAGCTTGGCTGTTGTAATAGACACGCTTGTTCTTCCAAGTGGAGGGATCCGATCGAGGTCTGGTGCTCCGACGCAGGACTGGTGCCGGAAGTGGATCCACGCTAGGCAACACGGTGGACGTACCGTCCGTAGGAGCCGTCTCCGTGTTTTCCTCGGTAGAGGCCGCCGCCGGAGCATGCGTGTCCGTTGTAGGGCCAGGGACGGGAACACCGGTTATGGGTAGGCCAGACTCGAGAGATTCACCATCTTGGGCTGAACCATTGTCATTTGCATCTCCTTGGTCAGACCCACCATCGGTAGAAATTTGACTTAGTGTTGGCCGCACGGCACCCGTTGGTGGAGATGGGTTGCCAAGGTGATCAAGAAGGAACCGTAGACTCGAAGCTCGGTCATTAGATGAGTGAGAGAGATCTTTAAGGCTGTTCCAATCCCTCTTGTCATGGTAGCCCACATGTTCTAGAAACCGGACATCTCGAGAGACATATAGTCGACTTGTGGCCGGATCATAACATTTGTACCCCTTTTGTGTGGTGGAGTAGCCAATGAACATACACTTTGTACTTTTGGCATCCAGCTTACTCCTTTGTTCTCCTGGTACTAACACAAAACAAACACAGCCGAAAACTCGTAAGTGATCAAGAGATGGTTTAAATTTGTTTAGTACTTCAAATGGAGATAAGTCATGAAGAACTCTAGTTGGTGTTCGGTTGATTAGGTAGCATGCAGTCATCACGGCATCACCCCAATATCGTTTAGGAACACTCGAATGGAACATGATTGCCCGCGCCACTTCCATGAGGTGCCGGTTCTTCCTCTCGGCCACACCATTTTGTTGTGGCGTGTAGGGACAACTAGTTTGATGGAGAATGCCATGCTTGGAGAGATGTTCTTTGAACTTGCAACTTGTGTATTCCCCCCCATTATCAGACCTAAGTACCTTAAGTTTAGCATTGAAGTGATTAGTCACATAATTTTGAAAATTGATAAAGGCATCAAATACTCTATCTTTAGATGGCAACAAGGTAATCCAAGTGTATTTTGATTTTTCATCAATAAAAGTCACAAAATACTTGTTATTATCTCTAGATAGGCATGGTGATGTCCAAACATCTGAGTGAACTAAATCAAAACAATTCTCATAAATAGTAGTTGACTTAGGAAAGATAGACTTGCAATGTTTTCCAAGAATACAAGGTTCACAAGTAGAATTATCAAAAGAAATATTAGGAAACATCAACCCTAAAGCACGTGAATGTGGGTGGCCTAGCCTAGCATGCCACACCATATTCGAATCAACAACAAAACAAGACTTAGTAGAGGATAAATTTGGATCGGTTTTCTCTAGGACATAGAGATCTCCACTCCCTTGCCCTTCTCCAAGAACCTTTCCAGTCTCAATATCCTGAAAATAAACATTGTTAGGACCAAAGATTGCATAACAATTCAAATCATTTGTGGCCCTCTTAACCGATAGTAAATTGGAGGTAAAGGTAGGCATAAAGAAAGCTTTTGAGGTTTTATCAAATAGTTTCAAGTCCCCTATTCCCTTTACTGGTATTTGTTCTCCATTTGCAATAACAACATTTCCTAAGGCCGGTTTTATGTTGTCAATTAAACTAGGGTTACTAATCATATGATGTGAGGCTCCCGAGTCAATAACAAGCGATTTGCTAGGCCTAGAAGTAAAGAAAGAGATACCAGACTCCTTGAGTGAAGCAATGGAGCGGATGAGAGCCTCAAGGTCTGACTTCCTCACCACATCTCCGTAGGCTGCGGTCATGGCCACCTCATCTCCCTGCTTTGATGATCCGGCTCCTTTATCGCTAACCGCTTCCTTTGAGAGGTTGGCTTTGAACTTGGCCGGCTTGAGATGAGGATGGAGAACCCAGCACTTGTCTTTCAGATGACCCCGCTTCTTGCAGTGGTCGCACACCAACAACTTCCTCTCCTCTTGCTTGTACATTCCTTTGTTGGCCGAAGCAAGCTCCCCCTTACCGCTAAACAAATCAAGGGATCCTTGCTCTTTCTGAATTTGGGAGCAAATATCTTCAAAGGAGGGGAGCTTCTCTGCCCTTAGGATGTGCTTCAAGAGGTCGTTGAAGGACGGGTTCAAGGTAAGTAGGAGTCCGAAGACTTTGTCTTGCTCCTTTCTTTCGTTTAGCACACTTGCCTCAAGTGTACTTGGCCGCAACATGTCAAGCTCGGACCATAGTGCACGGAACTTACCAAGATGCTTAGTGAACTCCACATCATCTTGGTTAAGATCATTTATGGCCTTCTTGACCTCAAAGACTCTAGTCATGTTAGAGACATTACCATACACGCCTTTAAGTGTTTCCCACAGTTCCTTGGCCGTCTCGCAATATGAGTAGGCCTCAAGGATAGGCGTGTCCAGAGAGTTTTGGAGAACAGATAGGCCAACTTGGTCTTCTTGGAACCATTTGGCCTTCCTCTCGCTCTCTTCCTCCGCTTCCGCCTCGGAAGCGTCCTCTCCTTTGGGGTTTTTCTTTGGGACATAGTCGGACTCGACATGACTCCAAAGGCCACGACCTCCAAGGGCGGTTCTTGTGGTTCTTGTCCACAGCAAGTAGTTTGTCCCCTTTAGGACAACCGGTGAAACAATGGGCTTGGCGTTTTCCATGGTCGGATTTCTATGGACCGATGGGTAAAGCTTTTACCCGGAGAATAAAAGAGATGCGAGTAAGAAGAAACGAAGATAAGGAGACTAGAGTGTAGAAATGAGTAGGAGAATGAGATTAGACTGTAGAGAATCGAAGAACTTGCTCTGATACCATGTAAGACTTTGTAGAATAAAGAAGAGAATCAAGAGATTGATGAGAGATATCGGTAGACAAAGAGAATGAGGAAGAAGAAAAGATTAGGTTATTGTTCCATAAGAATACATATTACAATGTAGGCTAAAGCCTATATATATCAAGGGAAAATTAGGGCTACACCCTCTACCAACCGATCGTATAAGTGATAGGGACAAGGAGAGAGATAGAACTAATCCCAACGGTGATAGTGACCCGTCCTAGTCTCCTTAAACACAACATAACCCGTGACTCCACTTGTTCCTCCTCTCTAACGGCTACAAGCGACATTCTAGATCCTTCTCATGGGCCTAAGGAGAGCAGGCCTCCTCATTGTCTTTACACACTTACATGACTCGGCCTTATTGCTTGGTTGTACGGACGGCCCCATAATTGTACGGACGGCCATGGCTGCCTTAGGCTTATTCTCTTGATCAATATTTCTATGGTTAAAATGTGTCTTAATCCAATGCAACTAACTAGTTATAAGAGTTTTTGATAGATGTGGAGAGTTTAAAAGCCACTTATACCCATTTTGTCCCAAAACAGGCTAAAACCAAGAAAACATTGCTTAGAAGCTCAAAACAGCTATGTTAGTCTTTCTGGGGTTAAAATGTGTCTTAATCCAATGCAACTGACTAATTATAAGAGTTTGAGATGGATGTGGAGAGTTTTAAAAGCCACTTATACACATTTTGTCCCAAAACAGGCTAAAATCAAGAAAACATTGCTTCGAAGCTGTAAACAGCTTTGTTAGTGTTTCTAGGGTTAAAATGTGTCTTAATCCAATGCAACTGACTAATTATAAGAGTTTGAGATTGATGTGGAGAGTTTAAAAGCCACTTATACCCATTTTGTCCCAAAACAGGCTAAAACCAAGAAAACATTGCTGAGAAGCACCAAACAGCTATGTTAGTGTTTCTGGGGTTAAAATGTGTCTTAATCCAATGCAAATGACTAATTATAAGAGTTTGAGATTGATGTGGAGAGTTTAAAAGCCACTTATACCCATTTTGTCCCAAAACAGGCTAAAACCAAGAAAACATTGCCTAGAAGCTATAAACAGCTTTGTTAGTGTTTCTGGGATTAAAATGAATCTTAATCCAAAGCAACTGACTAATTATATGAGTTTGAGATGGATGTGGAGAGTTTAAAAGCCACTTATACCCATTTTGTCCCAAAACAGGTTAAAACCAAGAAAACATTGCTTAGAAGCACTAAACAGCTTTGTTAGTGTTTTTGTGGTTAAAATGTGTCTTAATCCAATGCAACTAACTAATTATAAGAGTTTTAGATAGATGTGGAGAGTTTAAAAGCCACTTATACCCATTTTGTCCCAAAACAAGCTAAAACCAAGAAAACATTGCTGAGAAGCACCAAACAGCTTTGTTAGTGTTTATGGGGTTAAAATGTGTCTTAATCCAATGCAACTAACTAATTATAAGAGTTTGAGATGGATGTGGAGAGTTTAAAAGCCACTTATACCCATTTTGTCCCAAAACAGGCTAAAACCATAAAACAATGCCTAGAAGCTGTAAACAGCTTTGTTAGTGTTTCTGGGGTTAAAATGTGTCTTAATCCAATGCAACTGACTAATTATAAGAGTTTGAGATGGATGTGGAGAGTTTAAAAGCCACTTATACCCATTTTGTCCCAAAACAGGCTAAAACCAAGAAAATATTGCTTAGAAGCACTAAATAGCTTTCTTAGTGTTTCTGTGGTTAAAATGTGTCTAAATCCAATGCAACTAACTAATTATAAGAGTTTTAGATAGATGTGGAGAGTTTAAAAGCAACTTATACCCATTTTGTCCCACAACAGGCTAAAACCAAGAAAACATTGCTGAGAAGCACCAAACAGCTTTGTTAGTGTTTATGGGGTTAAAATGTGTCTTAATCCAATGCAACTAACTAATTATAAGAGCTTGAGATAGATGTGAAGAGTTTAAAGGCCACTTATACCCATTTTGTCCCAAAACAGGCTAAAACCAAGAAAACATTGCTTAGAAGCTCTAAACAGCTATGTTAGTGTTTCTGGGGTTAAAATGTGTCTTAATCCAATGCAACTGACTAATTATAAGAGTTTGAGATGGATGTGGAGAGTTTAAAAGCCACTTATACACATTTTGTCCCAAAACAGGCTAAAATCAAGAAAACATTGCTTAGAAGCTGTAAACAGCTTTTACTAGTGTTTCTAGGGTTAAAATGTGTCTTAATCCAATGCAACTGACTAATTATAAGAGTTTGAGATTGATGTGGAGAGTTTAAAAGCCACTTATACCCATTTTGTCCCAAAACAGGCTAAAACCAAGAAAATATTGCTGAAGAAGCACCAAACAGCTATGTTAGTGTTTCTGGGGTTAAAATGTGTCTTAATCCAATGCAAATGACTAATTATAAGAGTTTGAGATTGATGTGGAGAGTTTAAAAGCCACTTATACCATTTTGTCCCAAAACAGGCTAAAACCAAGAAAACATTGCCTAGAAGCTATAAACAGCTTTGTTAGTGTTTCTGGGATTAAAATGTATCTTAATCCAAAGCAACTGACTAATTATATGAGTTTGAGATGGATGTGGAGAGTTTAAAAGCCACTTATACCCATTTTGTCCCAAAACAGGCTAAAACCATGAAAACAATGCCTAGAAGCTGCAAACAGCTTTGTTAGTGTTTCTGGGGTTAAAATGTGTCTTAATCCAATGCAACTGACTAATTATAAGAGTTTGAGATGGATGTGGAGAGTTTAAAAGCCACTTATACCCATTTTGTCCCAAAACAGGCTAAAACCAAGAAAATATTGCTTAGAAGCACTAAATAGCTTTCTTAGTGTTTCTGTGGTTAAAATGTGTCTAAATCCAATGCAACTAACTAATTATAAGAGTTTTAGATAGATGTGGAGAGTTTAAAAGCAACTTATACCCATTTTGTCCCACAACAGGCTAAAACCAAGAAAACATTGCTGAGAAGCACCAAACAGCTTTGTTAGTGTTTATGGGGTTAAAATGTGTCTTAATCCAATGCAACTAACTAATTATAAGAGCTTGAGATAGATGTGAAGAGTTTAAAGGCCACTTATACCCATTTTGTCCCAAAACAGGCTAAAACCAAGAAAACATTGCTTAGAAGCTCTAAACAGCTATGTTAGTGTTTCTGGGGTTAAAATGTGTCTTAATCCAATGCAACTGACTAATTATAAGAGTTTGAGATGGATGTGGAGAGTTTAAAAGCCACTTATACACATTTTGTCCCAAAACAGGCTAAAATCAAGAAAACATTGCTTAGAAGCTGTAAACAGCTTTTACTAGTGTTTCTAGGGTTAAAATGTGTCTTAATCCAATGCAACTGACTAATTATAAGAGTTTGAGATTGATGTGGAGAGTTTAAAAGCCACTTATACCCATTTTGTCCCAAAACAGGCTAAAACCAAGAAAATATTGCTGAAGAAGCACCAAACAGCTATGTTAGTGTTTCTGGGGTTAAAATGTGTCTTAATCCAATGCAAATGACTAATTATAAGAGTTTGAGATTGATGTGGAGAGTTTAAAAGCCACTTATACCATTTTGTCCCAAAACAGGCTAAAACCAAGAAAACATTGCCTAGAAGCTATAAACAGCTTTGTTAGTGTTTCTGGGATTAAAATGTATCTTAATCCAAAGCAACTGACTAATTATATGAGTTTGAGATGGATGTGGAGAGTTTAAAAGCCACTTATACCCATTTTGTCCCAAAACAGGCTAAAACCATGAAAACAATGCCTAGAAGCTGCAAACAGCTTTGTTAGTGTTTCTGGGGTTAAAATGTGTCTTAATCCAATGCAACTGACTAATTATAAGAGTTTGAGATGGATGTGGAGAGTTTAAAAGCCACTTATACCCATTTTGTCCCAAAACAGGCTAAAACCAAGAAAATATTGCTTAGAAGCACTAAATAGCTTTCTTAGTGTTTCTGTGGTTAAAATGTGTCTAAATCCAATGCAACTAACTAATTATAAGAGTTTTAGATAGATGTGGAGAGTTTAAAAGCAACTTATACCCATTTTGTCCCACAACAGGCTAAAACCAAGAAAACATTGCTGAGAAGCACCAAACAGCTTTGTTAGTGTTTATGGGGTTAAAATGTGTCTTAATCCAATGCAACTAACTAATTATAAGAGCTTGAGATAGATGTGAAGAGTTTAAAGGCCACTTATACCCATTTTGTCCCAAAACAGGCTAAAACCAAGAAAACATTGCTTAGAAGCTCTAAACAGCTATGTTAGTGTTTCTGGGGTTAAAATGTGTCTTAATCCAATGCAACTGACTAATTATAAGAGTTTGAGATGGATGTGGAGAGTTTAAAAGCCACTTATACACATTTTGTCCCAAAACAGGCTAAAATCAAGAAAACATTGCTTAGAAGCTGTAAACAGCTTTTACTAGTGTTTCTAGGGTTAAAATGTGTCTTAATCCAATGCAACTGACTAATTATAAGAGTTTGAGATTGATGTGGAGAGTTTAAAAGCCACTTATACCCATTTTGTCCCAAAACAGGCTAAAACCAAGAAAATATTGCTGAAGAAGCACCAAACAGCTATGTTAGTGTTTCTGGGGTTAAAATGTGTCTTAATCCAATGCAAATGACTAATTATAAGAGTTTGAGATTGATGTGGAGAGTTTAAAAGCCACTTATACCATTTTGTCCCAAAACAGGCTAAAACCAAGAAAACATTGCCTAGAAGCTATAAACAGCTTTGTTAGTGTTTCTGGGATTAAAATGTATCTTAATCCAAAGCAACTGACTAATTATATGAGTTTGAGATGGATGTGGAGAGTTTAAAAGCCACTTATACCCATTTTGTCCCAAAACAGGCTAAAACCATGAAAACAATGCCTAGAAGCTGCAAACAGCTTTGTTAGTGTTTCTGGGGTTAAAATGTGTCTTAATCCAATGCAACTGACTAATTATAAGAGTTTGAGATGGATGTGGAGAGTTTAAAAGCCACTTATACCCATTTTGTCCCAAAACAGGCTAAAACCAAGAAAATATTGCTTAGAAGCACTAAATAGCTTTGTTAGTGTTTCTGTGGTTAAAATGTGTCTTAATCCAATGCAACTAACTAATTATAAGAGCTTGAGATAGATGTGAAGAGTTTAAAGGCCACTTATACCCATTTTGTCCCAAAACAGGCTAAAACCAAGAAAACATTGCTTAGAAGCTCTAAACAGCTATGTTAGTGTTTCTGGGGTTAAAATGTGTCTTAATCCAATGCAACTGACTAATTATAAGAGTTTGAGATGGATGTGGAGAGTTTAAAAGCCACTTATACACATTTTGTCCCAAAACAGGCTAAAATCAAGAAAACATTGCTTAGAAGCTGTAAACAGCTTTTACTAGTGTTTCTAGGGTTAAAATGTGTCTTAATCCAATGCAACTGACTAATTATAAGAGTTTGAGATTGATGTGGAGAGTTTAAAAGCCACTTATACCCATTTTGTCCCAAAACAGGCTAAAACCAAGAAAATATTGCTGAGAAGCACCAAACAGCTATGTTAGTGTTTCTGGGGTTAAAATGTGTCTTAATCCAATGCAAATGACTAATTATAAGAGTTTGAGATTGATGTGGAGAGTTTAAAAGCCACTTATACCATTTTGTCCCAAAACAGGCTAAAACCAAGAAAACATTGCCTAGAAGCTATAAACAGCTTTGTTAGTGTTTCTGGGATTAAAATGTATCTTAATCCAAAGCAACTGACTAATTATATGAGTTTGAGATGGATGTGGAGAGTTTAAAAGCCACTTATACCCATTTTGTCCCAAAACAGGCTAAAACCATGAAAACAATGCCTAGAAGCTGCAAACAGCTTTGTTAGTGTTTCTGGGGTTAAAATGTGTCTTAATCCAATGCAACTGACTAATTATAAGAGTTTGAGATGGATGTGGAGAGTTTAAAAGCCACTTATACCCATTTTGTCCCAAAACAGGCTAAAACCAAGAAAATATTGCTTAGAAGCACTAAATAGCTTTGTTAGTGTTTCTGTGGTTAAAATGTGTCTAAATCCAATGCAACTAACTAATTATAAGAGTTTTAGATAGATGTGGAGAGTTTAAAAGCAACTTATACCCATTTTGTCCCACAACAGGCTAAAACCAAGAAAACATTGCTGAGAAGCACCAAACAGCTTTGTTAGTGTTTATGGGGTTAAAATGTGTCTTAATCCAATGCAACTAACTAATTATAAGAGCTTGAGATAGATGTGAAGAGTTTAAAGGCCACTTATACCCATTTTGTCCCAAAACAGGCTAAAACCAAGAAAACATTGCTTAGAAGCTCTAAACAGCTATGTTAGTGTTTCTGGGGTTAAAATGTGTCTTAATCCAATGCAACTGACTAATTATAAGAGTTTGAGATGGATGTGGAGAGTTTAAAAGCCACTTATACACATTTTGTCCCAAAACAGGCTAAAATCAAGAAAACATTGCTTAGAAGCTGTAAACAGCTTTTACTAGTGTTTCTAGGGTTAAAATGTGTCTTAATCCAATGCAACTGACTAATTATAAGAGTTTGAGATTGATGTGGAGAGTTTAAAAGCCACTTATACCCATTTTGTCCCAAAACAGGCTAAAACCAAGAAAATATTGCTGAGAAGCACCAAACAGCTATGTTAGTGTTTCTGGGGTTAAAATGTGTCTTAATCCAATGCAAATGACTAATTATAAGAGTTTGAGATTGATGTGGAGAGTTTAAAAGCCACTTATACCATTTTGTCCCAAAACAGGCTAAAACCAAGAAAACATTGCCTAGAAGCTATAAACAGCTTTGTTAGTGTTTCTGGGATTAAAATGTATCTTAATCCAAAGCAACTGACTAATTATATGAGTTTGAGATGGATGTGGAGAGTTTAAAAGCCACTTATACCCATTTTGTCCCAAAACAGGCTAAAACCATGAAAACAATGCCTAGAAGCTGCAAACAGCTTTGTTAGTGTTTCTGGGGTTAAAATGTGTCTTAATCCAATGCAACTGACTAATTATAAGAGTTTGAGATGGATGTGGAGAGTTTAAAAGCCACTTATACCCATTTTGTCCCAAAACAGGCTAAAACCAAGAAAATATTGCTTAGAAGCACTAAATAGCTTTGTTAGTGTTTCTGTGGTTAAAATGTGTCTAAATCCAATGCAACTAACTAATTATAAGAGTTTTAGATAGATGTGGAGAGTTTAAAAGCAACTTATACCCATTTTGTCCCACAACAGGCTAAAACCAAGAAAACATTGCTGAGAAGCACCAAACAGCTTTGTTAGTGTTTATGGGGTTAAAATGTGTCTTAATCCAATGCAACTAACTAATTATAAGAGCTTGAGATAGATGTGAAGAGTTTAAAGGCCACTTATACCCATTTTGTCCCAAAACAGGCTAAAACCAAGAAAACATTGCTTAGAAGCTCTAAACAGCTATGTTAGTGTTTCTGGGGTTAAAATGTGTCTTAATCCAATGCAACTGACTAATTATAAGAGTTTGAGATGGATGTGGAGAGTTTAAAAGCCACTTATACACATTTTGTCCCAAAACAGGCTAAAATCAAGAAAACATTGCTTAGAAGCTGTAAACAGCTTTTACTAGTGTTTCTAGGGTTAAAATGTGTCTTAATCCAATGCAACTGACTAATTATAAGAGTTTGAGATTGATGTGGAGAGTTTAAAAGCCACTTATACCCATTTTGTCCCAAAACAGGCTAAAACCAAGAAAATATTGCTGAGAAGCACCAAACAGCTATGTTAGTGTTTCTGGGGTTAAAATGTGTCTTAATCCAATGCAAATGACTAATTATAAGAGTTTGAGATTGATGTGGAGAGTTTAAAAGCCACTTATACCATTTTGTCCCAAAACAGGCTAAAACCAAGAAAACATTGCCTAGAAGCTATAAACAGCTTTGTTAGTGTTTCTGGGATTAAAATGTATCTTAATCCAAAGCAACTGACTAATTATATGAGTTTGAGATGGATGTGGAGAGTTTAAAAGCCACTTATACCCATTTTGTCCCAAAACAGGCTAAAACCATGAAAACAATGCCTAGAAGCTGCAAACAGCTTTGTTAGTGTTTCTGGGGTTAAAATGTGTCTTAATCCAATGCAACTGACTAATTATAAGAGTTTGAGATGGATGTGGAGAGTTTAAAAGCCACTTATACCCATTTTGTCCCAAAACAGGCTAAAACCAAGAAAATATTGCTTAGAAGCACTAAATAGCTTTGTTAGTGTTTCTGTGGTTAAAATGTGTCTAAATCCAATGCAACTAACTAATTATAAGAGTTTTAGATAGATGTGGAGAGTTTAAAAGCAACTTATACCCATTTTGTCCCACAACAGGCTAAAACCAAGAAAACATTGCTGAGAAGCACCAAACAGCTTTGTTAGTGTTTATGGGGTTAAAATGTGTCTTAATCCAATGCAACTAACTAATTATAAGAGCTTGAGATAGATGTGAAGAGTTTAAAGGCCACTTATACCCATTTTGTCCCAAAACAGGCTAAAACCAAGAAAACATTGCTTAGAAGCTCTAAACAGCTATGTTAGTGTTTCTGGGGTTAAAATGTGTCTTAATCCAATGCAACTGACTAATTATAAGAGTTTGAGATGGATGTGGAGAGTTTAAAAGCCACTTATACACATTTTGTCCCAAAACAGGCTAAAATCAAGAAAACATTGCTTAGAAGCTGTAAACAGCTTTTACTAGTGTTTCTAGGGTTAAAATGTGTCTTAATCCAATGCAACTGACTAATTATAAGAGTTTGAGATTGATGTGGAGAGTTTAAAAGCCACTTATACCCATTTTGTCCCAAAACAGGCTAAAACCAAGAAAATATTGCTGAGAAGCACCAAACAGCTATGTTAGTGTTTCTGGGGTTAAAATGTGTCTTAATCCAATGCAAATGACTAATTATAAGAGTTTGAGATTGATGTGGAGAGTTTAAAAGCCACTTATACCATTTTGTCCCAAAACAGGCTAAAACCAAGAAAACATTGCCTAGAAGCTATAAACAGCTTTGTTAGTGTTTCTGGGATTAAAATGTATCTTAATCCAAAGCAACTGACTAATTATATGAGTTTGAGATGGATGTGGAGAGTTTAAAAGCCACTTATACCCATTTTGTCCCAAAACAGGCTAAAACCATGAAAACAATGCCTAGAAGCTGCAAACAGCTTTGTTAGTGTTTCTGGGGTTAAAATGTGTCTTAATCCAATGCAACTGACTAATTATAAGAGTTTGAGATGGATGTGGAGAGTTTAAAAGCCACTTATACCCATTTTGTCCCAAAACAGGCTAAAACCAAGAAAATATTGCTTAGAAGCACTAAATAGCTTTGTTAGTGTTTCTGTGGTTAAAATGTGTCTAAATCCAATGCAACTAACTAATTATAAGAGTTTTAGATAGATGTGGAGAGTTTAAAAGCAACTTATACCCATTTTGTCCCAAAACAGGCTAAAACCAAGAAAACATTGCTTAGAAGCTCTAAACAGCTATGTTAGTGTTTATGGGGTTAAAATGTGTCTTAATCCAATGCAACTAACTAATTATAAGAGCTTGAGATAGATGTGAAGAGTTTAAAGGCCACTTATACCCATTTTGTCCCAAAACAGGCTAAAACCAAGAAAACATTGCTTAGAAGCTCTAAACAGCTATGTTAGTGTTTCTGGGGTTAAAATGTGTCTTAATCCAATGCAACTGACTAATTATAAGAGTTTGAGATGGATGTGGAGAGTTTAAAAGCCACTTATACACATTTTGTCCCAAAACAGGCTAAAATCAAGAAAACATTGCTTAGAAGCTGTAAACAGCTTTTACTAGTGTTTCTAGGGTTAAAATGTGTCTTAATCCAATGCAACTGACTAATTATAAGAGTTTGAGATTGATGTGGAGAGTTTAAAAGCCACTTATACCATTTTGTCCCAAAACAGGCTAAAACCAAGAAAACATTGCCTAGAAGCTATAAACAGCTTTGTTAGTGTTTCTGGGATTAAAATGTATCTTAATCCAAAGCAACTGACTAATTATATGAGTTTGAGATGGATGTGGAGAGTTTAAAAGCCACTTATACCCATTTTGTCCCAAAACAGGCTAAAACCATGAAAACAATGCCTAGAAGCTGCAAACAGATTTGTTAGTGTTTCTGGGGTTAAAATGTGTCTTAATCCAATGCAACTGACTAATTATAAGAGTTTGAGATGGATGTGGAGAGTTTAAAAGCCACTTATACCCATTTTGTCCCAAAACAGGCTAAAACTGTAAGAATTAATAGGATCGATTATGAGTTTAGTGAGAAGATTTGAATAACAAGAGAGTGAGAATCGTTTAGAGTATAGTAAGAGAGTATAGAGAGAGTATTGTGGAGAAAGAGATATTATCTCTTCTTACCTCATTTAGAACATAATTACAATCTACTTATAGACATATACAAAAGAATATACTAAGATGATCCTAGGCACATTTACATATAAAGATAGCGACATGTCCTTAAGAAGACATGTGATCCTTCCCACTTGCGCACTCTACACTAACGGCTATGAGGAGAAGGATCGAGAAGCTCTTGTGACCGTTGGAGGCTGGTGGACATGGAATGGACTCGTGATCCTCATGGGTTGAGCTTGGTAGGCCTTTAGCTGTACGGACGGCCCAATGGTGATGGTTGTACGGACGGATGTACGGACAAGGTGTGTGTGCGGTTTCATACTCCCCCTCAAGCTTGATCATGAGCATTGATCAAGCTTGGACTCATGCACACCCACCTCATTAAAAAAACCTTAGTATAGAAAACCACTTGGGAAAAACTATACTTAAGGGAAAAAGAGTGTGGGCATCATGTGAAGACAATCATGGCCGAGTAAGATCTTTGAGGCCAAGTTTGGAGTGAATGTACTCACACACTTGTGGACTGGCCGCCTTGGTGAAAACGTCAGCCAATTGTTCAGAGCTCTCGGTGTGACATGGTAGAACAACTCCAAGTTTAATTTGCTCTCGGACTTTGTGGCAGTCGACTTCAATGTGCTTGGTTCTCTCATGGAACACCGAGTTTGTTGCGATGTGAATAGCTGCCTCATTGTCGCAATGCATAGTAATAGGCTTAGGTGACTCGATTCCAAGGTCCTTGATGAGTGCCTTGAGCCACATCAACTCGGTTGTTAACTTTCTCATGGCTCTATACTCCGATTCAGCACTTGATAGGGATACCACCTTTTGTTTCTTGCTCTTCCATGTGATCAAGTTGCCTCCTAGGAACGTGCAGTAGCCTGTAGTGGAGCGACGGTCTCCACGGTCTCCGGCGTAATCCGCATCACAATACCCTACTAGCTCCGTGCTTTCATTTCGACCCATCCATATGCCTTGCCCCGGCGAGCCCTTGAGATATTTGAGGATGCGGTTCACCATACCCCAATGATGCACGGTAGGACTTTGCATGTGTTGGCTCACCTGATTAACAGCAAAGCAAATATCAGGTCTAGTGATAGTAAGGTATATAAGCTTACCTACTAGCCGCCGGTATCGCTTGACGTCTTGAAATGGAGCTGCATCACACTCCCCCTTTCCTCCGGCCTTATAGTTTTCATCAAGGGGTGTAGATACAGCTTTTGAACCTAGCTTCCCTGCTTCACTCAATAAATCAAGAGCATATTTTCTTTGTGATAAAAACAATCCTTCATTAGTCCTATATACTTCTATACCAAGAAAATATTTAAGTTCTCCTAGGTCTTTGATATCAAAAACTGACTTAAGGTAAGCCTTAGTCTCTCGAATGCCTACCTTGTCACTTCCAGTTATGATGATATCATCAACATAAACTAGAATGACTATAATACCTTTTTCACTTGGTAAGGTGAATAGAGTGTGGTCAGCCTCTGATTTGCGGAAGCCTTTCTCAAGGAGTGTGGTGCTTAACTTGTGATACCAAGCCCTAGGGGACTGTTTGAGTCCATAAATCGCCTTGTTCAGTTTTAATACTTTCCCGGGACCAATGATGTCTTCTAAACCCGGAGGTGGCCTCATATAAACTTCATCCTCGAGCTCTCCTTGTAAGAAGGCGTTCTTAACATCCATTTGCCATAAGTCCCAGTCAAGGTTGGTTGCAAGAGAGAGAACAACTCGAACCGTGTGAAGTTTGGCCACCGGTGCAAACGTATCTTGGTAGTCCTCCCCATACGTTTGAGTGAACCCCCTTGCAACGAGTCTGGCTTTGTAGCGTTCGATCTCCCCATCACTCTTATATTTAATGGTAAAGATCCACCTGGATGTCACAGCCTTCTTGCCTTTGGGTAAGTCAGCCTCGTCCCATGTATGATTGGCCTCCATTGCATTCTTCTCGGCATTGACAGCATCACACCATTCCTTATGATTCTTGGCTTCTTCATAGTCTTTGGGAATCCAATGAGCATCAATCTTGCCAAGAAACACTTGATGGTGTGGAGGAAAATGAGCCAAGGTGCATACCGCTTGAATCGGATGAGCTACAGCAACGTTGTTGTAGTAGACCCGAGTGTTTCGCCAATTGGAGGGGGGAAACTTGAGGCGTTCACTGCGGCGAAGTGGGATAACTTCCTGTGGTGTGGCCTCATCGTCATTGTCTTCCTCGGTGGGCACATAATCCTCATCACCGGAAGCATTGTCCACCGGAACTGAATTTAAACCATTTTCATCATCGGATTGTTCATCAAGTTCAGCCGAGTGTTCATCAAGTGCAGCCGAGGGATCATTGTCTAGAGACTCCGGCGGTGAAGTGGCCGGTGCATTGACTGGGGGTGCAGGTGTTGACGCGGGGGCATTGTCAACACCGAGTCTCTCGAGAAGGATGCGAAGGTTGTTAGCTCGGTCAGATGGTGAGGTGGACAAGTCTCGAAGGCTCTCCCAGTTCTTTTCCTCATAGAAGCCTTTAGACTCCACGAACTTAACATCACGAGAGACAAAAACGCGCTTCATGTTCGGCTCGTAGCACTTGTAGCCTTTTTGAGTCGTCGAGTACCCAAGGAACATGCTCTTAACACTCTTAGCATCAAGCTTGTCGCGCAGTTCTCCTGGCTTCAACACATAACACACGCAGCCAAATACTCTTAAATGATCAAATGAGGGTTTTACCTTGTTTATTACCTCAAACGGTGAACTGTCTTGAAGAACTTTGGTTGGTGTCCGGTTAATGAGGTAGCAAGCCGCAAGAACAGCATCTCCCCAAAACTTCTTTGGAACATTGGTGTGAAACATCATGGATCTTGCCACTTCCATGAGGTGCCTATTCTTCCTTTCAGCAACACCATTTTGTTGGGGTGTATATGGACAGCTTGTTTGATGAATAATCCCATGGTTTGCTAGGTATTGTTTGAAGGCATGGCTTGTATACTCTCCTCCATTATCTGATCTCAAAATTTTAATCTTTGCATTATAATGGTTAGTCACATATTTTTGAAAATTCGTGAAGGCTTCAAGAACTCTATCTTTAGAGGGAAGCAAGGTCAGCCAAGTATATTTTGATTTTTCATCAATAAAAGTCACAAAATATTTTTGATTTTCTCTAGACAAGCAAGGGGAAGTCCAAACATCTGAATGGATTAAATCAAAACAATTTTCATAAATAGTCATAGATTTAGGAAAAACAGCCTTGCAATGTTTACCAAGAATACATGCCTCACACTCATCATTTTTAAAAGAAATATTAGGAAACATTAATGATAAAGCTCTAGTATGAGGATGTCCTAGCCTAGCATGTAAAATAGAATCACTAGGTTTAATAATAACCGAATTAAAACAAGATGCAGTAGAAGAAGATAGATTCAAGTCCTCAAGCACATATAGATCATCCTTGGAACCTCCTCGACCAAGAACTTTACTTGTCTCAATATCCTGAAAATGAACCTTGTTAGGACCAAATATTGCATAACAATTTAAATCAGTGGTGGCCCTCTTAACTGATAGCAAATTAGATGTGAAATTTGGCATATAGAAAGCTTTAGTTTCTTTGTTAAATAACTTTAAATTCCCTATGCCTTTAATTGGAACTTTCTCACCATTAGCTATCACAACATTACCATTAGCAGGCTTAATATCACTCATTAACCTAGAATCACTAATCATGTGATGAGATGCACCAGAATCAACAATAAGAGACTTAGTTTTGTTTGAAGTAAGAAACGCCTTACCGGTGGCCTCCTTGAGGGCTTTGATGAGCGCATCAAGGTCGGACCGCCTTACCAGTTCGGACGATGCTGCAGCAAGAGCAGTTCCACCGGTCACTCGTTGAGGCTGCTCAGAGATCAATGGCTCCCCCACGGCAGTTGCTTGGTGAGCTCTCGGTTGTCCTCCGCGGTTTGGTCGTCCACCTCGGATTGTTCCCGGTGGTGGTGCTAGATGCGGATGTAGGATCCAGCAGCGGCTCTTGAAGTGGCCAAGTTTCTTACAGTGCTCACAAACCGGCGGGTTGTTCTTGTCCTCCGGTCGGTAGTAGCCTTTGTTTGCTGATGCCATCTCAGCTTTGTTAGCGGTCACCAGCTCTCCCTTGCTGCCGAACAATCCCATGGAGCCATGCTCCTTTTGAATTTGGTTACAAACATCATCAAGGCTTGGGAGTTTATCTGACCGCAAGATGTGTTTGATGAGATCATTGTAGGAGGGGTTTAGGGTCAAGAGCAGCCCAAACACTTTGTCTTGTTCACGCCTCTCGTTCAGTATGGCCGGATCAATTGTCGCCGGTCGCAGCATTTCTAGTTCAGCCCAAAGGGACCTAAACTTCCCAAAATGCTTTGTAAACTCCATATCCTCTTGGTTGAGGTTATTGATGGCCCTTTTAATCTCGAAGATACGATTGACATTGGTAATATTACCAAAAACGTTCTTGAGGGTGTCCCACAAGTCCTTCGCCGTCTCGCAGTAGGAGTAGGCTTCAAGAATGGGGGCATCTAGAGAGTTTTGAATGATGGCTAAGACTCCTTGGTCTTCTTGGAACCATTTGTTCTTTTCATCTCCGGCAAGTTCCTTGCCGTCCTTGGTGGCCTCACCACTCGGAGCTTCGCTCTTCTCCACGTGAGACCAAAGGCCTCGGCCACAAAGGGCAGTTTTCGTGGTCCTCGCCCACAGCAGATAGTTCTCTCCCTTGAGAGTCACCGGAACAACCATGGTTTTGACACTTTCCATGATGAAGGGACCGTTAGGTAAAGCTATTATCCAACGGTTAAAGAAAATGACTTTCAAGTCAAAAACAGAAAATGAGAGAGAAGGAGAAGCGGAAGTAAGTGATGATCAAAAACTTTAGAATGACGAGCAACCTGGCTCTGATACCATGTAAGAATTAATAGGATCGATTATGAGTTTAGTGAGAAGATTTGAATAACAAGAGAGTGAGAATCGTTTAGAGTATAGTAAGAGAGTATAGAGAGAGTATTGTGGAGAAAGAGATATTATCTCTTCTTACCTCATTTAGAACATAATTACAATCTACTTATAGACATATACAAAAGAATATACTAAGATGATCCTAGGCACATTTACATATAAAGATAGCGACATGTCCTTAAGAAGACATGTGATCCTTCCCACTTGCGCACTCTACACTAACGGCTATGAGGAGAAGGATCGAGAAGCTCTTGTGACCGTTGGAGGCTGGTGGACATGGAATGGACTCGTGATCCTCATGGGTTGAGCTTGGTAGGCCTTTAGCTGTACGGACGGCCCAATGGTGATGGTTGTACGGACGGATGTACGGACAAGGTGTGTGTGCGGTTTCATAAAAACCAAGAAAACATTGCTTAGAAGCACTAAACAGCTTTGTTAGGGGTTCTGTGGTTAAAATGTGTCTTAATCCAATGAAACTAACTAATTATAAGAGTTTTAGATAGATGTGGAGAGTTTAAAAGCCACTTATACCCATTTTGTCCCAAAACAGGCTAAAACCAAGAAAACATTGCTTAGAAGCTCTAAACAGCTATGTTAGTGTTTCTGGGGTTAAAATGTGTCTTAATCCAATGCAACTGACTAATTATAAGAGTTTGAGATGGATGTGGAGAGTTTAAAAGCCACTTATACACATTTTGTCCCAAAACAGGCTAAAATCAAGAAAACATTGCTTAGAAGCTGTAAACAGCTTTGTTAGTGTTTCTAGGGTTAAAATGTGTCTGAATCCAATGCAACTGACTAATTATAAGAGTTTGAGATTGATGTGGAGAGTTTAAAAGCCACTTATACACATTTTGTCCCAAAACAGGCTAAAATCAAGAAAACATTGCTTAGAAGCTGTAAACAGCTTTGTTAGTGTTTCTAGGGTTAAAATGTGTCTTAATCCTATGCAACTGACTAATTATAAGAGTTTGAGATTGATGTGGAGAGTTTAAAAGCCACTTATACCCATTTTGTCCCAAAACAGGCTAAAACCAATAAAACATTGCCTAGAAGCTATAAACAGCTTTGTTAGTGTTTCTGGGATTAAAATGAATCTTAATCCAAAGCAACTGACTAATTATATGAGTTTGAGATGGATGTGGAGAGTTTAAAAGCCACTTATACCCATTTTGTCCCAAAACAGGTTAAAACCAAGAAAACATTGCTTAGAAGCTCTAAACAGCTATGTTAGTGTTTCTGGAGTTAAAATGTGTCTTAATCCAATGCAACTGACTAATTATAAGAGTTTGAGATGGATGTGGAGAGTTTAAAAGCTACTTATACACATTTTGTCCCAAAACAGGCTAAAATAAAGAAAACATGGCTTAGAAGCTGTAAACAGCTTTGTTAGTGTTTCTAGGGTTAAAATGTGTCTTAATCCAATGCAACTGACTAATTATAAGAGTTTGAGATTGATGTGGAGAGTTTAAAAGCCACTTATACCCATTTTGTCCCAAAACAGGCTAAAACCAAGAAAATATTGCTGAGAAGCACCAAACAGCTATGTTAGTGTTTCTGGGGTTAAAATGTGTCTTAATCCAATGCAAATGACTAATTATAAGAGTTTGAGATTGATGTGGAGAGTTTAAAAGCCACTTATACCCATTTTGTCCCAAAACAGGCTAAAACCAAGAAAACATTGCCTAGAAGCTATAAACAGCTTTGTTAGTGTTTCTGGGATTAAAATGTATCTTAATCCAAAGCAACTGACTAATTATATGAGTTTGAGATGGATGTGGAGAGTTTAAAAGCCACTTATACCCATTTTGTCCCAAAACAGGTTAAAACCAAGAAAACATTGCTTAGAAGCACTAAACAGCTTTGTTAGTGTTTTTGTGGTTAAAATGTGTCTTAATCCAATGCAACTAACTAATTATAAGAGTTTTAGATAGATGTGGAGAGTTTAAAAGCCACTTATACCCATTTTGTCCCAAAACAGGCTAAAACCAAGAAAACATTGCTGATAAGCACCAAACAGCTTTGTTAGTGTTTCTGGGGTTAAAATGTGTCTTAATCCAATGCAACTAACTAATTATAAGAGCTTGAGATAGATGTGGAGAGTTTAAAAGCCACTTATACCCATTTTATCCCAAAAAGGCTAAAAACCAAGAAAACATTGCTTAGAAGCACTAAACAGCTTTGTTAGTGTTTCTGGGTTTAAATGTGTCTTAATCCAATGCAACTAACTAATTATAAGAGTTTGAGATAGATGTGGAGAGTTTAAAAGCTACTTATACCCATTTTGTCCCAAAACTGGCTAAAACCATAAAACAATGCCTAGAAGCTGTAAACAGCTTTGTTATTGTTTCTGGGGTTAAAATGTGTCTTAATCCAATGCAACTGACTAATTATAAGAGTTTGAGATGGATGTGGAGAGTTTAAAAGCCACTTATACACATTTTGTCCCAAAACAGGCTAAAATCAAGAAAACATTGCTTAGAAGCTGTAAACAGCTTTGTTAGTGTTTCTAGGGTTAAAATGTGTCTTAATCCAATGCAACTGACTAATTATAAGAGTTTGAGATTGATGTGGAGAGTTTAAAAGCCACTTATACCCATTTTGTCCCAAAACAGGCTAAAACCAAGAAAATATTGCTGAGAAGCACCAAACAGCTATGTTAGTGTTTCTAAGGTTAAAATGTGTCTTAATCCAATGCAAATGACTAATTATAAGAGTTTGAGATTGATGTGGAGAGTTTAAAAGCCACTTATACCCATTTTGTCCCAAAACAGGTTAAAACCAAGAAAACATTGCTTAGAAGCTGTAAACAGCTTTGTTAGTGTTTCTAGGGTTAAAATGTGTCTTAATCCAATGCAACTGACTAATTATAAGAGTTTGAGATTGATGTGGAGAGTTTAAAAGCCACTTATACCCATTTTGTCCAAAAACAGGATAAAACCAAGAAAACATTGCTGAGAAGCACCAAACAGCTATGTTAGTGTTTCTGGGGTTAAAATGTGTCTTAATCCAATGCAAATGACTAATTATAAGAGTTTGAGATGGATGTGGAGAGTTTAAAAGCCACTTATACCATTTTGTCCCAAAACAGGCTAAAACCAAGAAAACATTGCCTAGAAGCTATAAACAGCTTTGTTAGTGTTTCTGGGATTAAAATGTATCTTAATCCAAAGCAACTGACTAATTATATGAGTTTGAGATGGATGTGGAGAGTTTAAAAGCCACTTATACCCATTTTGTCCCAAAACAGGCTAAAACCATGAAAACAATGCCTAGAAGCTGCAAACAGCTTTGTTAGTGTTTCTGGGTTTAAAATGTGTCTTAATCCAATGCAACTGACTAATTATAAGAGATTGAGATGGATGTGGAGAGTTTAAAAGCCACTTACACCCATTTTGTTCCAAAACAGACTAAAACCAAGAAAACATTGCTTAGAAGCACTAAACAGCTTTGTTAGTGTTTCTGTGGTTAAAATGTGTCTTAATCCAATGCAACTAACTAGTTATAAGAGTTTTAGATAGATGTGGAGAGTTTAAAAGCCACTTATACCCATTTTGTCCCAAAACTGGCTAAAACCAAGAAAACATTGCTTAGAAGCTCAAAACAGCTATGTTAGTGTTTCTGGGGTTAAAATGTGTCTTAATCCAATGCAACTGGCTAATTATAAGAGTTTGAGATGGATGTGGAGAGTTTAAAAGCCACTTATACACATTTTGTCCCAAAACAGGCTAAAATCAAGAAAACATTGCTTAGAAGCTGTAAACAGCTTTGTTAGTGTTTCTAGGGTTAAAATGTGTCTTAATCCTATGCAACTGACTAATTATAAGAGTTTGAGATTGATGTGGAGAGTTTAAAAGCCACTTATACCCATTTTGTCCCAAAACAGGCTAAAACCAATAAAACATTGCCTAGAAGCTATAAACAGCTTTGTTAGTGTTTCTGGGATTAAAATGAATCTTAATCCAAAGCAACTGACTAATTATATGAGTTTGAGATGGATGTGGAGAGTTTAAAAGCCACTTATACCCATTTTGTCCCAAAACAGGTTAAAACCAAGAAAACATTGCTTAGAAGCACTAAACAGCTATGTTAGTGTTTTTGTGGTTAAAATGTGTCTTAATCCAATGCAACTAACTAATTATAAGAGTTTTAGATAGATGTGGAGAGTTTAAAAGCCACTTATACCCATTTTGTCCCAAAACAGGCTAAAACCAAGAAAACATTGTTGAGAAGCACCAAACAGCTTTGTTAGTGTTTCTGGGGTTAAAATGTGTCTTAATCCAATGCAACTAACTAATTATAAGAGCTTGAGATAGATGTGCAGAGTTTAAAAGCCACTTATACCCATTTTGTCCCAAAACAGGCTAAAACCAAGAAAACATTGCTTAGAAGCTCTAAACAGCTATGTTAGTGTTTCTGGGGTTAAAATGTGTCTTAATCCAATGCAACTGACTAATTATAAGAGTTTGAGATGGATGTGGAGAGTTTAAAAGCTACTTATACACATTTTGTCCCAAAACAGGCTAAAATAAAGAAAACATGGCTTAGAAGCTGTAAACAGCTTTGTTAGTGTTTCTAGGGTTAAAATGTGTCTTAATCCAATGCAACTGACTAATTATAAGAGTTTGAGATTGATGTGGAGAGTTTAAAAGCCACTTATACCCATTTTGTCCCAAAACAGGCTAAAACCAAGAAAATATTGCTGAGAAGCACCAAACAGCTATGTTAGTGTTTCTGGGGTTAAAATGTGTCTTAATCCAATGCAAATGACTAATTATAAGAGTTTGAGATTGATGTGGAGAGTTTAAAAGCCACTTATACCCATTTTGTCCCAAAACAGGCTAAAACCAAGAAAACATTGCCTAGAAGCTATAAACAGCTTTGTTAGTGTTTCTGGGATTAAAATGTATCTTAATCCAAAGCAACTGACTAATTATATGAGTTTGAGATGGATGTGGAGAGTTTAAAAGCCACTTATACCCATTTTGTCCCAAAACAGGTTAAAACCAAGAAAACATTGCTTAGAAGCACTAAACAGCTTTGTTAGTGTTTTTGTGGTTAAAATGTGTCTTAATCCAATGCAACTAACTAATTATAAGAGTTTTAGATAGATGTGGAGAGTTTAAAAGCCACTTATACCCATTTTGTCCCAAAACAGGCTAAAACCAAGAAAACATTGCTGATAAGCACCAAACAGCTTTGTTAGTGTTTCTGGGGTTAAAATGTGTCTTAATCCAATGCAACTAACTAATTATAAGAGCTTGAGATAGATGTGGAGAGTTTAAAAGCCACTTATACCCATTTTATCCCAAAAAGGCTAAAAACCAAGAAAACATTGCTTAGAAGCACTAAACAGCTTTGTTAGTGTTTCTGGGTTTAAATGTGTCTTAATCCAATGCAACTAACTAATTATAAGAGTTTGAGATAGATGTGGAGAGTTTAAAAGCTACTTATACCCATTTTGTCCCAAAACTGGCTAAAACCATAAAACAATGCCTAGAAGCTGTAAACAGCTTTGTTATTGTTTCTGGGGTTAAAATGTGTCTTAATCCAATGCAACTGACTAATTATAAGAGTTTGAGATGGATGTGGAGAGTTTAAAAGCCACTTATACACATTTTGTCCCAAAACAGGCTAAAATCAAGAAAACATTGCTTAGAAGCTGTAAACAGCTTTGTTAGTGTTTCTAGGGTTAAAATGTGTCTTAATCCAATGCAACTGACTAATTATAAGAGTTTGAGATTGATGTGGAGAGTTTAAAAGCCACTTATACCCATTTTGTCCCAAAACAGGCTAAAACCAAGAAAATATTGTTGAGAAGCACCAAACAGCTATGTTAGTGTTTCTAAGGTTAAAATGTGTCTTAATCCAATGCAAATGACTAATTATAAGAGTTTGAGATTGATGTGGAGAGTTTAAAAGCCACTTATACCCATTTTGTCCCAAAACAGGTTAAAACCAAGAAAACATTGCTTAGAAGCTGTAAACAGCTTTGTTAGTGTTTCTAGGGTTAAAATGTGTCTTAATCCAATGCAACTGACTAATTATAAGAGTTTGAGATTGATGTGGAGAGTTTAAAAGCCACTTATACCCATTTTGTCCAAAAACAGGATAAAACCAAGAAAACATTGCTGAGAAGCACCAAACAGCTATGTTAGTGTTTCTGGGGTTAAAATGTGTCTTAATCCAATGCAAATGACTAATTATAAGAGTTTGAGATGGATGTGGAGAGTTTAAAAGCCACTTATACCATTTTGTCCCAAAACAGGCTAAAACCAAGAAAACATTGCCTAGAAGCTATAAACAGCTTTGTTAGTGTTTCTGGGATTAAAATGTATCTTAATCCAAAGCAACTGACTAATTATATGAGTTTGAGATGGATGTGGAGAGTTTAAAAGCCACTTATACCCATTTTGTCCCAAAACAGGCTAAAACCATGAAAACAATGCCTAGAAGCTGCAAACAGCTTTGTTAGTGTTTCTGGGTTTAAAATGTGTCTTAATCCAATGCAACTGACTAATTATAAGAGATTGAGATGGATGTGGAGAGTTTAAAAGCCACTTACACCCATTTTGTTCCAAAACAGACTAAAACCAAGAAAACATTGCTTAGAAGCACTAAACAGCTTTGTTAGTGTTTCTGTGGTTAAAATGTGTCTTAATCCAATGCAACTAACTAGTTATAAGAGTTTTAGATAGATGTGGAGAGTTTAAAAGCCACTTATACCCATTTTGTCCCAAAACTGGCTAAAACCAAGAAAACATTGCTTAGAAGCTCAAAACAGCTATGTTAGTGTTTCTGGGGTTAAAATGTGTCTTAATCCAATGCAACTGGCTAATTATAAGAGTTTGAGATGGATGTGGAGAGTTTAAAAGCCACTTATACACATTTTGTCCCAAAACAGGCTAAAATCAAGAAAACATTGCTTAGAAGCTGTAAACAGCTATGTTAGTGTTTCTGGGGTTAAAATGTGTCTTAATCCAATGCAACTGGCTAATTATAAGAGTTTGAGATGGATGTGGAGAGCTTAAAAGCCACTTATACACATTTTGTCCCAAAACAGGCTAAAATCAAGAAAACATTGCTTAGAAGCTGTAAACAGCTTTGTTAGTGTTTCTAGGGTTAAAATGTGTCTTAATCCTATGCAACTGACTAATTATAAGAGTTTGAGATTGATGTGGAGAGTTTAAAAGCCACTTATACCCATTTTGTCCCAAAACAGGCTAAAACCAATAAAACATTGCCTAGAAGCTATAAACAGCTTTGTTAGTGTTTCTGGGATTAAAATGAATCTTAATCCAAAGCAACTGACTAATTATATGAGTTTGAGATGGATGTGGAGAGTTTAAAAGCCACTTATACCCATTTTGTCCCAAAACAGGTTAAAACCAAGAAAACATTGCTTAGAAGCACTAAACAGCTATGTTAGTGTTTTTGTGGTTAAAATGTGTCTTAATCCAATGCAACTAACTAATTATAAGAGTTTTAGATAGATGTGGAGAGTTTAAAAGCCACTTATACCCATTTTGTCCCAAAACAGGCTAAAACCAAGAAAACATTGTTGAGAAGCACCAAACAGCTTTGTTAGTGTTTCTGGGGTTAAAATGTGTCTTAATCCAATGCAACTAACTAATTATAAGAGCTTGAGATAGATGTGCAGAGTTTAAAAGCCACTTATACCCATTTTGTCCCAAAACAGGCTAAAACCAAGAAAACATTGCTTAGAAGCTCTAAACAGCTATGTTAGTGTTTCTGGGGTTAAAATGTGTCTTAATCCAATGCAACTGACTAATTATAAGAGTTTGAGATGGATGTGGAGAGTTTAAAAGCTACTTATACACATTTTGTCCCAAAACAGGCTAAAATAAAGAAAACATGGCTTAGAAGCTGTAAACAGCTTTGTTAGTGTTTCTAGGGTTAAAATGTGTCTTAATCCAATGCAACTGACTAATTATAAGAGTTTGAGATTGATGTGGAGAGTTTAAAAGCCACTTATACCCATTTTGTCCCAAAACAGGCTAAAACCAAGAAAATATTGCTGAGAAGCACCAAACAGCTATGTTAGTGTTTCTGGGGTTAAAATGTGTCTTAATCCAATGCAAATGACTAATTATAAGAGTTTGAGATTGATGTGGAGAGTTTAAAAGCCACTTATACCCATTTTGTCCCAAAACAGGCTAAAACCAAGAAAACATTGCCTAGAAGCTATAAACAGCTTTGTTAGTGTTTCTGGGATTAAAATGTATCTTAATCCAAAGCAACTGACTAATTATATGAGTTTGAGATGGATGTGGAGAGTTTAAAAGCCACTTATACCCATTTTGTCCCAAAACAGGTTAAAACCAAGAAAACATTGCTTAGAAGCACTAAACAGCTTTGTTAGTGTTTTTGTGGTTAAAATGTGTCTTAATCCAATGCAACTAACTAATTATAAGAGTTTTAGATAGATGTGGAGAGTTTAAAAGCCACTTATACCCATTTTGTCCCAAAACAGGCTAAAACCAAGAAAACATTGCTGATAAGCACCAAACAGCTTTTTAGTGTTTCTGGGGTTAAAATGTGTCTTAATCCAATGCAACTAACTAATTATAAGAGCTTGAGATAGATGTGGAGAGTTTAAAAGCCACTTATACCCATTTTATCCCAAAAAGGCTAAAAACCAAGAAAACATTGCTTAGAAGCACTAAACAGCTTTGTTAGTGTTTCTGGGTTTAAATGTGTCTTAATCCAATGCAACTAACTAATTATAAGAGTTTGAGATAGATGTGGAGAGTTTAAAAGCTACTTATACCCATTTTGTCCCAAAACAGGCTAAAACCAAGAAAACATTGCTGAGAAGCACCAAACAGCTATGTTAGTGTTTCTGGGGTTAAAATGTGTCTTAATCCAATGCAAATGACTAATTATAAGAGTTTGAGATGGATGTGGAGAGTTTAAAAGCCACTTATACCATTTTGTCCCAAAACAGGCTAAAACCAAGAAAACATTGCCTAGAAGCTATAAACAGCTTTGTTAGTGTTTCTGGGATTAAAATGTATCTTAATCCAAAGCAACTGACTAATTATATGAGTTTGAGATGGATGTGGAGAGTTTAAAAGCCACTTATACCCATTTTGTCCCAAAACAGGCTAAAACCATGAAAACAATGCCTAGAAGCTGCAAACAGCTTTGTTAGTGTTTCTGGGTTTAAAATGTGTCTTAATCCAATGCAACTGACTAATTATAAGAGATTGAGATGGATGTGGAGAGTTTAAAAGCCACTTACACCCATTTTGTTCCAAAACAGACTAAAACCAAGAAAACATTGCTTAGAAGCACTAAACAGCTTTGTTAGTATTTCTGTGGTTAAAATGTGTCTTAATCCAATGCAACTAACTAGTTATAAGAGTTTTAGATAGATGTGGAGAGTTTAAAAGCCACTTATACCCATTTTGTCCCAAAACTGGCTAAAACCAAGAAAACATTGCTTAGAAGCTCAAAACAGCTATGTTAGTGTTTCTGGGGTTAAAATGTGTCTTAATCCAATGCAACTGGCTAATTATAAGAGTTTGAGATGGATGTGGAGAGTTTAAAAGCCACTTATACACATTTTGTCCCAAAACAGGCTAAAATCAAGAAAACATTGCTTAGAAGCTGTAAACAGCTTTGTTAGTGTTTCTAGGGTTAAAATGTGTCTTAATCCTATGCAACTGACTAATTATAAGAGTTTGAGATTGATGTGGAGAGTTTAAAAGCCACTTATACCCATTTTGTCTCAAAACAGGCTAAAACCAATAAAACATTGCCTAGAAGCTATAAACAGCTTTGTTAGTGTTTCTGGGATTAAAATGAATCTTAATCCAAAGCAACTGACTAATTATATGAGTTTGAGATGGATGTGGAGAGTTTAAAAGCCACTTATACCCATTTTGTCCCAAAACAGGTTAAAACCAAGAAAACATTGCTTAGAAGCACTAAACAGCTATGTAAGTGTTTTTGTGGTTAAAATGTGTCTTAATCCAATGCAACTAACTAATTATAAGAGTTTTAGATAGATGTGGAGAGTTTAAAAGCCACTTATACCCATTTTGTCCCAAAACAGGCTAAAACCAAGAAAACATTGTTGAGAAGCACCAAACAGCTTTGTTAGTGTTTCTGGGGTTAAAATGTGTCTTAATCCAATGCAACTAACTAATTATAAGAGCTTGAGATAGATGTGCAGAGTTTAAAAGCCACTTATACCCATTTTGTCCCAAAACAGGCTAAAACCAAGAAAACATTGCTTAGAAGCTCTAAACAGCTATGTTAGTGTTTCTGGGGTTAAAATGTGTCTTAATCCAATGCAACTGACTAATTATAAGAGTTTGAGATGGATGTGGAGAGTTTAAAAGCTACTTATACACATTTTGTCCCAAAACAGGCTAAAATAAAGAAAACATGGCTTAGAAGCTGTAAACAGCTTTGTTAGTGTTTCTAGGGTTAAAATGTGTCTTAATCCAATGCAACTGACTAATTATAAGAGTTTGAGATTGATGTGGAGAGTTTAAAAGCCACTTATACCCATTTTGTCCCAAAACAGGCTAAAACCAAGAAAATATTGCTGAGAAGCACCAAACAGCTATGTTAGTGTTTCTAAGGTTAAAATGTGTCTTAATCCAATGCAAATGACTAATTATAAGAGTTTGAGATTGATGTGGAGAGTTTAAAAGCCACTTATACCCATTTTGTCCCAAAACAGGCTAAAACCAAGAAAACATTGTTGAGAAGCACCAAACAGCTTTGTTAGTGTTTCTGGGGTTAAAATGTGTCTTAATCCAATGCAACTAACTAATTATAAGAGCTTGAGATAGATGTGCAGAGTTTAAAAGCCACTTATACCCATTTTGTCCCAAAACAGGCTAAAACCAAGAAAACATTGCTTAGAAGCTCTAAACAGCTATGTTAGTGTTTCTGGGGTTAAAATGTGTCTTAATCCAATGCAACTGACTAATTATAAGAGTTTGAGATGGATGTGGAGAGTTTAAAAGCCACTTATACACATTTTGTCCCAAAACAGGCTAAAATCAAGAAAACATTGCTTAGAAGCTGTAAACAGCTTTGTTAGTGTTTCTAGGGTTAAAATGTGTCTTAATCCAATGCAACTGACTAATTATAAGAGTTTGAGATTGATGTGGAGAGTTTAAAAGCCACTTATACCCATTTTGTCCCAAAACAGGCTAAAACCAAGAAAATATTGCTGAGAAGCACCAAACAGCTATGTTAGTGTTTCTAAGGTTAAAATGTGTCTTAATCCAATGCAAATGACTAATTATAAGAGTTTGAGATTGATGTGGAGAGTTTAAAAGCCACTTATACCCATTTTGTCCCAAAACAGGTTAAAACCAAGAAAACATTGCTTAGAAGCTGTAAACAGCTTTGTTAGTGTTTCTAGGGTTAAAATGTGTCTTAATCCAATGCAACTGACTAATTATAAGAGTTTGAGATTGATGTGGAGAGTTTAAAAGCCACTTATACCCATTTTGTCCAAAAACAGGATAAAACCAAGAAAACATTGCTGAGAAGCACCAAACAGCTATGTTAGTGTTTCTGGGGTTAAAATGTGTCTTAATCCAATGCAAATGACTAATTATAAGAGTTTGAGATGGATGTGGAGAGTTTAAAAGCCACTTATACCATTTTGTCCCAAAACAGGCTAAAACCAAGAAAACATTGCCTAGAAGCTATAAACAGCTTTGTTAGTGTTTCTGGGATTAAAATGTATCTTAATCCAAAGCAACTGACTAATTATATGAGTTTGAGATGGATGTGGAGAGTTTAAAAGCCACTTATACCCATTTTGTCCCAAAACAGGCTAAAACCATGAAAACAATGCCTAGAAGCTGCAAACAGCTTTGTTA
Organism: Camelina sativa; assembly: GCF_030686135.1. Lineage (NCBI taxonomy): Eukaryota > Viridiplantae > Streptophyta > Magnoliopsida > Brassicales > Brassicaceae > Camelina > Camelina sativa. The sequence goes on from NC_141893.1 coordinate 21,884,688, forward strand.
GTGTTTCTGGGTTTAAAATGTGTCTTAATCCAATGCAACTGACTAATTATAAGAGATTGAGATGGATGTGGAGAGTTTAAAAGCCACTTACACCCATTTTGTTCCAAAACAGACTAAAACCAAGAAAACATTGCTTAGAAGCACTAAACAGCTTTGTTAGTGTTTCTGTGGTTAAAATGTGTCTTAATCCAATGCAACTAACTAGTTATAAGAGTTTTAGATAGATGTGGAGAGTTTAAAAGCCACTTATACCCATTTTGTCCCAAAACTGGCTAAAACCAAGAAAACATTGCTTAGAAGCTCAAAACAGCTATGTTAGTGTTTCTGGGGTTAAAATGTGTCTTAATCCAATGCAACTGGCTAATTATAAGAGTTTGAGATGGATGTGGAGAGTTTAAAAGCCACTTATACACATTTTGTCCCAAAACAGGCTAAAATCAAGAAAACATTGCTTAGAAGCTGTAAACAGCTTTGTTAGTGTTTCTAGGGTTAAAATGTGTCTTAATCCTATGCAACTGACTAATTATAAGAGTTTGAGATTGATGTGGAGAGTTTAAAAGCCACTTATACCCATTTTGTCCCAAAACAGGCTAAAACCAATAAAACATTGCCTAGAAGCTATAAACAGCTTTGTTAGTGTTTCTGGGATTAAAATGAATCTTAATCCAAAGCAACTGACTAATTATATGAGTTTGAGATGGATGTGGAGAGTTTAAAAGCCACTTATACCCATTTTGTCCCAAAACAGGTTAAAACCAAGAAAACATTGCTTAGAAGCACTAAACAGCTATGTTAGTGTTTTTGTGGTTAAAATGTGTCTTAATCCAATGCAACTAACTAATTATAAGAGTTTTAGATAGATGTGGAGAGTTTAAAAGCCACTTATACCCATTTTGTCCCAAAACAGGCTAAAACCAAGAAAACATTGTTGAGAAGCACCAAACAGCTTTGTTAGTGTTTCTGGGGTTAAAATGTGTCTTAATCCAATGCAACTAACTAATTATAAGAGCTTGAGATAGATGTGCAGAGTTTAAAAGCCACTTATACCCATTTTGTCCCAAAACAGGCTAAAACCAAGAAAACATTGCTTAGAAGCTCTAAACAGCTATGTTAGTGTTTCTGGGGTTAAAATGTGTCTTAATCCAATGCAACTGACTAATTATAAGAGTTTGAGATGGATGTGGAGAGTTTAAAAGCTACTTATACACATTTTGTCCCAAAACAGGCTAAAATAAAGAAAACATGGCTTAGAAGCTGTAAACAGCTTTGTTAGTGTTTCTAGGGTTAAAATGTGTCTTAATCCAATGCAACTGACTAATTATAAGAGTTTGAGATTGATGTGGAGAGTTTAAAAGCCACTTATACCCATTTTGTCCCAAAACAGGCTAAAACCAAGAAAATATTGCTGAGAAGCACCAAACAGCTATGTTAGTGTTTCTGGGGTTAAAATGTGTCTTAATCCAATGCAAATGACTAATTATAAGAGTTTGAGATTGATGTGGAGAGTTTAAAAGCCACTTATACCCATTTTGTCCCAAAACAGGCTAAAACCAAGAAAACATTGCCTAGAAGCTATAAACAGCTTTGTTAGTGTTTCTGGGATTAAAATGTATCTTAATCCAAAGCAACTGACTAATTATATGAGTTTGAGATGGATGTGGAGAGTTTAAAAGCCACTTATACCCATTTTGTCCCAAAACAGGTTAAAACCAAGAAAACATTGCTTAGAAGCACTAAACAGCTTTGTTAGTGTTTTTGTGGTTAAAATGTGTCTTAATCCAATGCAACTAACTAATTATAAGAGTTTTAGATAGATGTGGAGAGTTTAAAAGCCACTTATACCCATTTTGTCCCAAAACAGGCTAAAACCAAGAAAACATTGCTGATAAGCACCAAACAGCTTTGTTAGTGTTTCTGGGGTTAAAATGTGTCTTAATCCAATGCAACTAACTAATTATAAGAGCTTGAGATAGATGTGGAGAGTTTAAAAGCCACTTATACCCATTTTATCCCAAAAAGGCTAAAAACCAAGAAAACATTGCTTAGAAGCACTAAACAGCTTTGTTAGTGTTTCTGGGTTTAAATGTGTCTTAATCCAATGCAACTAACTAATTATAAGAGTTTGAGATAGATGTGGAGAGTTTAAAAGCTACTTATACCCATTTTGTCCCAAAACTGGCTAAAACCATAAAACAATGCCTAGAAGCTGTAAACAGCTTTGTTATTGTTTCTGGGGTTAAAATGTGTCTTAATCCAATGCAACTGACTAATTATAAGAGTTTGAGATGGATGTGGAGAGTTTAAAAGCCACTTATACACATTTTGTCCCAAAACAGGCTAAAATCAAGAAAACATTGCTTAGAAGCTGTAAACAGCTTTGTTAGTGTTTCTAGGGTTAAAATGTGTCTTAATCCAATGCAACTGACTAATTATAAGAGTTTGAGATTGATGTGGAGAGTTTAAAAGCCACTTATACCATTTTGTCCCAAAACAGGCTAAAACCAAGAAAACATTGCTTAGAAGCTCTAAACAGCTATGTTAGTGTTTCTGGGGTTAAAATGTGTCTTAATCCAATGCAACTGACTAATTATAAGAGTTTGAGATGGATGTGGAGAGTTTAAAAGCCACTTATACACATTTTGTCCCAAAACAGGCTAAAATCAAGAAAACATTGCTTAGAAGCTGTAAACAGCTTTGTTAGTGTTTCTAGGGTTAAAATGTGTCTTAATCCAATGCAACTGACTAATTATAAGAGTTTGAGATTGATGTGGAGAGTTTAAAAGCCACTTATACCCATTTTGTCCCAAAACAGGCTAAAACCAAGAAAATATTGCTGAGAAGCACCAAACAGCTATGTTAGTGTTTCTAAGGTTAAAATGTGTCTTAATCCAATGCAAATGACAAATTATAAGAGTTTGAGATTGATGTGGAGAGTTTAAAAGCCACTTATACCCATTTTGTCCCAAAACAGGTTAAAACCAAGAAAACATTGCTTAGAAGCTGTAAACAGCTTTGTTAGTGTTTCTAGGGTTAAAATGTGTCTTAATCCAATGCAACTGACTAATTATAAGAGTTTGAGATTGATGTGGAGAGTTTAAAAGCCACTTATACCCATTTTGTCCAAAAACAGGATAAAACCAAGAAAACATTGCTGAGAAGCACCAAACAGCTATGTTAGTGTTTCTGGGGTTAAAATGTGTCTTAATCCAATGCAAATGACTAATTATAAGAGTTTGAGATGGATGTGGAGAGTTTAAAAGCCACTTATACCATTTTGTCCCAAAACAGGCTAAAACCAAGAAAACATTGCCTAGAAGCTATAAACAGCTTTGTTAGTGTTTCTGGGATTAAAATGTATCTTAATCCAAAGCAACTGACTAATTATATGAGTTTGAGATGGATGTGGAGAGTTTAAAAGCCACTTATACCCATTTTGTCCCAAAACAGGCTAAAACCATGAAAACAATGCCTAGAAGCTGCAAACAGCTTTGTTAGTGTTTCTGGGTTTAAAATGTGTCTTAATCCAATGCAACTGACTAATTATAAGAGATTGAGATGGATGTGGAGAGTTTAAAAGCCACTTACTGTAAGTTTGAGAGTAGAGTAATCAAGAGATTATGGAAGAGAGTATGAAAGAGAGTGAAATCGTGTAAAGAGTGAGGAGAGTGAACGATTGAGAGAGAGAGTGTTGGAGAAAGAGAATAAACTCTTTTCTTGCTTCTATTAGTATGATACTTACAAACTATTTAAAGACATATACAAATAGGATATTCTCTTAGGATCCTATGCACACTAATATGAGGAGAAAGCGACATCTCCTTATTCTAACATGTGATCTCCTCTTCTCTCTTGCAACTTGCTCCAACGGCTACAAAGGAAGGATCGAGATGAATGGCGACCGTTGGAGGATCTCTTTGGTGGATTGGGCTCATGAAGACTTCTATTTGAGGATGGCCCGTTGGTTGGTCGTACGGACGTCCGTACGGTCGTACGGACAAGTGTGTGTGCCGGTTCATACTCCCCCTCAAGCTTGACTTGGGGAACTAGTCAAGCTTGACAACATAGGCACCCACCTCATTAAAAACCTTAGTATAGAAAAACCTCTTGGGAAAACTATACTTAAGGGAAAAAGAGTGTAGGCGCCAAAACAAAGCAAGTCATGGCCGAGTGAGGTTTAGGAGGCCAAGCTTAGGATGGATGTATTCACACACTTGGGGGCTCGCAGCTTTAGTCAGGACGTCTGCAAGTTGTTCTTTGCTTTCGGTATGGCAAGGTAAGACAACTCCAAGCTTGATTTGTTCTCGGACCTTATGGCAATCCACTTCAATGTGCTTGGTCCGCTCATGGAACACTGAATTGGTTGCTATATGAATGGCTGCTTCGTTATCACAGTGCATGGTGATCGGCTTTGTTGATTCTATTCCAAGATCCTTGAGTAACATCTTCAGCCACATTAGCTCCGTCGTTAGCTTCCTCATAGCTCTATACTCGGATTCGGCACTTGAGAGTGAGACGACCTTTTGCTTCTTGCTCTTCCATGTGACCAGGTTCCCTCCAAGGAACGTGCAATAGCCTGTGGTTGAGCGTCGGTCCCCACGATCTCCTGCATAGTCAGCGTCGCAGTAGCCTACCAACTCGGTGCTCTTGTTGCGTCCCATCCATATGCCTTGGCCGGGTGAGCCCTTGATGTACTTGAGGATCCGTGTCAGCATGTTCCAATGGTGCACGGTGGGGTTCTTCATATGCTGGCTTACCTGGTTCACGGCAAAGCAAATGTCAGGCCGTGTGATAGTTAAATAAATGAGCTTACCGACTAGCCGCCGGTAGAGGCTAACGTCCTCGAATGGAGCGGTGTCAAGCTCCCCCTGTCCTCCATCCTTGTAATTCTCTTCTAGGGGCGTTGTTACTGCCTTAGCTCCTAGTTTTCCTGTTTCACTCAATAAGTCTAGTGCATACTTTCTTTGAGATAACAATAACCCTTCATTTGATCTATAAACTTCTATCCCAAGAAAGTATTTCAACTCTCCAAGATCTTTAATATCAAAAACTGATTTCAAGAATGTTTTAGAGTCTTGAATACCTACCGAGTCACTTCCAGTGATGATGATATCATCAACATACACTAGAATGACTACTATACCTTTGGCGCTTGGTAAGGTGAACAAGGTGTGGTCAGCTTCGGATTTGCGAAAGCCTTTGTCAAGAAGTGTGGTGCTAAGCTTGTGATACCAAGCCCTTGGTGACTGCTTCAAGCCATAGATAGCTTTGTTGAGTTTCAAGACCTTTCCCGGACCAATAGTATCCTCCAAACCCGGTGGTGGTCGCATATACACTTCATCCTCCAGTTCTCCTTGCAAGAAGGCGTTCTTCACGTCCATTTGCCAAAGTTCCCAGTCGAGGTTGGTGGCGAGAGAGAGTACCACTCGAACCGTGTGAAGCTTAGCCACCGGAGCAAACGTATCAAGATAGTCCTCCCCATACGTTTGCGTGAAACCTCGTGCGACTAGGCGGGCTTTGTGGCGTTCAATCTCCCCATTGCTCTTATATTTGATTGTGAAGATATACCGAGAGGTGACAGCCTTCTTGCCCTTGGGTAAGTCAGCCTCGTCCCATGTATGATTTTGCACCATGGCCGTATTCTCGGCATCCACTGCATCTCTCCATACTTTGTGCTGCTTAGCCTCATCATAGGTCTTGGGGATCCAATCCTCATCAATATGGCCAAGAAACACTTGATGCTCTATCGGAAAATGAGCCAAGGTGCACACGGCCTGAATCGGATGAGCAACGGCCATGTTGTTGTAGTACACACGGGTGTTCTTCCAATGACTAGGAGGATACTTGATACGTTGGCTGCGCCGAAGAGGAACTATAGCCCCAGCTTCGGAGTTGGCTCGTCCTGGAGTAATGATCTCCTCAAGCTGTTCAGCCGTCCCCTCGGTTGTTTCGGCCGTGTTGTCCGCGAGTGACTCGGGTGCTTCCTCATGCTGCTCAGTATGGTCATCGGCATGTGTAGCAGGCTCAGGCTCAGTAGATGGCTCAGGTTGTTCTGGTGATGCTGGTCTGGCTGACTCAGTAGTGATCCGATCGTTTTCAAGACCTAGTCGCTCAAGGATTACTCGGAGGTTGCGCGTCCGATCAGATGGTGAATCAGAGAGGTTACGGAGCTCATCCCAATTCTTCTCATCGTAAAAGCCTTGTGTCTCCATGAACTTGACATCACGAGATACTAGAACCCTCCTTGTTGTAGGGTCATAGCACTTATACCCCTTTTGTGTGGTAGAGTAGCCAAGAAACATAGCCTTTGTACTCTTTGCATCAAGCTTGTCTCTTAGCTCACCTGGTCGCAACACATAGCACACACAACCAAACACTCGTAAGTGATCAAATGTAGGTTTGTCATTCGTTAATACCTCAAATGGAGACACATCCTTTAGGATCTTTGTTGGTGTGCGGTTAATAAGATAACAAGCGGCTAGCACAGCATCTCCCCAAAACCTCTTTGGAACCCTTGTGTGAAACATCATAGACCTTGCTACTTCCATGAGATGCCTATTCTTCCTCTCAGCCACTCCATTTTGTTGTGGTGTGTAAGGACAGCTAGTTTGATGAAGAATTCCATGTTTGGCTAGATATTGTTTAAAGGCATGGCTTGTGTACTCTCCACCATTATCTGATCTCAAAATTTTAATCTTGGCATGAAAGTGGTTAGTGACATAATTTTGAAAATTAGTAAAGGCCTCAAGGACTCTATCCTTAGAGGGAAGCAAAGTTATCCAAGTATATTTTGATTTTTCATCAATAAAAGTCACAAAATACTTTTGATTATCTCTAGATAAGCAAGGAGATGTCCAAACATCAGAATGAATTAAATCAAAACATTTTTCATAAATAGTAATAGATTTAGGGAAAACAGCCTTGCAATGTTTACCAAGAATACAAGCCTCACACTCATCATTTTGAAAAGAAACATTAGGAAATATTAAGGATAAAGCTCTTGTGTGAGGGTGTCCTAGCCTAGCATGTAAAATAGAATCACTAGGTTTCATAATAACCGAATTAAAGCAAGATGCATTAGAAGATAAGTTCAAGTCCTCAAGCACATAGAGGTCATCCTTGGATCCTCCTTGACCAAGAACCTTACTTGTCTCAATATCCTGAAAATGAACATTGTTAGGACCAAATATAGCATAACAATTTAAATCAGTAGTGGCTCTCTTAACTGATAGCAAGTTAGAAGTAAAGTTTGGCATATAAAATGCCTTAGTCTCCTTATCAAATAGTTTCAAGTTTCCTATGCCTTTAACTGGTACTTTCTCACCATTTGCTATTATTACATTACCATTAGCAGGTTTAATATCACTAATTAGCCTAGAATCACTAATCATGTGATGGGATGCACCAGAATCAACTATGAGGGGTTTAATTTTGTTTGAGGCAAGAAACGCCTTACCGGTGGCCTCTTTGATGGCTTTGATGAGCGCATCAAGGTCGGACCGCCTTACCAGCTCGGACGATGCTGCAGCCAGAGCAGTTCCACTGGTCACTTGTTGAGGCTGCTCAGAGATTGACTCCCCCATGGCTACTGCTTGATGAGCTCTCGGTGGTCCTCCGCGGTTTGGTCGTCCACCTCGGATGGTACCCGGCGGTGGTGCTAGATGAGGGTGTAGAATCCAGCAGCGGCTCTTGAAGTGACCAAGCTTCTTACAATGCTCACAAAATGGCGGGTTGTTCTTGTCCTCCGGCTTGTAGTAGCCCTTGTTTGCTGATGCCGTCTCAGCTTTGTTAGCGGTCACAAGTTCTCCCTTGCCGCCAAACAATCCCATGGAGCCATGCTCCTTTTGAATTTGGTTACAGACATCATCAAGGCTAGGGAGCTTGTCCGACCGTAGAATATGCTTGATAAGGTCATTGTAGGAGGGGTTCAAGGTCAAGAGAAGGCCGAACACCTTATCTTGTTCACGCCTCTCATTCAGAATGGCCGGATCTATAGTCGCCGGCCGGAGCATCTCTAGTTCAGCCCAAAGGGACCTAAACTTCCCAAAGTGCTTGGTGAACTCCATGTCTTCTTGGTTGAGGTTGTTGATGGCCCTCTTAATCTCAAAAATTCGGTTTACATTTGTAACATTCCCAAAAACATTCTTGAGAGTGTCCCACAAGTCTTTTGCTGTCTCGCAATAAGAGTAAGCTTCAAGTATAGGTGCATCTAGGGAGTTTTGAATGATAGCTAGGACTCCCTGATCTTCTTGAAACCACTTGTTCTTCTCATCGACAAGATCCTTGCCGTCTTTGGTGGTCTCGCCACTAGGAGCTTCGCTTGTCTCAACATGGGACCAAAGTCCTCGGCCGCATAGGGCTGTCTTTGTGGTTCTAGCCCACAGTAAGTAATTCTCTCCCTTGAGAGTAACTGGAACAATGAGAGTTTTGGTAGTTTCCATGGAAAAGGATGAAGAGACCGTTGGTTAAAGCTATTGTCCAACGGTTAAAGAAAGAAGATTCAAGAACAAGAATTTTCAAGAACAAGAAAGAGAATGCGGAAGGGAGTGATGGAGATTTGAGGCAAGAACAGAATCAAATCTGCTCTGATACCATGTAAGTTTGAGAGTAGAGTAATCAAGAGATTATGGAAGAGAGTATGAAAGAGAGTGAAATCGTGTAAAGAGTGAGGAGAGTGAACGATTGAGAGAGAGAGTGTTGGAGAAAGAGAATAAACTCTTTTCTTGCTTCTATTAGTATGATACTTACAAACTATTTAAAGACATATACAAATAGGATATTCTCTTAGGATCCTATGCACACTAATATGAGGAGCAAGCGACATCTCCTTATTCTAACATGTGATCTCCTCTTCTCTCTTGCAACTTGCTCCAACGGCTACAAAGGAAGGATCGAGATGAATGGCGACCGTTGGAGGATCTCTTTGGTGGATTGGGCTCATGAAGACTTCTATTTGAGGATGGCCCGTTGGTTGGTCGTACGGACGTCCGTACGGTCGTACGGACAAGTGTGTGTGCCGGTTCATACTTACACCCATTTTGTTCCAAAACAGACTAAAACCAAGAAAACATTGCTTAGAAGCACTAAACAGCTTTGTTAGTGTTTCTGTGGTTAAAATGTGTCTTAATCCAATGCAACTAACTAGTTATAAGAGTTTTAGATAGATGTGGAGAGTTTAAAAGCCACTTATACCCATTTTGTCCCAAAACTGGCTAAAACCAAGAAAACATTGCTTAGAAGCTCAAAACAGCTATGTTAGTGTTTCTGGGGTTAAAATGTGTCTTAATCCAATGCAACTGGCTAATTATAAGAGTTTGAGATGGATGTGGAGAGTTTAAAAGCCACTTATACACATTTTGTCCCAAAACAGGCTAAAATCAAGAAAACATTGCTTAGAAGCTGTAAACAGCTTTGTTAGTGTTTCTAGGGTTAAAATGTGTCTTAATCCTATGCAACTGACTAATTATAAGAGTTTGAGATTGATGTGGAGAGTTTAAAAGCCACTTATACCCATTTTGTCCCAAAACAGGCTAAAACTAATAAAACATTGCCTAGAAGCTATAAACAGCTTTGTTAGTGTTTCTGGGATTAAAATGAATCTTAATCCAAAGCAACTGACTAATTATATGAGTTTGAGATGGATGTGGAGAGTTTAAAAGCCACTTATACCCATTTTGTCCCAAAACAGGTTAAAACCAAGAAAACATTGCTTAGAAGCACTAAACAGCTATGTTAGTGTTTTTGTGGTTAAAATGTGTCTTAATCCAATGCAACTAACTAATTATAAGAGTTTTAGATAGATGTGGAGAGTTTAAAAGCCACTTATACCCATTTTGTCCCAAAACAGGCTAAAACCAAGAAAACATTGTTGAGAAGCACCAAACAGCTTTGTTAGTGTTTCTGGGGTTAAAATGTGTCTTAATCCAATGCAACTAACTAATTATAAGAGCTTGAGATAGATGTGCAGAGTTTAAAAGCCACTTATACCCATTTTGTCCCAAAACAGGCTAAAACCAAGAAAACATTGCTTAGAAGCTCTAAACAGCTATGTTAGTGTTTCTGGGGTTAAAATGTGTCTTAATCCAATGCAACTGACTAATTATAAGAGTTTGAGATGGATGTGGAGAGTTTAAAAGCTACTTATACACATTTTGTCCCAAAACAGGCTAAAATAAAGAAAACATGGCTTAGAAGCTGTAAACAGCTTTGTTAGTGTTTCTAGGGTTAAAATGTGTCTTAATCCAATGCAACTGACTAATTATAAGAGTTTGAGATTGATGTGGAGAGTTTAAAAGCCACTTATACCCATTTTGTCCCAAAACAGGCTAAAACCAAGAAAATATTGCTGAGAAGCACCAAACAGCTATGTTAGTGTTTCTGGGGTTAAAATGTGTCTTAATCCAATGCAAATGACTAATTATAAGAGTTTGAGATTGATGTGGAGAGTTTAAAAGCCACTTATACCCATTTTGTCCCAAAACAGGCTAAAACCAAGAAAACATTGCCTAGAAGCTATAAACAGCTTTGTTAGTGTTTCTGGGATTAAAATGTATCTTAATCCAAAGCAACTGACTAATTATATGAGTTTGAGATGGATGTGGAGAGTTTAAAAGCCACTTATACCCATTTTGTCCCAAAACAGGTTAAAACCAAGAAAACATTGCTTAGAAGCACTAAACAGCTTTGTTAGTGTTTTTGTGGTTAAAATGTGTCTTAATCCAATGCAACTAACTAATTATAAGAGTTTTAGATAGATGTGGAGAGTTTAAAAGCCACTTATACCCATTTTGTCCCAAAACAGGCTAAAACCAAGAAAACATTGCTGATAAGCACCAAACAGCTTTGTTAGTGTTTCTGGGGTTAAAATGTGTCTTAATCCAATGCAACTAACTAATTATAAGAGCTTGAGATAGATGTGGAGAGTTTAAAAGCCACTTATACCCATTTTATCCCAAAAAGGCTAAAAACCAAGAAAACATTGCTTAGAAGCACTAAACAGCTTTGTTAGTGTTTCTGGGTTTAAATGTGTCTTAATCCAATGCAACTAACTAATTATAAGAGTTTGAGATAGATGTGGAGAGTTTAAAAGCTACTTATACCCATTTTGTCCCAAAACTGGCTAAAACCATAAAACAATGCCTAGAAGCTGTAAACAGCTTTGTTATTGTTTCTGGGGTTAAAATGTGTCTTAATCCAATGCAACTGACTAATTATAAGAGTTTGAGATGGATGTGGAGAGTTTAAAAGCCACTTATACCCATTTTGTCCCAAAACAGGCTAAAACCAAGAAAATATTGCTGAGAAGCACCAAACAGCTATGTTAGTGTTTCTGGGGTTAAAATGTGTCTTAATCCAATGCAAATGACTAATTATAAGAGTTTGAGATTGATGTGGAGAGTTTAAAAGCCACTTATACCCATTTTGTCCCAAAACAGGCTAAAACCAAGAAAACATTGCCTAGAAGCTATAAACAGCTTTGTTAGTGTTTCTGGGATTAAAATGTATCTTAATCCAAAGCAACTGACTAATTATATGAGTTTGAGATGGATGTGGAGAGTTTAAAAGCCACTTATACCCATTTTGTCCCAAAACAGGTTAAAACCAAGAAAACATTGCTTAGAAGCACTAAACAGCTTTGTTAGTGTTTTTGTGGTTAAAATGTGTCTTAATCCAATGCAACTAACTAATTATAAGAGTTTTAGATAGATGTGGAGAGTTTAAAAGCCACTTATACCCATTTTGTCCCAAAACAGGCTAAAACCAAGAAAACATTGCTGATAAGCACCAAACAGCTTTGTTAGTGTTTCTGGGGTTAAAATGTGTCTTAATCCAATGCAACTAACTAATTATAAGAGCTTGAGATAGATGTGGAGAGTTTAAAAGCCACTTATACCCATTTTATCCCAAAAAGGCTAAAAACCAAGAAAACATTGCTTAGAAGCACTAAACAGCTTTGTTAGTGTTTCTGGGTTTAAATGTGTCTTAATCCAATGCAACTAACTAATTATAAGAGTTTGAGATAGATGTGGAGAGTTTAAAAGCTACTTATACCCATTTTGTCCCAAAACTGGCTAAAACCATAAAACAATGCCTAGAAGCTGTAAACAGCTTTGTTATTGTTTCTGGGGTTAAAATGTGTCTTAATCCAATGCAACTGACTAATTATAAGAGTTTGAGATGGATGTGGAGAGTTTAAAAGCCACTTATACACATTTTGTCCCAAAACAGGCTAAAATCAAGAAAACATTGCTTAGAAGCTGTAAACAGCTTTGTTAGTGTTTCTAGGGTTAAAATGTGTCTTAATCCAATGCAACTGACTAATTATAAGAGTTTGAGATTGATGTGGAGAGTTTAAAAGCCACTTATACCATTTTGTCCCAAAACAGGCTAAAACCAAGAAAACATTGCCTAGAAGCTATAAACAGCTTTGTTAGTGTTTCTGGGATTAAAATGTATCTTAATCCAAAGCAATTGACTAATTATATGAGTTTGAGATGGATGTGGAGAGTTTAAAAGCCACTTATACCCATTTTGTCCCAAAACAGGCTAAAACCATGAAAACAAAGCCTAGAAGCTGCAAACAGCTTTGTTAGTGTTTCTGGGGTTAAAATGTGTCTTAATCCAATGCAACTGACTAATTATAAGAGTTTGAGATGGATGTGGAGAGTTTAAAAGCCACTTACACCCATTTTGTTCCAAAACAGGCTAAAACCAAGAAAACATTGCTTAGAAGCTCAAAACAGCTATGTTAGTGTTTCTAGGGTTAAAATGTGTCTTAATCCAATGCAACTGGCTAATTATAAGAGTTTGAGATGGATGTGGAGAGTTTAAAAGCCACTTATACACATTTTGTCCCAAAACAGGCTAAAATCAAGAAAACATTGCTTAGAAGCTGTAAACAGCTTTGTTAGTGTTTCTAAGGTTAAAATGTGTCTTAATCCAATGCAACTGACTAATTATAAGAGTTTGAGATTGATGTGGAGAGTTTAAAAGCCACTTATACCCATTTTGTCCCAAAACAGGCTAAAACCATAAAAACAATGCCTAGAAGCTGCAAACAGCTTTGTTAGTGTTTCTGGGGTTAAAATGTGTCTTAATCCAATGCAACTGACTAATTATAAGAGTTTGAGATGGATGTGGAGAGTTTAAAAGCCACTTACACCCATTTTGTTCCAAAACACGCTAAAACCAAGAAAACATTGCTTAGAAGCACTAAACAGCTTTGTTAGTGTTTCTGTGGTTAAAATGTGTCTTAATCCAATGCAACTAACTAGTTATAAGAGTTTTAGATAGATGTGGAGAGTTTAAAAGCCACTTATACACATTTTGTCCCAAAACATGCTAAAATCAAGAAAACATTGCTTAGAAGCTGTAAACAGCTTTGTTAGTGTTTCTAGGGTTAAAATGTGTCTTTATCCAATGCAACTGACTAATTATAAGAGTTTGAGATTGATGTGGAGAGTTTAAAAGCCACTTATACCCATTTTGTCCAAAAACAGGCTAAAACCAAGAAAACATTGCTGAGAAGCACCAAACAGCTATGTTAGTGTTTCTGGGGTTAAAATGTGTCTTAATCCAATGCAAATGACTAATTATAAGAGTTTGAGATTGATGTGGAGAGTTTAAAAGCCACTTATACCCATTTTGTCCCAAAACAGGCTAAAACCAATAAAACATTGCCTAGAAGCTATAAACAGCTTTGTTAGTGTTTCTGGGATTAAAATGAATCTTAATCCAAAGCAACTGACTAATTATATGAGTTTGAGATGGATGTGGAGAGTTTAAAAGCCACTTATACCCATTTTGTCCCAAAACAGGTTAAAACCAAGAAAACATTGCTTAGAAGCACTAAACAGCTATGTTAGTGTTTTTGTGGTTAAAATGTGTCTTAATCCAATGCAACTAACTAATTATAAGAGTTTTAGATAGATGTGGAGAGTTTAAAAGCCACTTATACCCATTTTGTCCCAAAACAGGCTAAAACCAAGAAAACATTGCTGAGAAGCACCAAACAGCTTTGTTAGTGTTTCTGGGGTTAAAATGTGTCTTAATCCAATGCAACTAACTAATTATAAGAGCTTGAGATAGATGTGCAGAGTTTAAAAGCCACTTATACCCATTTTGTCCCAAAACAGGCTAAAACCAAGAAAACATTGCTTAGAAGCTCAAAACAGCTATGTTAGTGTTTCTGGGGTTAAAATGCGTCTTAATCCAATGCAACTGGCTAATTATAAGAGTTTGAGATGGATCTGGAGAGTTTAAAAGCTACTTATACACATTTTGTCCCAAAACAGGCTAAAATAAAGAAAACATGGCTTAGAAGCTGTAAATAGCTTTGTTAGTGTTTCTAGGGTTAAAATGTGTCTTAATCCAATGCAACTGACTAATTATAAGAGTTTGAGATTTATGTGGAGAGTTTAAAAGCCACTTATACCCATTTTGTCCCAAAACAGGCTAAAACCAAGAAAATATTGCTGAGAAACACCAAACAGCTATGTTAGTGTTTCTGGGGTTAAAATGTGTCTTAATCCAATGCAAATGACTAATTATAAGAGTTTGAGATTGATGTGGAGAGTTTAAAAGCCACTTATACCCATTTTGTCCCAAAACAGGCTAAAACCAATAAAACATTGCCTAGAAGCTATAAACAGCTTTGTTAGTGTTTCTGGGATTAAAATGAATCTTAATCCAAAGCAACTGACTAATTATATGAGTTTGAGATGGATGTGGAGAGTTTAAAAGCCAGTTATACCCATTTTGTCCCAAAACAGGCTAAAACCAAGAAAACATTGCTGAGAAGCACCAAACAGCTTTGTTAGTGTTTCTGGGGTTAAATTATGTCTTAATCCAATGCAACTAACTAATTATAAGAGCTTGAGATAGATGTGCAGAGTTTAAAAGCCACTTATACCCATTTTGTCCCAAAACAGGCTAAAACCAAGAAAACATTGCTTAGAAGCTCAAAACAGCTATGTTAGTGTTTCTGGGGTTAAAATGTGTCTTAATCCAATGCAACTGACTAATTATAAGAGTTTGAGATGGATGTGGAGAGTTTAAAAGCCACTTATACACATTTTGTCCCAAAACAGGCTAAAATCAAGAAAACATTGCTTAGAAGCTGTAAACAGCTTAGTTAGTGTTTCTAGGGTTAAAATGTGTCTTAATCCAATGCAACTGACTAATTATAAGAGTTTGAGATTGATGTGGAGAGTTTAAAAGCCACTTATACCATTTTGTCCCAAAACAGGCTAAAACCAAGAAAATATTGCCTAGAAGCTATAAACAGCTTTGTTAGTGTTTCTGGGATTAAAATGTATCTTAATCCAAAGCAACTGACTAATTATATGAGTTTGAGATGGATGTGGAGAGTTTAAAAGCCACTTATACCCATTTTGTCCCAAAACAGGCTAAAACCATGAAAACATTGCCTAGAAGCTGCAAACAGCTTTGTTAGTGTTTCTGGGGTTAAAATGTGTCTTACTCCAATGCAACTGACTACTTATAAGAGTTTGAGATGGATGTGGAGAGTTTAAAAGCCACTTATACCCATTTTGTCCCAAAACAGGCTAAAACCAAGAAAACATTGCTTAGAAGCACTAAACAGCTTTGTTTGTGTTTCTGTGGTTAAAATGTGTCTTAATCCAATGCAACTAACTAGTTATAAGAGTTTTAGATAGATGTGGAGAGTTTAAAAGCCACTTATACCCATTTTGTCCCAAAACTGGCTAAAACCAAGAAAACATTGCTTAGAAGCTCAAAACAGCTATGTTAGTGTTTCTGGGGTTAAAATGCGTCTTAATCCAATGCAACTGGCTAATTATAAGAGTTTGAGATGGATGTGGAGAGTTTAAAAGCCACTTATACACATTTTGTCCCAAAATAGGCTAAAATCAAGAAAACATTGCTTAGAAGCTGTAAACAGCTTTGTTAGTGTTTCTAGGGTTAAAATGTGTTTTAATCCAATGCAACTGACTAATTATAAGAGTTTGAGATTGATGTGGAGAGTTTAAAAGCCACTTATACCCATTTTGTCCAAAAACAGGCTAAAACCAAGAAAACATTGCTGAGAAGCACCAAACAGCTATGTTAGTGTTTCTGGGGTTAAAATGTGTCTTAATCCAATGCAAATGACTAATTATAAGAGTTTGAGATTGATGTGGAGAGTTTAAAAGCCACTTATACCCATTTTGTCCCAAAACAGGCTAAAACCAATAAAACATTGCCTAGAAGCTATAAACAGCTTTGTTAGTGTTTCTGGGATTAAAATGAATCTTAATCCAAAGCAACTGACTAATTATATGAGTTTGAGATGGATGTGGAGAGTTTAAAAGCCACTTATAACCATTTTGTCCCAAAACAGGTTAAAACCAAAAAAACATTGCTTAGAAGCACTAAACAGCTATGTTAGTGTTTTTGTGGTTAAAATGTGTCTTAATCCAATGCAACTAACTAATTAAAAGAGTTTTAGATAGATGTGGAGAGTTTAAAAGCCACTTATACCGATTTTGTCCCAAAACAGGCTAAAACCAAGAAAACATTGCTTAGAAGCTCAAAACAGCTATGTTAGTGTTTCTGGGGTTAAAATGTGTCTTAATCCAATGCAACTGACTAATTATAAGAGTTTGAGATGGATGTGGAGAGTTTAAAAGCCACTTATACACATTTTGTCCCAAAACAGGCTAAAATCAAGAAAACATTGCTTAGAAGCTGTAAACAGCTTTGTTAGTGTTTCTAGGGTTAAAATGTGTCTTAATCCAATGCAACTGACTAATTATAAGAGTTTGAGATTGATGTGGAGAGTTTAAAAGCCACTTATACCATTTTGTCCCAAAACAGGCTAAAACCAAGAAAATATTGCCTAGAAGCTATAAACAGCTTTGTTAGTGTTTCTGGGATTAAAATGTCTCTTAATCCAAAGCAACTGACTAATTATATGAGTTTGAGATGGATGTGGAGAGTTTAAAAGCCACTTATACCCATTTTGTCCCAAAACAGGCTAAAACCATGAAAACAATGCCTAGAAGCTGCAAACAGCTTTGTTAGTGTTTCTGGGGTTAAAATGTGTCTTACTCCAATGCAACTGACTACTTATAAGAGTTTGAGATGGATGTGGAGAGTTTAAAAGCCACTTATACCCATTTTGTCCCAAAACAGGCTAAAACCAAGAAAACATTGCTTAGAAGCACTAAACAGCTTTGTTTGTGTTTCTGTGGTTAAAATGTGTCTTAATCCAATGCAACTAACTAGTTATAAGAGTTTTAGATAGATGTGGAGAGTTTAAAAGCCACTTATACCCATTTTGTCCCAAAACTGGCTAAAACCAAGAAAACATTGCTTAGAAGCTCAAAACAGCTATGTTAGTGTTTCTGGGGTTAAAATGCGTCTTAATCCAATGCAACTGGCTAATTATAAGAGTTTGAGATGGATGTGGAGAGTTTAAAAGCCACTTATACACATTTTGTCCCAAAACAGGCTAAAATCAAGAAAACATTGCTTAGAAGCTGTAAACAGCTTTGTTAGTGTTTCTAGGGTTAAAATGTGTTTTAATCCAATGCAACTGACTAATTATAAGAGTTTGAGATTGATGTGGAGAGTTTAAAAGCCACTTATACCCATTTTGTCCAAAAACAGGCTAAAACCAAGAAAACATTGCTGAGAAGCACCAAACAGCTATGTTAGTGTTTCTGGGGTTAAAATGTGTCTTAATCCAATGCAAATGACTAATTATAAGAGTTTGAGATTGATGTGGAGAGTTTAAAAGCCACTTATACCCATTTTGTCCCAAAACAGGCTAAAACCAATAAAACATTGCCTAGAAGCTATAAACAGCTTTGTTAGTGTTTCTGGGATTAAAATGAATCTTAATCCAAAGCAACTGACTAATTATATGAGTTTGAGATGGATGTGGAGAGTTTAAAAGCCACTTATACCCATTTTGTCCCAAAACAGGTTAAAACCAAAAAAACATTGCTTAGAAGCACTAAACAGCTATGTTAGTGTTTTTGTGGTTAAAATGTGTCTTAATCCAATGCAACTAACTAATTAAAAGAGTTTTAGATAGATGTGGAGAGTTTAAAAGCCACTTATACCGATTTTGTCCCAAAACAGGCTAAAACCAAGAAAACATTGCTGAGAAGCACCAAACAGCTTTGTTAGTGTTTCTGGGGTTAAATTGTGTCTTAATCCAATGCAACTAACTAATTATAAGAGCTTGAGATAGATGTGCAGAGTTTAAAAGCCAGTTATACCCATTTTGTCCCAAAACAGGCTAAAACCAAGAAAACATTGCTTAGAAGCTCTAAACAGCTATGTTAGTGTTTCTGGGGTTAAAATGTGTCTTAATCCAATGCAACTGACTAATTATAAGAGTTTGAGATGGATGTGGAGAGTTTAAAAGCTACTTATACCATTTTGTCCCAAAACAGGCTAAAACCAAGAAAATATTGCCTAGAAACTATAAACAGCTTTGTTAGTGTTTCTAGGGTTAAAATGTGTCTTAATCCAATGCAACTGACTAATTATAAGAGTTTGAGATTGATGTGGAGAGTTTAAAAGCCACTTATACCCATTTTGTCCCAAAACAGGCTAAAACCATGAAAACAATGCCTAGAAGCTGCAAACAGCTTTGTTAGTGTTTCTGGGGTTAAAATGTGTCTTACTCCAATGCAACTGACTACTTATAAGAGTTTGAGATGGATGTGGAGAGTTTAAAAGCCACTTATACCCATTTTGTCCCAAAACAGGCTAAAACCAAGAAAACATTGCTTAGAAGCACTAAACAGCTTTGTTTGTGTTTCTGTGGTTAAAATGTGTCTTAATCCAATGCAACTAACTAGTTATAAGAGTTTTAGATAGATGTGGAGAGTTTAAAAGCCACTTATACCCATTTTGTCCCAAAACTGGCTAAAACCAAGAAAACATTGCTTAGAAGCTCAAAACAGCTTTGTTAGTGTTTCTAGGGTTAAAATGTGTCTTAATCCAATGCAACTGACTAATTATAAGAGTTTGAGATTGATGTGGAGAGTTTAAAAGCCACTTATACCCATTTTGTCCCAAAACAGGCTAAAACCATGAAAACAATGCCTAGAAGCTGCAAACAGCTTTGTTAGTGTTTCTGGGGTTAAAATGCGTCTTAATCCAATGCAACTGGCTAATTATAAGAGTTTGAGATGGATGTGGAGAGTTTAAAAGCCACTTATACACATTTTGTCCCAAAACAGGCTAAAATCAAGAAAACATTGCTTAGAAGCTGTAAACAGCTTTGTTAGTGTTTCTAGGGTTAAAATGTGTTTTAATCCAATGCAACTGACTAATTATAAGAGTTTGAGATTGATGTGGAGAGTTTAAAAGCCACTTATACCCATTTTGTCCAAAAACAGGCTAAAACCAAGAAAACATTGCTGAGAAGCACCGAACAGCTATGTTAGTGTTTCTGGGGTTAAAATGTGTCTTAATCCAATGCAAATGACTAATTATAAGAGTTTGAGATTGATGTGGAGAGTTTAAAAGCCACTTATACCCATTTTGTCCCAAAACAGGCTAAAACCAATAAAACATTGCCTAGAAGCTATAAACAGCTTTGTTAGTGTTTCTGGGATTAAAATGAATCTTAATCCAAAGCAACTGACTAATTATATGAGTTTGAGATGGATGTGCAGAGTTTAAAAGCCACTTATACCCATTTTGTCCCAAAACAGGTTAAAACCAAAAAAACATTGCTTAGAAGCACTAAACAGCTATGTTAGTGTTTTTGTGGTTAAAATGTGTCTTAATCCAATGCAACTAACTAATTAAAAGAGTTTTAGATAGATGTGGAGAGTTTAAAAGCCACTTATACCCATTTTGTCCCAAAACAGGCTAAAACCAAGAAAACATTGCTGAGAAGCACCAAACAGCTTTGTTAGTGTTTCTGGGGTTAAATTGTGTCTTAATCCAATGCAACTAACTAATTATAAGAGCTTGAGATAGATGTGCAGAGTTTAAAAGCCACTTATACCCATTTTGTCCCAAAACAGGCTAAAACCAAGAAAACATTGCTTAGAAGCTCTAAACAGCTATGTTAGTGTTTCTGGGGTTAAAATGTGTCTTAATCCAATGCAACTGACTAATTATAAGAGTTTGAGATGGATGTGGAGAGTTTAAAAGCTACTTATACACATTTTGTCCCAAAACAGGCTAAAATAAAGAAAACATGGCTTAGAAGCTGTAAACAGCTTTGTTAGTGTTTCTAGGGTTAAAATGTGTCTTAATCCAATGCAACTGACTAATTATAAGAGTTTGAGATTGATGTGGAGAGTTTAAAAGCCACTTATACCCATTTTGTCCCAAAACAGGCTAAAACCAAGAAAATATTGCTGAGAAGCACCAAACAGCTATGTTAGTGTTTCTGGGGTTAAAATGTGTCTTAATCCAATGCAAATGAATAATTATAAGAGTTTGAGATTGATGTGGAGAGTTTAAAAGCCACTTATACCCATTTTGTCCCAAAACAAGCTAAAACCAAGAAAACATTGCCTAGAAGCTATAAACAGCTTTGTTAGTGTTTTTGGGATTAAAATGTATCTTAATCCAAAGCAACTGACTAATTATATGAGTTTGAGATGGATGTGGAGAGTTTAAAAGCCACTTATACCCATTTTGTCCCAAAACAGGTTAAAACCAAGAAAACATTGCTTAGAAGCACTAAACAGCCTTGTTAGTGTTTTTGTGGTTAAAATGTGTCTTAATCCAATGCAACTAACTAATTATAAGAGTTTTAGATAGATGTGGAGAGTTTAAAAGCCACTTATACCCATTTTGTCCCAAAACAGGCTAAAACCAAGAAAACATTGCTGATAAGCACCAAACAGCTTTGTTAGTGTTTCTGGGGTTAAAATGTGTCTTAATCCAATGCAACTAACTAATTATAAGAG
Source organism: Camelina sativa (assembly GCF_030686135.1). Classification (NCBI taxonomy): domain Eukaryota; kingdom Viridiplantae; phylum Streptophyta; class Magnoliopsida; order Brassicales; family Brassicaceae; genus Camelina; species Camelina sativa. The sequence continues at coordinate 21,905,597 of NC_141893.1, forward strand.
TTTGAGATAGATGTGGAGAGTTTAAAAGCCACTTATACCCATTTTGTCCCAAAACAGGCTAAAACCATGAAAACAATGCCTAGAAGCTGTAAACAGCTTTGTTAGTGTTTCTGGGGTTAAAATGTGTCTTAATCCAATGCAACTGACTAATTATAAGAGTTTGAGATGGATGTGGAGAGTTTAAAAGCCACTTATACACATTTTGTCCCAAAACCGGCTAAAATCAAGAAAACATTGCTTAGAAGCTGTAAACAGCTTTGTTAGTGTTTCTAGGGTTAAAATGTGTCTTAATCCAATGCAACTGACTAATTATAAGAGTTTGAGATTGATGTGGAGAGTTTAAAAGCCACTTATACCATTTTGTTTCAAAACAGGCTAAAACCAAGAAAACATTGCCTAGAAGCTATAAACAGCTTTGTTAGTGTTTCTGGGATTAAAATGTATCTTAATCCAAAGCAACTGACTAATTATATGAGTTTGAGATGGATGTGGAGAGTTTAAAAGCCACTTATACCCATTTTGTCCCAAAACAGGCTAAAACCATGAAAACAATGCCTAGAAGCTGCAAACAGCTTTGTTAGTGTTTCTGGGGTTAAAATGTGTCTTACTCCAATGCAACTGACTACTTATAAGAGTTTGAGATGGATGTGGAGAGTTTAAAAGCCACTTATACCCATTTTGTCCCAAAACAGGCTAAAACCAAGAAAACATTGCTTAGAAGCACTAAACAGCTTTGTTAGTGTTTCTGTGGTTAAAATTGTTGGTTTAAATTGAGTATACGGAAGCAAATTAGAGAGAATGTGAGATAAAATGAGAGCTTGTATTAGAAATGGCTTTTACAATGTCGGCCAAAGGCCTTAAACAGAATGAAAACTAGGTTAACAATCCCACCAACTCGACAACTTGTAGATAGAGACATAAAGAGAGAGAAGGGTGCGATCCCAAGATAGAAAGCGACGTGACCTTGTCTCCCTAAGGGAAACTATCTCGTGACTCTTATCCTCCAACGGTTACATTCTTCTTCGAGATCCTTCTAATGGGCTTGGTATTGTTTCCAACCCCAAGCCTTCTCATTTCTCTCAATAGGCCTCAACCTTAAGGGTGGCCATTAGGACGATCGTACGGACGTCCGTACGGACAACCTCCAAGTCTTAAGTAACATGGTCAATACTCCTCCTCAAGCTTAGCCAAGTGAAACGGCTAAGCTTGGAACCCGCACAAGACCGCCTCGTTAAAAACCTTAATATGGAAAACCACATGGGACAAAACCATATCAAGGAAAAGAGTGTGCTCTCCACGGGTTAGAGGAGTCTTCTCATGGATGTGTAGGATCGACTAGTCCAAGTTTGCTAGAGATATACTCGCAAATCTGTGGACTAGTGGCTTTTGTGAAAATATCGGCCAGTTGGTCCTTGCTCGGCGTGTGACACGGTAAGACAACCCCTTCTTCAATCTTCTCTCGCACTGTGTGGCAGTCTACTTCGATATGCTTGGTCCTCTCATGAAAAACAGAGTTGGTTGCTATATGTATTGCCGCCTTGTTGTCACAGTGCATAGTGATGGGTTCATCTATCTCCACTCCAAGGTCCTTGAGAAGACCTTTGAGCCAAGTTAGCTCGTTTGTAAGCTTCTTCATGGCCCTATATTCTGACTCGGCACTTGATTGAGATACCACCTTATGTTTCTTCGACTTCCAAGTGACTAGGTTCCCACCAACAAACGTACAGTATCCTGTTGTAGACCTTCTATCGGTTGTGTCGCCCGCATAATCCGCGTCGCAATAGCCAACGAGCTCGGTATTGTTGTTCTTTCCCATCCAAATGCCGCGGCCAGGGCTTCCCTTTAGATAGCATAGGATCCTCTCAACAGTGTTCCAATCAAAGTTTGTTTGTGCTTTCATGTGCTGGCTTACTTGGTTCACAGCATAGCACAGATCCGGCCGTGTGATGGTGAGGTAGATCAGCTTCCCAACCAGCCGCCTATATCTGCCCACGTCCTCATATGGCTCAGCCAACTTGTTCGGTAACGTCTTCATCTCCCCCTTTCGCTTGACCTGGTAGCCTTCTTCTAGTGGCGTAGAGACCGGTTTAGCCCCCAGCTTACCAGTTTCCTTGAGCAAGTCCAGCGTGTACTTCCGTTGGGAGAGAAAGAGTCCTTTCGGCGATCGAGAGATTTCAATCCCAAGGAAATATTTCAGTTCGCCGAGGTCCTTGATGTCAAAGGCTGAGTGAAGGAGGGTCTTGGTAGTGGAAATACCTTCCTTTTCATCGCCAGTGATGATTATATCATCGACATAGACGAGCACCACGACGCGACCGCCGGCAGTCCGTAGAGTGAACAATGTGTGGTCGGCTTCCGAGCGTCGAAAACCATTGGTGTGAAGTGTCGAGCTGAGTTTGTGATACCACGCCCGAGGGGATTGTTTGAGGCCGTAGATAGCCTTGCGAAGGCGGAGAACTTTGCCCGGAGCCACAAGATGTTCTAAACCCGGAGGTGGGTGCATATACACTTCCTCTTCAAGCTCCCCCTGAAGGAAGGCATTCTTGACGTCCATCTGCCAAAGGTCCCACGAGAGGTTTGTAGCCAAGGAGAGAACGACACGAACAGTGTGCAGCTTGGCGACCGGGGCAAACGTGTCTGTATAGTCGGCACCGTATGTTTGTGTAAAGCCGCGAGCCACAAGGCGAGCCTTATAGCGCTCCACATCGCCATTGCTCAGGTACTTAATTGTGAAGACCCATTTTGAGCTGACCACCTTCTTTCCCTTGGGAAGGTCCTCTTCGTCCCAAGTGTGGTTCCGGATCATAGCATCGGTCTCATCATCAACCGCCGCTAACCACTCTTTGTGCTCTTTGACTTCATCATAGGTTTGAGGAACGAATTGAGCATCAATCTTGGTGAGGAAGGCAGCGTGTTCCTGAGGAACCAGATCAAGTGAACACACCGCTTGGATAGGATGGGCCACGGCCTGATTGTTGTAGTAGACCCGCTTATCTTTCCATGTCGAAGGATGAAACTTTAGACGTTGACTTCGCCGGGGAAGAGCAACCGTAGATTCCTGTGGGAGAGCATCGGTTGAGGTCACGAGATGATCATTGTCCTCATGAGTAGGCTCGGCACATGGTTCAGCCGGAGGAGGAACAAGCGGCACGGAGGCATTTTCTAGAACTTCTTCTTCTACGGGTGAGATAGCGGGTACATCCGGTTCATGTGAGGTCGGAGTAGGCTGAGCATGGCTCGAAGGGCTCGATGGAGTGGTGATGCCGAGGTGATCGAGGAGGAACCGTAGGTTGGCCGAACGATCAGAGTTGGACCGAGAGAGATCCTTGAGACTGTCCCAATCCTTTGTCGCATAGTATCCTTGGTGTTCAAGGAACCGCACTTCTCGAGAGATATGTAGGCGGCCAGCAGCTAGATCATAGCACTTATAGCCCTTCTGACTTGTCGAGTAGCCAATGAACATACATTTGGTGCTTTTGGCGTCGAGCTTAGTCCTTTGTTACCCTGGAACCAAAACAAAGCATACACACCCGAAAACGCGTAAGTGATCCAAAGATGGTTTAAATTGATTTAGTACCTCATATGGAGATTTGTCTTGTAGAACTTTGGTAGGAGTCCTATTAATCAAGTAGCAAGCCGTCATGACAGCATCTCCCCAGAATCGTTTGGTGACATTGGTCTGGAACATCATCGACCTCGCCACTTCCATAAGGTGCCGGTTCTTCCTCTCGGCCACGCCATTCTGTTGGGGCGTATATGGACAACTCGTTTGTTGTAGAATGCCGTGTTTGGACAGATGATCTTTGAGTCTATGACTGGTGTACTCTCCCCCATTATCTGATCTTAGTACCTTTATTTTTGCATTGAAATGATTAGCAACATAATTCTGAAAATTAACAAATGCATCATAAACCCTATCTTTAGATGGTAACAATGTGAGCCAAGTATATTTTGATTTTTCATCAATAAATGTCACAAAATACTTGTTATTGTCTCTAGATAGGCATGGTGAGGTCCAAACATCAGAATGTACTAAGTCAAAACAATGTTCATAAATGGTAGTAGATTTAGGGAAAACCGATTTGCAATGTTTGCCAAGAATACAAGGTTCACAACTTGAACTATCAAAAGAAAAATTAGGCAACATTAATTGAAAAGCTCTAGAGTGAGGGTGGCCTAGTCTAGCATGCCACACCTCACTTGAAATACTACTAAGATCCGATTTAAAAGAAAACATATTAGGTGAACTTGATGAGTTTTTCTCTAGGACATAGAGATCTCCCTTAGCATCTCCACCTCCAAGAACCTTGCCAGTCTCAATATCCTGAAAATGCACACTGTTAGGACCAAAGATGGTATAACAATTCAAATCGGTTGTAGCTCTCTTAACCGATAATAGGTTAGAAGTAAAAGTAGGCATAAAGAAGGCTTTTGAGTTCTTATCAAACAACTTTAAATCTCCTACACCTTTAACTGGTATCCTATCCCCATTTGCAATAATCACATTTCCCACAGCCGGCTTTATGTTGTGTATAAGGCTCGGGTTACTTATCATGTGATGAGAACCACCCGAGTCTACAACAAGCGTTTTACTAGGTTGTGAAGCAAAGAAAGTGATACCAGATTCCTTTAGGGCTGCAATGGACTTGATGAGGGCCTCCAGGTCTGATTTCCTCACAAGATCTCCAAGAGAAGCCGCCATGGCCGTAGCCGCCGCGTTGCCTTGGTTTGCTGCACCGGAACCTTGGCCGCTTGGTCCTTCTTGCGAGATATGCGCCTTGAACTTAGCCGGTTTGAGATGAGGGTGAAGGATCCAGCACTTGTCCTTCATGTGTCCCTTCTTCTTGCAGTGGTCGCACACCATTGTTTTCCGGTCATCTTGCTTGTAGACTCCTTTGTTCGCGGTAGCCAAGTCGTCCTTTCCACAAAAAAGACCAAGTGAACCTTGCTCCTTTTGCACTTGAGAACACACGTCTTCAAGAGTAGGTAGCTTGTCTCCACGGAGAATGTGCTTAATCAGGTCATTGAACGCCGGATTGAGAGTGAGCAGGAGACCAAACACCTTGTCTTGCTCCTTTCGTTCATTGAGGATGGCCGGATCGATAGTACTTGGCCGGAGCATCTCCAACTCGGCCCACAATGACCGGAACTTCCCAAAATGCTTGGTAAACTCCAAGTCTTCTTGATGGAGACCGTTGATAGCCTTCTTGACCTCAAATACCCGAGTTAAGTTGGTCACGTTCCCATACACATTCGCTAGCGTCTCCCATAGCTCTTTGGCCGTCTCGCAGTACGAGTAGGCTTCAAGAATCGGTGCGTCTAGCGAGTTTTGGAGAATGGCAAGCACGGTCTGATCTTCTTGGAACCACTTGAATTCCTTCTCGAGATCAGCCTCCTTGTCTTCTTCCATTCCTTCTTTACCGTCCTCCTTAGTGGCTTTCTTGGGGAGTTGGTCTGTTTCTAAATGGATCCAAAGTCCTCGGCCACTGAGGGCGGTCTTTGTGGTTCTTTTCCACAACAGGTAGTTTGCTCCTTTGAGCACCACCGGGGTAACAATAGGCTTGTTGTTGTCCATTGTTAGGTAGAGTAGCGAGAAAAACGATAGAGTAGCGGATAGAATGGAGCATGAATGAGTGAGTAGAATGAAGAATAGAGTAAAGGAGTAGTATAAGAGTAGAGAATGCAAAGTAGAATCAAATAAGAACAAGAAAAAAAGAAGAGGAGAAAGTTTATAGAACCATGGATCAATAAACTTGCTCTGATACCATGTTGGTTTAAATTGAGTATGCGGAAGCAAATTAGAGAGAATGTGAGATAAAATGAGAGCTTGTATTAGAATAGGCTTTTACAATGTCGGCCAAAGGCCTTAAATAGAATGAAAACTAGGTTAACAATCCCACCAACTCGACAACTTGTAGATAGAGACATAAAGAGAGAGAAGGGTGCGATCCCAAGATAGAAAGCGACGTGACCTTGTCTCCCTAAGGGAAACTATCTCGTGACTCTTATCCTCCAACGGTTACATTCTTCTTCGAGATCCTTCTAATGGGCTTGGTATTGTTTCCAACCCCAAGCCTTCTCATTTCTCTCAATAGGCCTCAACCTTAACGGTGGCCATTAGGACGATCGTACGGACGTCCGTACAGACAACCTCCAAGTCTTAAGTAACATGGTCAATAAAAATGTGTCTTAATCCACCAACTAACTAATTATAAGAGTTTTAGATAGATGTGGAGAGTTTAAAAGCCACTTATACCCATTTTGTCCCAAAACAGGCTAAAACCAAGAAAACATTGCTGAGAAGCACCAAACAGCTTTGTTAGTGTTTCTGGGGTTAAAATGTGTCTTAATCCAATGCAACTAACTAATTATAAGAGCTTGAGATAGATGTGCAGAGTTTAAAAGCCACTTATACCCATTTTGTCCCAAAACAGGCTAAAACCAAGAAAACATTGCTTAGAAGCTCTAAACAGCTATGTTAGTGTTTCTGGGGTTAAAATGTGTCTTAATCCAATGCAACTGACTAATTATAAGAGTTTGAGATGGATGTGGAGAGTTTAAAAGCCACTTATACACATTTTGTCCCAAAACAGGCTAAAATAAAGAAAACATGGCTTAGAAGCTGTAAACAGCTTTGTTAGTGTTTCTAGGGTTAAAATGTGTCTTAATCCAATGCAACTGACTAATTATAAGAGTTTGAGATTGATGTGGAGAGTTTAAAAGCCACTTATACCCATTTTGTCCCAAAACAGGCTAAAACCAAGAAAATATTGCTGAGAAGCACCGAACAGCTATGTTAGTGTTTCTGGGGTTAAAATGTGTCTTAATCCAATGCAAATGACTAATTATAAGAGTTTGAGATTGATGTGGAGAGTTTAAAAGCCACTTATACCCATTTTGTCCCAAAACAGGCTAAAACCAAGAAAACATTGCCTAGAAGCTATAAACACCTTTGTTAGTGTTTCTGGGATTAAAATGTATCTTAATCCAAAGCAACTGACTAATTATATGAGTTTGAGATGGATGTGGAGAGTTTAAAAGCCACTTATACCCATTTTGTCCCAAAACAGGTTAAAACCAAGAAAACATTGCTTAGAAGCACTAAACAGCTTTGTTAGTGTTTTTGTGGTTAAAATGTGTCTTAATCCAATGCAACTAACTAATTATAAGAGTTTTAGATAGATGTGGAGAGTTTAAAAGCCACTTATACCCATTTTGTCCCAAAACAGGCTAAAACCAAGAAAACATTGCTGATAAGCACCAAACAGCTTTGTTAGTGTTTATGGGGTTAAAATGTGTCTTAATCCAATGCAACTAACTAATTATAATTGCCTGAGATAGATGTGGAGAGTTTAAAAGCCACTTATACCCATTTTGTCCCAAAAAGGCTAAAACCAAGAAAACATTGCTTAGAAGCACTAAACAGCTTTGTTAGTGTTTCTGGGGTTAAAATGTGTCTTAATCCAATGCAACTAACTAATTATAAGAGTTTGAGATAGATGTGGAGAGTTTAAAAGCCACTTATACCCATTTTGTCCCAAAACAGGCTAAAACCATGAAAACAATGCCTAGAAGCTGTAAACAGCTTTGTTAGTGTTTTTGGGGTTAAAATGTGTCTTAATCCAATGCAACTGACTAATTATAAGAGTTTGAGATGGATGTGGAGAATTTAAAAGCCACTTATACCCATTTTGTCCCAAAACAGGCTAAAACCAAGAAAACATTGCTTAGAAGCACTAAACAGCTTTGTTAGTGTTTCTGTGGTTAAAATGTGTCTTAATCCAATGCAACTAACTAGTTATAAGAGTTTTAGATAGATGTGGAGAGTTTAAAAGCCACTTATACCCATTTTGTCCCAAAACAGGCTAAAACCAAGAAAACATTGCTTAGAAGCTCAAAACAGCTATGTTAGTGTTTCTGGGGTTAAAATGTGTCTTAATCCAATGCAACTGACTAATTATAAGAGTTTGAGATGGATATGGAGAGTTTAAAAGCCACTTATACACATTTTGTCCCAAAACAGGCTAAAATCAAGAAAACATTGCTTAAAAGCTGTAAACAGCTTTGTTAGTGTTTCTAGGGTTAAAATGTGTCTTAATCCAATGCAACTGACTAATTATAAGAGTTTGAGATTGATGTGGAGAGTTTAAAAGCCACTTATACCCATTTTGTCCCAAAACAGGCTAAAACCAAGAAAACATTGCTTAGAAGCTCTAAACAGCTATGTTAGTGTTTCTGGGGTTAAAATGTATCTTAATCCAATGCAACTGACTAATTATAATAGTTTGAGATGGATGTGGAGAGTTTAAAAGCCACTTATACACATTTTGTCCCAAAAGAGGCTAAAATCAAGAAAACATTGCTTAGAAGCTGTAAACAGCTTTGTTAGTGTTTCTAGGGTTAAAATGTGTCTTAATCCAATGCAACTGACTAATTATAAGAGTTTGAGATTGATGTGGAGAGTTTAAAAGCCACTTATACCCATTTTGTCCCAAAATTGGCTAAAACTAAGAAAATATTGCTGAGAAGCACCAAACAGCTATGTTAGTGTTTCTGGGGTTAAAATGTGTCTTAATCCAATGAAAATGACTAATTATAAGAGTTTGAGATTGATGTGGAGAGTTTAAAAGCCACTTATACCCATTTTGTCCCAAAACAGGCTAAAACCAAGAAAACATTGCCTAGAAGCTATAAACAGCTATGTTAGTGTTTCTGGGATTAAAATGTATCTTAATCCAAAGCAACTGACTAATTATATGAGTTTAAGATGGATGTGGAGAGTTTAAAAGCCACTTATACCCATTTTGTCCCAAAACAGGTTAAAACCAAGAAAACATTGCTTAGAAGCACTAAACAGCTTTGTTAGTGTTTTTGTGGTTAAAATGTGTCTTAATCCAATGCAACTAACTAATTATAAGAGTTTTTGATAGATGTGGAGAGTTTAAAAGCCACTTATACCCATTTTGTCCCAAAACAGGCTAAAACCAAGAAAACATTGCTGATAAGCACCAAACAGCTTTGTTAGTGTTTCTAGGGTTAAAATGTGTCTTAATCCAATGCAACTAACTAATTATAAGAGCCTGAGATAGATGTGGAGAGTTTAAAAGCCACTTATACCCATTTTGTCCCAAAAAGGCTAAAACCAAGAAAACATTGCTTAGAAGCACTAAACAGCTTTGTTAGTGTTTCTGGGGTTAAAATGTGTCTTAATCCAATGCAACTAACTAATTATAAGAGGTTGAGATAGATGTGGAGAGTTTAAAAGCCACTTATACCCATTTTGTCCCAAAACAGGCTAAAACCATGAAAACAATGCCTAGAAGCTGTAAACAGCTTTGTTAGTGTTTTTGGGGTTAAAATGTGTCTTAATCCAATGCAACTGACTAATTATAAGAGTTTTAGATGGATGTGGAGAGTTTAAAAGCCACTTATACCCATTTTGTCTCAAAACAGGCTAAAACCAAGAAAATATTGCTTAGAAGCACTAAACAGCTTTGTTAGTGTTTCTATGGTTAAAATGTGTCTTAATCCAATGCAACTAACTAGTTATAAGAGTTTTAGATAGATGTGGAGAGTTTAAAAGCCACTTATACCCATTTTGTCCCAAAACAGGCTAAAACCAAGAAAACATTGCTTAGAAGCTCAAAACAGCTATGTTAGTGTTTCTGGGGTTAAAATGTGTCTTAATCAAATGCATCTAACTAATTATAAGAGTTTGAGATAGATGTGGAGAGTTTAAAAGCCAATTATACCCATTTTGTCCCAAAACAGGCTAAAACCAAGAAAACATTGCTTAGAAGCTGTAAACAGCTTTGTTAGTGTTTATGGGGTTAAAATGTGTCTTAATCCAATGCAACTGACTAATTATAAGAGTTTGAGATTGATGTGGAGAGTTTAAAAGCCACTTATACCCATTTTGTCCCAAAACAGGCTAAAACCAAGAAAACATTGCTGATAAGCACCAAACAGCTTTGTTAGTGTTTCTGGGGTTAAAATGTGTCTTAATCCAATGCAACTAACTAATTATAAGAGCCTGAGATAGATGTGGAGAGTTTAAAAGCCATTTATACCCATTTTGTCCCAAAAAGGCTAAAACCAAGAAAACATTGCTTAGAAGCACTAAACAGCTTTGTTAGTGTTTCTAGGGTTAAAATGTGTCTTAATCCAATGCAACTAACTAATTATAAGAGTTTGAGATAGATGTGGAGAGTTTAAAAGCCACTTATACCCATTTTGTCCCAAAACAGGCTAAAACCATGAAAACAATGCCTAGAAGCTTTAAACAACATTGTTAGTATTTCTGGGGTTAAAATGTGTCTTAATCCAATGCAACTGACTAATTATAAGAGTTTTAGATGCATGTGGAGAGTTTAAAAGCCACTTATACCCATTTTGTCCCAAAACAGGCTAAAACCAAGAAAATATTGCTTAGAAGCACTAAACAGCTTTGTTAGTGTTTCTATGGTTAAAATGTGTCATAATCCAATGTAACTAACTAGTTATAAGAGTTTTAGATAGATGTGGAGAGTTTAAAAGCCACTTATACCCATTTTGTCTCAAAACAGGCTAAAACCAAGAAAACATTGCTTAGAAGCTCAAAACAGCTATGTTAGTGTTTCTGGGGTTAAAATGTGTCTTAATCCAATGCAACTGACTAATTATAAGAGTTTGAGATGGATGTGGAGAGTTTAAAAGCCAGTTATACCCATTTTGTCCCAAAACAGGCTAAAAACAAGAAAACATTGCTTAGAAGCTGTAAACAGCTTTGTTAGTGTTTCTGGGGTTAAAATGTGTCTTAATCCAATGCAACTGACTAATTATAAGAGTTTGAGATGGATGTGGAGAGTTTAAAAGCCACTTATACCCATTTTGTCTCAAAACAGGCTAAAACCAAGAAAACATTGCTTAGAAGCACTAAACAGCTTTGTTAGTGTTTCTGTGGTTAAAATGTGTCTTAATCCAATGCAACTAACTAGTCATAAGAGTTTTAGATAGATGTGGAGAGTTTAAAAGCCACTTATACCCATTTTGTCCCAAAACAGGCTAAAACCAAGAAAACATTGCTTAGAAGCACTAAACAGCTTTGTTAGTGTTTTTGGGGTTAAAATGTGTCTTAATCCAATGCAACTGACTAATTATAAGAGTTTGAGATGGATGTGGAGAGTTTAAAGGCCACTTATACACATTTTGTCCCAAAACAGGCTAAAATCAAGAAAACATTGTTTAGAAGCTGTAAACAGCTTTGTTAGTGTTTCTGGGATTAAAATGAATCTTAATCCAAAGCAACTGACTAATTATATGAGTTTGAGATGGATGTGGAGAGTTTAAAAGCCACTTATACCCATTTTGTCCCAAAACAGGCTAAAACCATCAAAACAATGCCTAGAAGCTGTAAACAGCTTTGTTAGTGTTTATGGGGTTAAAATGTGTCTTAATCCAATGCAACTCACTAATTATAAGAGCTTGAGATGGATGTGGAGAGTTTAAAAGCCACTTATACCCATTTTGTCCCAAAACAAGCTAAAACCAAGAAAACATTGCTTAGAAGCACTAAACAGCTTTGTTAGTGTTTCTATGGTTAAAATGTGCCTTAATCCAATGCAACTAACTAATTATAAGAGTTTTAGATAGATGTGGAGAGTTTAAAAGCCACTTATACCCATTTTGTCCCAAAACAGGCTAAAACCAAGAAATCATTGCTTAGAAGCTCTAAACAGCTATGTTAGTGTTTCTGGGGTTAAAATGTGTCTTCATCCAATGCAACTGACTAATTATAAGAGTTTGAGATGGATGTGGAGAGTTTAAAAGCCACTTATACCCATTTTGTCCCAAAACAGGCTAAAATCAAGAAAACATTGCTTAGAAGCTGTAAACAGCTTTGTTAGTGTTTCTAGGGTTAAAATGTGTCTTAATCCAATGCAACTGACTAATTATAAGAGTTTTAGATTGATGTGGAGAGTTTAAAAGCCACTTATACCCATTTTGTCCCAAAAAAGGCTAAAACCAAGAAAACATTGCCTAGAAGCTATAAACAGCTTTGTTAGTGTTTCTGGGATTAAAATGTATCTTAATCCAAAGCAACTGACTAATTATATGAGTTTGAGATGGATGTGGAGAGTTTAAAAGCCACTTATACCCATTTTGTCCCAAAACAGGCTAAAACCATGAAAACAATGCCTAGAAGCTGTAAACAGCTTTGTTAGTGTTTCTGGGGTTAAAAAGTGTCTTAATCCAATGCAACTGACTAATTATAAGAGTTTGAGATGGATGTTGAGAGTTTAAAATCCACTTATACCCATTTTGTCCCAAAACAGGCTAAAACCAAGAAAACATTGCTTAGAAGCTAAAAACAGCTATGTTAGTGTTTCTATGGTTAAAATGTGTCTTAATCCAATGCAACTAACTAGTTATAAGAGTTTTAGATAGATGTGGAGAGTTTAAAAGCCACTTATACCCATTTTGTCCCAAAACAGGCTAAAACTAAGAAAACATTGCTTAGAAGCTCAAAACAGCTATGTTAGTGTTTCTGAGGTTAAAATGTGTCTTAATCCAATGCAACTGACTAATTATAAGAGTTTGAGATGGATGTGGAGAGTTTAAAAGCCAGTTATACACATTTTGTCCCAAAACTGGCTAAAATCAAGAAAACATTGCTTAGAAGCTGTAAACAGCTTTGTTAGTGTTTCTAGGGTTAAGATGTGTCTTAATCCAATGCAACTGACTAATTATAAGAGTTTGAGATTGATGTGGAGAGTTTAAAAGCCACTTATACCCATTTTGTCCCAAAACAGGCTAAATCCAAGAAAACATTGCTGAGAAGCACCAAACAGCTATGTTAGTGTTTCTGGGGTTAAAATGTGTCTTAATCCAATTCAAATGACTAATTATAAGAGTTTGAGAATGATGTGGAGAGTTTAAAAGCCACTTATACCCATTTTGTCCCAAAACAGGCTAAAACCAAGAAAACACTTGCCTAGAAGCTATAAACAGCTTTGTTAGTGTTTCTAGGATTAAAATGAATCTTAATCCAAAGCAACTGACTAATTATATGAGTTTGAGATGGATGTGGAGAGTTTAAAAGCCACTTATACCCATTTTGTCCCAAAACAGGTTAAAACAAAGAAAACATTGCTTAGAAGCACTAAACAGCTTTGTTAGTGTTTTTGTGGTAAAATGTGTCTTAATCCAATGCAACTAACTAATTATAAGAGTTTTAGATAGATGTGGAGAGTTTAATAGCCACTTATACCCATTTTGTCCCAAAACAGGCTAAAACCAAGAAAACATTGCTTAGAAGCACCAAACAGCTTTGTTAGTGTTTCTGGGGTTAAAATGTTTCTTAATCCAATGCAACTGACTAATTATAAGAGTTTAAGATGGATGTGGAGAGTTTAAAAGCCACTTATACCCATTTTGTCCCAAAACAGGCTAAAATCAAGAAAACATTGCTTAGAAGCTGTAAACAGCTTTGTTAGTGTTTCTAGGTTTAAAATGTGTCTTAATCCAATGCAACTGACTAATTATAAGAGTTTGAGATTGATGTGGAGAGTTTAAAAGCCACTTATACCCATTTTGTCCCAAAACAGGCTAAAACCAAGAAAACATTGCTGAGAAGCACCAAACAGCTATTTTAGTGTTTCTGGGGTTAAAATGTGCCTTAATCCAATGCAAATGACTAATTATAAGAGTTTGAGATGGATGTGGAGAGTTTAAAAGCCACTAATACCCATTTTGTCCCAAAACAGGCTAAAACCAAGAAAACATTGCCTAGAAGCTATAAACAGCTTTGTTAGTGTTTCTGGGATTAAAATGTATCTTAATCCAAAGCAACTGACTAGTTATATGAGTTTGAGATGGATGTGGAGAGTTTAAAAGCCACTTATACCCATTTTGTCCCAAAACAGGTTAAAACCAAGAAAACATTGCTTAGAAGCACTAAACAGCTTTGTTAGTGTTTTTGTGGTTGAAATGTGTCTTAATCCAATGCAACTAACTAATTATAAGTGTTTTAGATAGATGTGGAGAGTTTAAAAGCCACTTATACCCATTTTGTCCCAAAACAGGCTAAAACCAAGAAAACATTGTTGAGAAGCACCAAACAGCTTTGTTAGTGTTTCTGGGGTTAAAATGTGTCTTAATCCAATGCAACTGACTAATTATAAGAGTTTGAGACTGATGTGGAGAGTTTAAAAGCCACTTATACCCATTTTGTCCCAAAATAGGCTAAAACCAAGAAAACATTGCTTAGAAGCACTAAACAGCTTTGTTAGTGTTTCTGGGGTGAAAATGTGTCTTAAGCCAATGCAACTAACTAATTATAAGAGTTTGAGATAGATGTGGATAGTTTAAAAGCCACTTATACACATTTTGTCCCAAAAGAGGCTTAAACCAAGAAAACATTGCTTAGAAGCTGTAAACAGCTATGTTAGTATTTCTGGGGTTAAAATGTGTCTTAATCAGATGCAAATGACTATTTATAAGAGTTGTAGATTGATGTGGAGAGTTTAAAAGCCACTTATACCCATTTTGTCCCAAAACAGGCTAAAACCAAGAAAACATTGCTTAGAAGCACTAAACAGCTTTGTTACTGTTTCTGGGGTGAAAATGTGTCTTAATCCAATGCAACTGACTAATTATAAGAGTTTGAGATAGATGTGGATAGTTTAAAAGCAACTTATACACATTTTGTCCCAAAAGAGGCTAAAACCAAGAAAACATTGTCTAGAAGCTATAAACAGCTTTGTTAGTGTTTCTGGGATTAAAATGTATCTTAATCCAAAGCAACTGACTAATTATATGAGTTTGAGATGGATGTGGAGAGTTTAAAAGCCACTTATACCCATTTTGTCCCAAAACAGGTTAAAACCAAGAAAACATTGCTTAGAAGCACTAAACAGCTTTGTTAGTGTTTTTGTGGTTGAAATGTGTCTTAATCCAATGCAACTAACTAATTATAAGTGTTTTAGATAGATGTGGAGAGTTTAAAAGCCACTTATACCCATTTTGTCCCAAAACAGGCTAAAACCAAGAAAACATTGCTGAGAAGCACCAAACAGCTTTGTTAGTGTTTCTGGGGTTAAAATGTGTCTTAATCCAATGCAACTGACTAATTATAAGAGTTTGAGACTGATGTGGAGAGTTTAAAAGCCACTTATACCCATTTTGTCCCAAAACAGGCTAAAACCAAGAAAACATTGCTTAGAAGCACTAAACAGCTTTGTTAGTGTTTCTGGGGTGAAAATGTGTCTTAATCCAATGCAACTAACTAATTATAAGAGTTTGAGATAGATGTGGATAGTTTAAAAGCCACTTATACACATTTCGTCCCAAAAGAGGCTAAAACCAAGAAAACATTGCTTAGAAGCGGTAAACAGCTATGTTAGTATTTCTGGGGTTAAAATGTGTCTTAATCAGATGCAAATGACTATTTATAAGAGTTTGAGATTGATGAGGAGAGTTTAAAAGCCACTTATACCCATTTTGTCCCAAAACAGGCTAAAACCAAGAAAACATTGCTGAGAAGCACCAAACAGCTTTGTTAGTGTTTCTGGGGTTAAAATGTGTCTTAATCCAATGCAACTGACTAATTATAAGAGTTTGAGACTGATGTGGAGAGTTTAAAAGCCACTTATACCCATTTTGCCCGAAAACAGGCAAAAACCAAGAAAACATTGCTTAGAAGCACTAAACAGCTTTTAAGCAATGTTTTCCTGGGGTTAAAATGTGTCTTAATCTAATGCAACTAACTAATTATAAGAGTTTGAGATAGATGTGGATAGTTTAAAAGCCACTTATACACATTTTGTCCCAAAAGAGGCTAAAACCAAGAAAACATTGCTTAGAAGCTGTAAACAGGTATGTTAGTATTTCTGGGGTTAAAATGTGTCTTAATCAGATGCAAATGACTATTTATAAGAGTTTGAGATTGATGTGGAGAGTTTAAAAGCCACTTATACCCATTTTGTCCCAAAACAGGCTAAAACCAAGAAAACATTGCTTAGAAGTACTAAACAGCTTTGTTACTGTTTCTGGGGTGAAAATGTGTCTTAATCCAATGCAACTGACTAATTATAAGAGTTTGAGATAGATGTGGATAGTTTAAAAGCAACATATACACATTTTGTCCCAAAAGAGGCTAAAACCAAGAAAACATTGCTTAGAAGCACTAAACAGCTTTGTTAGTGTTTCTTTGGTTAAAATGTGTCTTAATCCAATGCAACTAGCTAATTATAAGAGTTTGAGATAGATGTGGATAGTTTAAAAGCCACTTATACCCATTTTGTCCCAAAACAGGCTAAAACCAAGAAAACATTGCCTAGAAGCTATAAACAGCCTTGTTAGTGTTTCTGGGGTTAAAATGTATCTTAATCCAAAGCAACTGACTAATTATATGAGTTTTAAATGGATGTGGAGAGTTTAAAAGCCACTTATACCCATTTTGTCCCAAAACAGGTTAAAACCAAGAAAACATTGCTTAGAAGCACTAAACAGCTTTGTTAGTGTTTTTGTGGTTAAAATGTGTCTTAATCCAATACAACTAACTAATTATAAGAGTTTTAGATAGATGTGGAGAGTTTAAAAGCCACTTATACCCATTTTGTCCCAAAACAGGCTAAAACCAAGAAAACATTGCTTAGAAGCTCTAAACAGCTATGTTAGTGTTTCTGGGGTTAAAATATGTCTTAATCCAATGCAACTGACTAATTATAAGAGTTTGAGATGGACGTGGAGAGTTTAAAAGCCACTTATACACATTTTGTCTTAAAATAGGCTAAAACCAAGAAAACATTGCTTAGAAGCTGTAAACAGCTTTGTTAGTGTTTCTAGGGTTAAAATGTGTCTTAATCCAATGCAACTAACTAATTATAAGAGTTTTAGATAGATGTGGAGAGTTTAAAAGCCACTTATACCCATTTTGTCCCAAAACAGGTTAAAACCAAGAAAACATTGCTTAGAAGCACTAAACAGCTTTGTTAGTGTTTTTGTGGTTAAAATGTGTCTTAAACCAATGCAACTAACTAATTATAAGAGTTTTAGATAGATGTGGAGAGTTTAAAAGCCACTTATACCTATTTTGTCCCAAAACAGGCTAAAACCAAGAAAACATTGATGAGAAGCACCAAACAGCTTTGTTAGTGTTTCTGGGGTTAAAATGTGTCTTAATCCAATGCAACTAACTAATTATAAGAGCTTGAGATAGATTTGGAGAGTTTAAAAGCCACTTATACCCATTTTGTCCCAAAAAGGCTAAAACCAAGAAAACATTGCTTAGAAGCACTAAACAGCTTTGTTAGTGTTTCTGGGGTTAAAATGTGTCTTAATCCAATGCAACTAACTAATTATAAGAGTTTGAGATAGATGTGGAGAGTTTAAAAGCCACTTATACCCATTTTGTCCCAAAACAGGCTAAAACCATGAAAACAATGCCTAGAAGCTGTAAACAGCTTTGTTAGTGTTTCTGGGGTTAAAATGTGTCTTAATCCAATGCAACTGACTAATTATAAGAGTTTGAGATGGATGTGGAGAGTTTAAAAGCCACTTATACCCATTTTGTCCCAAAACAGGCTAAAACCAAGAAAACATTGCTTAGAAGCACTAAACAGCTTTGTTAGTGTTTCTATGGTTAAAATGTGTCTTAATCCAATGCAACTAACTAATTATAAGAGTTTTAGATAGATGTGGAGAGTTTAAAAGCCACTTATACCCATTTTGTCCCAAAACAGGCTAAAACCAAGATAACATTGCTTAGAAGCTCTAAACAGCTATGTTAGTGTTTCTGGGGTTAAAATGTGTCTTAATCCAATGCAACTGACTAATTATAAGAGTTTGAGATGGATGTGGAGAGTTTAAAAGCCACTTATACCCATTTTGTCCCAAAATAGGCTAAAATCAAGAAAACATTGCTTAGAAGCTGTAAACAGCTTTGTTAGTGTTTCTAGGGTTAAAATGTGTCTTAATCCAATGCAAATGACTAATTTAACAGAGTTTGAGATTGATGTGTAGAGTTTAAAAGCCACTTATACCCATTTTGTCCCAAAACAGGCTAAAACCAAGAAAACATTGCTGAGAAGCACCAAACAGCTATGTTAGTGTTTCTGGGGTTAAAATGTGTCTTAATCCAATGCAAATGACTAATTATAAGAGTTTGAGATTGATGTGGAGAGTTTAAAAGCCACTAATACCCATTTTGTCCAAAAATAGGCTAAAACCAAGAAAACATTGCCTAGAAGCTATAAACAGCTTTGTTAGTGTTTCTGGGATTAAAATGTATCTCAATCCAAAGCAACTGACTAATTATATGAGTTTGAGATGGATGTGGAGAGTTTAAAAGCCACTTATACCCATTTTGTCCCAAAACAGGTTAAAACCAAGAAAACATTGCTTAGAAGCACTAAACAGCTTTGTTAGTGTTTTTGTGGTTAAAATGTGTCTTAAACCAATGCAACTAACTAATTATAAGAGTTTTAGATAGATGTGGAGAGTTTAAAAGCCACTTATACCCATTTTGTCCCAAAACAGGCTAAAACCAAGAAAACATTGATGAGAAGCACCAAACAGCTTTGTTAGTGTTTCTGGGGTTAAAATGTGTCTTAATCCAATGCAACTAACTAATTATAAGAGCTTGAGATAGATTTGGAGAGTTTAAAAGCCACTTATACCCATTTTGTCCCAAAAAGGCTAAAACCAAGAAAACATTGCTTAGAAGCACTAAACAGCTTTGTTAGTGTTTTTGTGGTTAAAATGTGTCTTAATCCAATACAACTAACTAATTATAAGAGTTTTAGATAGATGTGGAGAGTTTAAAAGCCACTTATACCCATTTTGTCCCAAAACAGGTTAAAACCAAGAAAACATTGCTTAGAAGCACTAAACAGCTTTGTTAGTGTTTTTGTGGTTGAAATGTGTCTTAATCCAATGCAACTAACTAATTATAAGTGTTTTAGATAGATGTGGAGAGTTTAAAAGCCACTTATACCCATTTTGTCCCAAAACAGGCTAAAACCAAGAAAACATTGCTGAGAAGCACCAAACAGCTTTGTTAGTGTTTCTGGGGTTAAAATGTGTCTTAATCCAATGCAACTGACTAATTATAAGAGTTTGAGACTGATGTGGAGAGTTTAAAAGCCACTTATACCCATTTTGTCCCAAAACAGGCTAAAACCAAGAAAACATTGCTTAGAAGCACTAAACAGCTTTGTTAGTGTTTCTGGGGTGAAAATGTGTCTTAATCCAATGCAACTAACTAATTATAAGAGTTTGAGATAGATGTGGATAGTTTAAAAGCCACTTATACACATTTTGTCCCAAAAGAGGCTAAAACCAAGAAAACATTGCTTAGAAGCTGTAAACAGCTATGTTAGTATTTCTGGGGTTAAAATGTGTCTTAATCAGATGCAAATGACTATTTATAAGAGTTTGAGATTGATGAGGAGAGTTTAAAAGCCACTTATACCCATTTTGTCCCAAAACAGGCTAAAACCAAGAAAACATTGCTGAGAAGCACCAAACAGCTTTGTTAGTGTTTCTGGGGTTAAAATGTGTCTTAATCCAATGCAACTGACTAATTATAAGAGTTTGAGACTGATGTGGAGAGTTTAAAAGCCACTTATACCCATTTTGCCCGAAAACAGGCTAAAACCAAGAAAACATTGCTTAGAAGCACTAAACAGCTTTGTTAGTGTTTCTGGGGTTAAAATGTGTCTTAATCTAATGCAACTAACTAATTATAAGAGTTTGAGATAGATGTGGATAGTTTAAAAGCCACTTATACACATTTTGTCCCAAAAGAGGCTAAAACCAAGAAAACATTGCTTAGAAGCTGTAAACAGCTATGTTAGTATTTCTGGGGTTAAAATGTGTCTTAATCAGATGCAAATGACTATTTATAAGAGTTTGAGATTGATGTGGAGTGTTTAAAAGCCACTTATACCCATTTTGTCCCAAAACAGGCTAAAACCAAGAAAACATTGCTTAGAAGCACTAAACAGCTTTGTTACTGTTTCTGGGGTTAAAATGTATCTTAATCCAAAGCAACTGACTAATTATATGAGTTTTAAATGGATGTGGAGAGTTTAAAAGCCACTTATACCCATTTTGTCCCAAAACAGGTTAAAACCAAGAAAACATTGCTTAGAAGCACTAAACAGCTTTGTTAGTGTTTTTGTGGTTAAAATGTGTCTTAATCCAATACAACTAACTAATTATAAGAGTTTTAGATAGATGTGGAGAGTTTAAAAGCCACTTATACCCATTTTGTCCCAAAACAGGCTAAAACCAAGAAAACATTGCTTAGAAGCTCTAAACAGCTATGTTAGTGTTTCTGGGGTTAAAATATGTCTTAATCCAATGCAACTGACTAATTATAAGAGTTTGAGATGGACGTGGAGAGTTTAAAAGCCACTTATACACATTTTGTCTTAAAATAGGCTAAAACCAAGAAAACATTGCTTAGAAGCTGTAAACAGCTTTGTTAGTGTTTCTAGGGTTAAAATGTGTCTTAATCCAATGCAACTAACTAATTATAAGAGTTTTAGATAGATGTGGAGAGTTTAAAAGCCACTTATACCCATTTTGTCCCAAAACAGGTTAAAACCAAGAGAACATTGCTTAGAAGCACTAAACAGCTTTGTTAGTGTTTTTGTGGTTAAAATGTGTCTTAAACCAATGCAACTAACTAATTATAAGAGTTTTAGATAGATGTGGAGAGTTTAAAAGCCACTTATACCCATTTTGTCCCAAAACAGGCTAAAACCAAGAAAACATTGATGAGAAGCACCAAACAGCTTTGTTAGTGTTTCTGGGGTTAAAATGTGTCTTAATCCAATGCAACTAACTAATTATAAGAGCTTGAGATAGATTTGGAGAGTTTAAAAGCCACTTATACCCATTTTGTCCCAAAAAGGCTAAAACCAAGAAAACATTGCTTAGAAGCACTAAACAGCTTTGTTAGTGTTTCTGGGGTTAAAATGTGTCTTAATCCAATGCAACTAACTAATTATAAGAGTTTGAGATAGATGTGGAGAGTTTAAAAGCCACTTATACCCATTTTGTCCCAAAACAGGCTAAAACCATGAAAACAATGCCTAGAAGCTGTAAACAGCTTTGTTAGTGTTTCTGGGGTTAAAATGTGTCTTAATCCAATGCAACTGACTAATTATAAGAGTTTGAGATGGATGTGGAGAGTTTAAAAGCCACTTATACCCATTTTGTCCCAAAACAGGCTAAAACCAAGAAAACATTGCTTAGAAGCACTAAACAGCTTTGTTAGTGTTTCTATGGTTAAAATGTGTCTTAATCCAATGCAACTAACTAATTATAAGAGTTTTAGATAGATGTGGAGAGTTTAAAAGCCACTTATACCCATTTTGTCCCAAAACAGGCTAAAACCAAGATAACATTGCTTAGAAGCTCTAAACAGCTATGTTAGTGTTTCTGGGGTTAAAATGTGTCTTAATCCAATGCAACTGACTAATTATAAGAGTTTGAGATGGATGTGGAGAGTTTAAAAGCCACTTATACCCATTTTGTCCCAAAATAGGCTAAAATCAAGAAAACATTGCTTAGAAGCTGTAAACAGCTTTGTTAGTGTTTCTAGGGTTAAAATGTGTCTTAATCCAATGCAAATGACTAATTTAACAGAGTTTGAGATTGATGTGTAGAGTTTAAAAGCCACTTATACCCATTTTGTCCCAAAACAGGCTAAAACCAAGAAAACATTGCTGAGAAGCACCAAACAGCTATGTTAGTGTTTCTGGGGTTAAAATGTGTCTTAATCCAATGCAAATGACTAATTATAAGAGTTTGAGATTGATGTGGAGAGTTTAAAAGCCACTAATACCCATTTTGTCCAAAAATAGGCTAAAACCAAGAAAACATTGCCTAGAAGCTATAAACAGCTTTGTTAGTGTTTCTGGGATTAAAATGTATCTCAATCCAAAGCAACTGACTAATTATATGAGTTTGAGATGGATGTGGAGAGTTTAAAAGCCACTTATACCCATTTTGTCCCAAACCAGGTTAAAACCAAGAAAACATTGCTTAGAAGCACTAAACAGCTTTGTTAGTGTTTTTGTGGTTAAAATGTGTCTTAAACCAATGCAACTAACTAATTATAAGAGTTTTAGATAGATGTGGAGAGTTTAAAAGCCACTTATACCCATTTTGTCCCAAAACAGGCTAAAACCAAGAAAACATTGATGAGAAGCACCAAACAGCTTTGTTAGTGTTTCTGGGGTTAAAATGTGTCTTAATCCAATGCAACTAACTAATTATAAGAGCTTGAGATAGATTTGGAGAGTTTAAAAGCCACTTATACCCATTTTGTCCCAAAAAGGCTAAAACCAAGAAAACATTGCTTAGAAGCACTAAACAGCTTTGTTAGTGTTTTTGTGGTTAAAATGTGTCTTAATCCAATACAACTAACTAATTATAAGAGTTTTAGATAGATGTGGAGAGTTTAAAAGCCACTTATACCCATTTTGTCCCAAAACAGGTTAAAACCAAGAAAACATTGCTTAGAAGCACTAAACAGCTTTGTTAGTGTTTTTGTGGTTGAAATGTGTCTTAATCCAATGCAACTAACTAATTATAAGTGTTTTAGATAGATGTGGAGAGTTTAAAAGCCACTTATACCCATTTTGTCCCAAAACAGGCTAAAACCAAGAAAACATTGCTGAGAAGCACCAAACAGCTTTGTTAGTGTTTCTGGGGTTAAAATGTGTCTTAATCCAATGCAACTGACTAATTATAAGAGTTTGAGACTGATGTGGAGAGTTTAAAAGCCACTTATACCCATTTTGTCCCAAAACAGGCTAAAACCAAGAAAACATTGCTTAGAAGCACTAAACAGCTTTGTTAGTGTTTCTGGGGTGAAAATGTGTCTTAATCCAATGCAACTAACTAATTATAAGAGTTTGAGATAGATGTGGATAGTTTAAAAGCCACTTATACACATTTTGTCCCAAAAGAGGCTAAAACCAAGAAAACATTGCTTAGAAGCTGTAAACAGCTATGTTAGTATTTCTGGGGTTAAAATGTGTCTTAATCAGATGCAAATGACTATTTATAAGAGTTTGAGATTGATGAGGAGAGTTTAAAAGCCACTTATACCCATTTTGTCCCAAAACAGGCTAAAACCAAGAAAACATTGCTGAGAAGCACCAAACAGCTTTGTTAGTGTTTCTGGGGTTAAAATGTGTCTTAATCCAATGCAACTGACTAATTATAAGAGTTTGAGACTGATGTGGAGAGTTTAAAAGCCACTTATACCCATTTTGCCCGAAAACAGGCTAAAACCAAGAAAACATTGCTTAGAAGCACTAAACAGCTTTGTTAGTGTTTCTGGGGTTAAAATGTGTCTTAATCTAATGCAACTAACTAATTATAAGAGTTTGAGATAGATGTGGATAGTTTAAAAGCCACTTATACACATTTTGTCCCAAAAGAGGCTAAAACCAAGAAAACATTGCTTAGAAGCTGTAAACAGCTATGTTAGTATTTCTGGGGTTAAAATGTGTCTTAATCAGATGCAAATGACTATTTATAAGAGTTTGAGATTGATGTGGAGTGTTTAAAAGCCACTTATACCCATTTTGTCCCAAAACAGGCTAAAACCAAGAAAACATTGCTTAGAAGCACTAAACAGCTTTGTTACTGTTTCTGGGGTGAAAATGTGTCTTAATCCAATGCAACTGACTAATTATAAGAGTTTGAGATAGATGTGGATAGTTTAAAAGCCATTTATACCCATTTTGTCCCAAAAAGGCTAAAACCAAGAAAACATTGCTTAGAAGCACTAAACAGCTTTGTTAGTGTTTCTAGGGTTAAAATGTGTCTTAATCCAATGCAACTAACTAATTATAAGAGTTTGAGATAGATGTGGAGAGTTTAAAAGCCACTTATACCCATTTTGTCCCAAAACAGGCTAAAACCATGAAAACAATGCCTAGAAGCTGTAAACAGCTTTGTTAGTGTTTCTGGGGTTAAAATGTGTCTTAATCCAATGCAACTGACTAATTATAAGAGTTTTAGATGGATGTGGAGAGTTTAAAAGCCACTTATACCCATTTTGTCCCAAAACAGGCTAAAACCAAGAAAATATTGCTTAGAAGCACTAAACAGCTTTGTTAGTGTTTCTATGGTTAAAATGTGTCATAATCCAATGTAACTAACTAGTTATAAGAGTTTTAGATAGATGTGGAGAGTTTAAAAGCCACTTATACCCATTTTGTCTCAAAACAGGCTAAAACCAAGAAAACATTGCTTAGAAGCTCAAAACAGCTATGTTAGTGTTTCTGGGGTTAAAATGTGTCTTAATCCAATGCAACTGACTAATTATAAGAGTTTGAGATGGATGTGGAGAGTTTAAAAGCCACTTATACCCATTTTGTCCCAAAACAGGCTAAAAACAAGAAAACATTGCTTAGAAGCTGTAAACAGCTTTGTTAGTGTTTCTGGGGTTAAAATGTGTCTTAATCCAATGCAACTGACTAATTATAAGAGTTTGAGATGGATGTGGAGAGTTTAAAAGCCACTTATACCCATTTTGTCTCAAAACAGGCTAAAACAAAGAAAACATTGCTTAGAAGCACTAAACAGCTTTGTTAGTGTTTCTGTGGTTAAAATGTGTCTTAATCCAATGCAACTAACTAGTCATAAGAGTTTTAGATAGATGTGGAGAGTTTAAAAGCCACTAATACCCATTTTGTCCCAAAACAGGCTAAAACCAAGAAAACATTGCTTAGAAGCACTAAACAGCTTTGTTAGTGTTTTTGGGGTTAAAATGTGTCTTAATCCAATGCAACTGACTAATTATAAGAGTTTGAGATGGATGTGGAGAGTTTAAAGGCCACTTATACACATTTTGTCCCAAAACAGGCTAAAATCAAGAAAACATTGTTTAGAAGCTGTAAACAGCTTTGTTAGTGTTTCTGGGATTAAAATGAATCTTAATCCAAAGCAACTGACTAATTATATGAGTTTGAGATGGATGTGGAGAGTTTAAAAGCCACTTATACCCATTTTGTCCCAAAACAGGCTAAAACCATCAAAACAATGCCTAGAAGCTGTAAACAGCTTTGTTAGTGTTTATGGGGTTAAAATGTGTCTTAATCCAATGCAACTCACTAATTATAAGAGCTTGAGATGGATGTGGAGAGTTTAAAAGCCACTTATACCCATTTTGTCCCAAAACAGGCTAAAACCAAGAAAACATTGCTTAGAAGCACTAAACAGCTTTGTTAGTGTTTCTATGGTTAAAATGTGTCTTAATCCAATGCAACTAACTAATTATAAGAGTTTTAGATAGATGTGGAGAGTTTAAAAGCCACTTATACCCATTTTGTCCCAAAACAGGCTAAAACCAAGAAAACATTGCTTAGAAGCTCTAAACAGCTATGTTAGTGTTTCTGGGGTTAAAATGTGTCTTCATCCAATGCAACTGACTAATTATAAGAGTTTGAGATGGATGTGGAGAGTTTAAAAGCCACTTATACCCATTTTGTCCCAAAACAGGCTAAAATCAAGAAAACATTGCTTAGAAGCTGTAAACAGCTTTGTTAGTGTTTCTAGGGTTAAAATGTGTCTTAATCCAATGCAACTGACTAATTATAAGAGTTTGAGATTGATGTGGAGAGTTTAAAAGCCACTTATACCCATTTTTTCCCAAAACAGGCTAAAACCAAGAAAACATTGCCTAGAAGCTATAAACAGCTTTGTTAGTGTTTCTGGGATTAAAATGTATCTTAATCCAAAGCAACTGACTAATTATATGAGTTTGAGATGGATGTGGAGAGTTTAAA
Source organism: Camelina sativa (assembly GCF_030686135.1). Lineage (NCBI taxonomy): Eukaryota > Viridiplantae > Streptophyta > Magnoliopsida > Brassicales > Brassicaceae > Camelina > Camelina sativa. The sequence goes on from NC_141893.1 coordinate 21,931,396, forward strand.
AGCCACTTATACCCATTTTGTCCCAAAACAGGTTAAAACTAAGAAAACATTGCTTAGAAGCACTAAACAGCTTTGTTAGTGTTTTTGTGGTTAAAATGTGTCTTAATCCAATGCAACTAACTAATTATAAGAGTTTTAGATAGATGTGGAGAGTTTAAAAGCCACTTATACCCATTTTGTCCCAAAAAAGGCTAAAACCAAGAAAACATTGCTGATAAGCACCAAACAGCTTTGTTAGTGTTTCTGGGGTTAAAATGTGTCTTAATCCAATGCAACTAACTAATTATAAGAGTTTGAGATAGATGTGGAGAGTTTAAAAGCCACTTATACCCATTTTGTCCCAAAACAGGCTAAAGCCATGAAAACAATGCCTAGAAGCTGTAAACAGCTTTGTTAGTGTTTCTGGGGTTAAAAAGTGCCTTAATCCAATGCAACTGACTAATTATAAGAGTTTGAGATGGATGTTGAGAGTTTAAAATCCACTTATACCCATTTTGTCCCAAAACAGGCTAAAACCAAGAAAACATTACTTAGAAGCTAAAAACAGCTATGTTAGTGTTTCTATGGTTAAAATGTGTCTTAATCCAATGCAACTAACTAGTTATAAGAGTTTTAGATAGATGTGGAGAGTTTAAAAGCCACTTATACCCATTTTGTCCCAAAACAGGCTAAAACTAAGAAAACATTGCTTAGAAGCTCAAAACAGCTATGTTAGTGTTTCTGAGGTTAAAATGTGTCTTAATCCAATGCAACTGACTAATTATAAGAGTTTGAGATGGATGTGGAGAGTTTAAAAGCCAGTTATACACATTTTGTCCCAAAACAGGCTAAAATCAAGAAAACATTGCTTAGAAGCTGTAAACAGCTTTGTTAGTGTTTCTAGGGTTAAGATGTGTCTTAATCCAATGCAACTGACTAATTATAAGAGTTTGAGATTGATGTGGAGAGTTTAAAAGCCACTTATACCCATTTTGTCCCAAAACAGGCTAAATCCAAGAAAACATTGCTGAGAAGCACCAAACAGCTATGTTAGTGTTTCTGGGGTTAAAATGTGTCTTAATCCAATGCAAATGACTAATTATAAGAGTTTGAGAATGATGTGGAGAGTTTAAAAGCCACTTATACCCATTTTGTCCCAAAACAGGCTAAAACCAAGAAAACACTTGCCTAGAAGCTATAAACAGCTTTGTTAGTGTTTCTAGGATTAAAATGAATCTTAATCCAAAGCAACTGACTAATTATATGAGTTTGAGATGGATGTGGAGAGTTTAAAAGCCACTTATACCCATTTTGTCCCAAAACAGGTTAAAACAAAGAAAACATTGCTTAGAAGCACTAAACAGCTTTGTTAGTGTTTTTGTGGTTAAAATGTGTCTTAATCCAATGCAACTAACTAATTATAAGAGTTTTAGATAGATGTGGAGAGTTTAATAGCCACTTATACCCATTTTGTCCCAAAACAGGCTCAAACCAAGAAAACATTGCTGAGAAGCACCAAACAGCTTTGTTAGTGTTTCTGGGGTTAAAATGTTTCTTAATCCAATGCAACTGACTAATTATAAGAGTTTGAGATGGATGTGGAGAGTTTAAAAGCCACTTATACCCATTTTGTCCCAAAACAGGCTAAAATCAAGAAAACATTGCTTAGAAGCTGTAAACAGCTTTGTTAGTGTTTCTAGGGTTAAAATGTGTCTTAATCCAATGCAACTGACTAATTATAAGAGTTTGAGATTGATGTGGAGAGTTTAAAAGCCACTTATACCCATTTTGTCCCAAAACAGGCTAAAACCAAGAAAACATTGCTGAGAAGCACCAAACAGCTATTTTAGTGTTTCTGGGGTTAAAATGTGTCTTAATCCAATGCAAATGACTAATTATAAGAGTTTGAGATGGATGTGGAGAGTTTAAAAGCCACTAATACCCATTTTGTCCCAAAACAGGCTAAAACCAAGAAAACATTGCCTAGAAGCTATAAACAGCTTTGTTAGTGTTTCTGGGATTAAAATGTATCTTAATCCAAAGCAACTGACTAATTATATGAGTTTGAGATGGATGTGGAGAGTTTAAAAGCCACTTATACCCATTTTGTCCCAAAACAGGTTAAAACCAAGAAAACATTGCTTAGAAGCACTAAACAGCTTTGTTAGTGTTTTTGTGGTTGAAATGTGTCTTACTCCAATGCAACTAACTAATTATAAGTGTTTTAGATAGATGTGGAGAGTTTAAAAGCCACTTATACCCATTTTGTCCCAAAACAGGCTAAAACCAAGAAAACATTGTTGAGAAGCACCAAACAGCTTTGTTAGTGTTTCTGGGGTTAAAATGTGTCTTAATCCAATGCAAATGACTAATTATAAGAGTTTGAGACTGATGTGGAGAGTTTAAAAGCCACTTATACCCATTTTGTCCCAAAATAGGCTAAAACCAAGAAAACATTGCTTAGAAGCACTAAACAGCTTTGTTAGTGTTTCTGGGGTGAAAATGTGTCTTAAGCCAATGCAACTAACTAATTATAAGAGTTTGAGATAGATGTGGATAGTTTAAAAGCCACTTATACACATTTTGTCCCAAAAGAGGCTTAAACCAAGAAAACATTGCTTAGAAGCTGTAAACAGCTATGTTAGTATTTCTGGGGTTAAAATGTGTCTTAATCAGATGCAAATGACTATTTATAAGAGTTGTAGATTGATGTGGAGAGTTTAAAAGCCACTTATACCCATTTTGTCCCAAAACAGGCTAAAACCAAGAAAACATTGCTTAGAAGCACTAAACAGCTTTGTTACTGTTTCTGGGGTGAAAATGTGTCTTAATCCAATGCAACTGACTAGTTATAAGAGTTTGAGATAGATGTGGATAGTTTAAAAGCAACTTATACACATTTTGTCCCAAAAGAGGCTAAAACCAAGAAAACATTGTCTAGAAGCTATAAACAGCTTTGTTAGTGTTTCTGGGATTAAAATGTATCTTAATCCAAAGCAACTGACTAATTATATGAGTTTGAGATGGATGTGGAGAGTTTAAAAGCCACTTATACCCATTTTGTCCCAAAACAGGTTAAAACCAAGAAAACATTGCTTAGAAGCACTAAACAGCTTTGTTAGTGTTTTTGTGGTTGAAATGTGTCTTAATCCAATGCAACTAACTAATTATAAGTGTTTTAGATAGATGTGGAGAGTTTAAAAGCCACTTATACCCATTTTGTCCCAAAACAGGCTAAAACCAAGAAAACATTGCTGAGAAGCACCAAACAGCTTTGTTAGTGTTTCTGGGGTTAAAATGTGTCTTAATCCAATGCAACTGACTAATTATAAGAGTTTGAGACTGATGTGGAGAGTTTAAAAGCCACTTATACCCATTTTGTCCCAAAACAGGCTAAAACCAAGAAAACATTGCTTAGAAGCACTAAACAGCTTTGTTAGTGTTTCTGGGGTGAAAATGTGTCTTAATCCAATGCAACTAACTAATTATAAGAGTTTGAGATAGATGTGGATAGTTTAAAAGCCACTTATACACATTTTGTCCCAAAAGAGGCTAAAACCAAGAAAACATTGCTTAGAAGCTGTAAACAGCTATGTTAGTATTTCTGGGGTTAAAATGTGTCTTAATCAGATGCAAATGACTATTTATAAGAGTTTGAGATTGATGAGGAGAGTTTAAAAGCCACTTATACCCATTTTGTCCCAAAACAGGCTAAAACCAAGAAAACATTGCTGAGAAGCACCAAACAGCTTTGTTAGTGTTTCTGGGGTTAAAATGTGTCTTAATCCAATGCAACTGACTAATTATAAGAGTTTGAGACTGATGTGGAGAGTTTAAAAGCCACTTATACCCATTTTGCCCGAAAACAGGCTAAAACCAAGAAAACATTGCTTAGAAGCACTAAACAGCTTTGTTAGTGTTTCTGGGGTTAAAATGTGTCTTAATCTAATGCAACTAACTAATTATAAGAGTTTGAGATAGATGTGGATAGTTTAAAAGCCACTTATACACATTTTGTCCGAAAAGAGGCTAAAACCAAGAAAACATTGCTTAGAAGCTGTAAACAGCTATGTTAGTATTTCTGGGGTTAAAATGTGTCTTAATCAGATGCAAATGACTATTTATAAGAGTTTGAGATTGATGTGGAGAGTTTAAAAGCCACTTATACCCATTTTGTCCCAAAACAGGCTAAAACCAAGAAAACATTGCTTAGAAGCACTAAACAGCTTTGTTACTGTTTCTGGGGTGAAAATGTGTCTTAATCCAATGCAACTGACTAATTATAAGAGTTTGAGATAGATGTGGATAGTTTAAAAGCAACATATACACATTTTGTCCCAAAAGAGGCTAAAACCAAGAAAACATTGCTTAGAAGCACTAAACAGCTTTGTTAGTGTTTCTTTGGTTAAAATGTGTCTTAATCCAATGCAACTAGCTAATTATAAGAGTTTGAGATAGATGTGGATAGTTTAAAAGCCACTTATACACATTTTGTCCCAAAACAGGCTAAAACTAAGAAAACATTGCTTAGAAGCTGTAAACAGCTATATTTGTGTTTCTGGGGTGAAAATGTGTCTTAATCCAATGCAAAGGACTAATTATAAGAGTTTGAGATTGATGTGGAGAGTTTAAAAGCCATTTATACCCATTTTGTCCCAAAACAGGCTAAAACCAAGAAAACATTGCCTAGAAGCTATAAACAGCCTTGTTAGTGTTTCTGGGGTTAAAATGTATCTTAATCCAAAGCAACTGACTAATTATATGAGTTTTAAATGGATGTGGAGAGTTTAAAAGCCACTTATACCCATTTTGTCCCAAAACAGGTTAAAACCAAGAAAACATTGCTTAGAAGCACTAAACAGCTTTGTTAGTGTTTTTGTGGTTAAAATGTGTCTTAATCCAATACAACTAACTAATTATAAGAGTTTTAGATAGATGTGGAGAGTTTAAAAGCCACTTATACCCATTTTGTACCAAAACAGGCTAAAACCAAGAAAACATTGCTTAGAAGCTCTAAACAGCTATGTTAGTGTTTCTGGGGTAAAAATATGTCTTAATCCAATGCAACTGACTAATTATAAGAGTTTGAGACTGATGTGGAGAGTTTAAAAGCCACTTATACCCATTTTGCCCGAAAACAAGCTAAAACCAAGAAAACATTGCTTAGAAGCACTAAACAGCTTTGTTAGTGTTTCTGGGGTTAAAATGTGTCTTAATCTAATGCAACTAACTAATTATAAGAGTTTGAGATAGATGTGGATAGTTTAAAAGCCACTTATACACATTTTGTCCCAAAAGAGGCTAAAACCAAGAAAACATTGCTTAGAAGCTGTAAACAGCTTTGTTAGTGTTTCTAGGGTTAAAATGTGTCTTAATCCAATGCAACTAACTAATTATAAGAGTTTTAGATAGATGTGGAGAGTTTAAAAGCCACTTATACCCATTTTGTCCCAAAACAGGTTAAAACCAAGAAAACATTGCTTAGAAGCACTAAACAGCTTTGTTAGTGTTTTTGTGGTTAAAATGTGTCTTAAACCAATGCAACTAACTAATTATAAGAGTTTTAGATAGATGTGGAGAGTTTAAAAGCCACTTATACCCATTTTGTCCCAAAACAGGCTAAAACCAAGAAAACATTGATGAGAAGCACCAAACAGCTTTGTTAGTGTTTCTGGGGTTAAAATGTGTCTTAATCCAATGCAACTAGCTAATTATAAGAGCTTGAGATAGATTTGGAGAGTTTAAAAGCCACTTATACCCATTTTGTCCCAAAAAGGCTAAAACCAAGAAAACATTGCTTAGAAGCACTAAATAGCTTTGTTAGTGTTTCTGGGGTTAAAATGTGTCTTAATCCAATGCAACTAACTAATTATAAGAGTTTGAGATAGATGTGGAGAGTTTAAAAGCCACTTATACCCATTTTGTCCCAAAACAGGCTAAAACCATGAAAACAATGCCTAGAAGCTGTAAACAGCTTTGTTAGTGTTTCTGGGGTTAAAATGTGTCTTAATCCAATGCAACTGACTAATTATAAGAGTTTGAGATGGATGTGGAGAGTTTAAAAGCCACTTATACCCATTTTGTCCCAAAACAGGCTAAAACCAAGAAAACATTGCTTAGAAGCACTAAACAGCTTTGTTAGTGTTTCTATGGTTAAAATGTGTCTTAATCCAATGCAACGAACTAATTATAAGAGTTTTAGATAGATGTGGAGAGTTTAAAAGCCACTTATACCCATTTTGTCCCAAAACAGGCTAAAACCAAGATAACATCGCTTAGAAGCTCTAAACAGCTATGTTAGTGTTTCTGGGGTTAAAATGTGTCTTAATCCAATGCAACTGACTAATTATAAGAGTTTGAGATGGATGTGGAGAGTTTAAAAGCCACTTATACCCATTTTGTCCCAAAATAGGCTAAAATCAAGAAAACATTGCTTAGAAGCTGTAAACAGCTTTGTTAGTGTTTCTAGGGTTAAAATGTGTCTTAATCCAATGCAAATGACTAATTTAACAGAGTTTGAGATTGATGTGTAGAGTTTAAAAGCCACTTATACCCATTTTGTCCCAAAACAGGCTAAAACCAAGAAAACATTGCTGAGAAGCACCAAACAGCTATGTTAGTGTTTCTGGGGTTAAAATGTGTCTTAATCCAATGCAAATGACTAATTATAAGAGTTTGAGATTGATGTGGAGAGTTTAAAAGCCACTAATACCCATTTTGTCCAAAAATAGGCTAAAACCAAGAAAACATTGCCTAGAAGCTATAAACAGCTTTGTTAGTGTTTCTGGGATTAAAATGTATCTCAATCCAAAGCAACTGACTAATTATATGAGTTTTAAATGGATGTGGAGAGTTTAAAAGCCACTTATACCCATTTTGTCCCAAAACAGGTTAAAACCAAGAAAACATTGCTTAGAAGCACTAAACAGCTTTGTTAGTGTTTTTGTGGTTAAAATGTGTCTTAAACCAATGCAACTAACTAATTATAAGAGTTTTAGATAGATGTGGAGAGTTTAAAAGCCACTTATACCCATTTTGTCCCAAAACAGGCTAAAACCAAGAAAACATTGATGAGAAGCACCAAACAGCTTTGTTAGTGTTTCTGGGGTTAAAATGTGTCTTAATCCAATGCAACTAACTAATTATAAGAGCTTGAGATAGATTTGGAGAGTTTAAAAGCCACTTATACCCATTTTGTCCCAAAAAGGCTAAAACCAAGAAAACATTGCTTAGAAGCACTAAACAGCTTTGTTAGTGTTTCTGGGGTTAAAATGTGTCTTAATCCAATGCAACTAACTAATTATAAGAGTTTGAGATAGATGTGGAGAGTTTAAAAGCCACTTATACCCATTTTGTCCCAAAACAGGCTAAAACCATGAAAACAATGCCTAGAAGCTGTAAACAGCTTTGTTAGTGTTTCTGGGGTTAAAATGTGTCTTAATCCAATGCAACTGACTAATTATAAGAGTTTGAGATGGATGTGGAGAGTTTAAAAGCCACTTATACCCATTTTGTCCCAAAACAGGCTAAAACCAAGAAAACATTGCTTAGAAGCACTAAACAGCTTTGTTAGTGTTTCTATGGTTAAAATGTGTCTTAATCCAATGCAACTAACTAATTATAAGAGTTTTAGATAGATGTGGAGAGTTTAAAAGCCACTTATACCCATTTTGTCCCAAAACAGGCTAAAACCAAGAAAACATTGCTTAGAAGCTCTAAACAGCTATGTTTGTGTTTCTGGGGTTAAAATGTGTCTTAATCCAATGCAACTGACTAATTATAAGAGTTTGAGATGGATGTGGAGAGTTTAAAAGCCACTTATACCCATTTTGTCCCAAAATAGGCTAAAATCAAGAAAACATTGCTTAGAAGCTGTAAACAGCTTTGTTAGTGTTTCTAGGGTTAAAATGTGTCTTAATCCAATGCAAATGACTAATTTAACAGAGTTTGAGATTGATGTGGAGAGTTTAAAAGCCACTTATACCCATTTTGTCCCAAAACAGGCTAAAACCAAGAAAACATTGCTTAGAAGCTGTAAACAGCTTTGTTAGTGTTTCTGGGGTTAAAATGTGTCTTAATCCAATGCAACTGACTAATTATAAGAGTTTGAGATGGATGTGGATAGTTTAAAAGCCACTTATACCCATTTTGTCCCAAAACAGGCTAAAACCAAGAAAACATTGCTTAGAAGCTGTAAACAGCTTTGTTAGTGTTTCTGGGGTTAAGATGTGTCTTAATCCAATGCAACTGACTAATTATAAGAGTTTGAGATGGATGTGGATAGTTTAAAAGCCACTTATACCCATTTTGTCCCAAAACAGGCTAATACCAAGAAAACATTGCTTAGAAGCTGTAAATAGCTATGTTAGTGTTTCTGGGATTAAAATGTGTCTTAATCCAATGCAACTGACTAATTATAAGAGTTTGAGATAGATGTGGATAGTTTAAAAGCAACTTATACACATTTTGTCCCAAAAGAGGCTAAAACCAAGAAAACATTGCTTAGAAGCTGTAAACAGCTTTGTTAGTGTTTCTGGGGTTAAAATGTGTCTTAATCCAATGCAACTGACTAATTATAAGAGTTTGAGATGGATGTGGATAGTTTAAAAGCCACTTATACCCATTTTGTCCCAAAACAGGCTAAAACCAAGAAAACATTGCTTAGAAGCTGTAAACAGCTTTGTTGTTGGGATTTATGAGACAAAGCTCACAAGAGAGGGTAGACAAACACTTGGTGAATGAATCCCCCTTTACCCACAACAAACTAACTCATTCTCAAGGGGGAGGAGAGAACATCAACTTGTGATGAACTCCCCATAAACAAGCTAGATAGAACCCAAATACTAGAGAGTAAGCGGATCCTAACTAGGAGAAGCACTAGTTTGAGACTTATCCTCTTCTAGTATCACAACACTTAGAGTTTGTGTACTTAGGAGAAGGAGGATTAAGAATCAGTAATCTAGGCTAAGTAAAGCAGTAAATAAGAAGAGTTTAGGTGGATTTGAGAAGAGAATAGGCTGCCTTAAGGGCAGCCCCTAACCGCTAATCCTAAACTCTCTACATTGTTAATATGAAACAAGAACACAAGTATAGAGAGGAAATCGGTTTCTCTTCTATTGAATAATAATGTTGTTGTGTTACATATGAGGTGAAATACAAAGCTTAATATAGGAGAATACAAGGTCATATGACCGTTAGAGAGAAGAAGAGAGTGATGAAAGTGACATTCTCGATTTGGTGTTGGTGAGAGTGACCTTTCCTTCCTTCACCAACCAAGGGCACATGTGATCTTCCCATAAGCCTCTCTCTCTTGTAGGGCCTCGCTTTCCTCCTCTCAAACTCGGCCTCTCTATCTACTGGACCGAGCGCAGGCCTAAGGGCCGAGACCGTACGGACGGGCCTTCTCTTCATTGTACGGACGGGCCTTCTCTTCATCGTACGGACGGGCCTGTACGGACGGGCCTGTACGGACGGGCCTGTACGGACGGGCCTTCTCTTCAATGTGTTCACGGCCTAACTGGCCGCTCACCGGACATGGGTCCGTTCACGGACACGGTACATGGTACCAGACACGGTACATGGTCGCTCACGGACACGGACATGGCCTTACCGGCCTTTACATGGCCTTTCCGGCCTTTCTTCTCTTCTTCCAAGGCTCGGCCTTACCGGCCTCTCCTCTCTCTTCCTCCTTACTCTCTAATACTCCCCCGCACGCTTGATCTGCAGGGCACCATGGGGACCAAAGATCAAGGGTGGACTAGTGTCATCTACCTCATTAAAAACCTCAACAAAGAAAACCTCTTGGGATAAAACTTTGTTAAGGGAAAAAGAGTATAGACTCCACTATCCATGATGTCCCTTGACCTTGGTTTGCAAAGAACTAGCTCCCTTCTCTTCATGATTTGAACCGCTCCTACTCCTTAGCCCACCTTGCCTTTAGCACATTCCTTATGATCTCCATCCTTGCGCCTTTAGAGTTTCTTTGAGGCTCTCATAGTCTCCTTTACCCCTTAAACAAGTGATAAAGAAGAAAAGAATAAGTGTTTGCTATGAGGAATATCAAAGAAAATTTCTAAAAGTGTGACAATTTAAGAGAACATATTAAAGAGTAAAGACTAGTAATGAAGCTAAGGTAATGAATTTAAGAAATTTAAATAGAGTAGAGTTTAGAGCACAGCCTTTATGGTGTTTTGATGGATAGGAAGGAGAGAGTTGATCACTGATGCGGTTTGGAATTCCTCCTTGAGACCGCTTCTCTAACCATGGTTTTTTTTTTTTTTTTTTTTTTTTTAAACCCGGCCAGTTTTATCTGTCAGACTGATACATGCCCACTGAATCGGACATAACTTTCGAACGGCTGCTCGGATTGGTATGATTCCACTTCCACTGGCAAGATGACTCTGTGGTCTCGAACTTTAATGAAGAACGCGGAAGCCGAATCGCAGTGGAAGGGTTTCGTCCGAGTCGATCTTTGAGACGCTTCGGCTGAGCTTTAAGTAAAGACTTTTGCTTGTGGCCGAGCAGAATCTGTGAGGTACGGTCTGAAGTCACTTGATCTCCCCCGTAACCTTTACTTGATGATGGGCTGAAACCTCATCACCTCAGTTGAAGCCTTGTGCATCACCGTTCTTGTGCACATCCAATCAACAGTTGAAACCTTGTGCATCACCTTTCCTAAAGACCATTGTGCACATCCGATCAACAACTTGGCACTAACACACATGCTCTTGGACTGATTCATCACCTTCCACCAGCTTAACAAAGACTTGGTGGCCCTTGGTTCTAACTCCAGGCATTGTGCTGCGCTCTTACATGGCTATCTTGTAGCCTTCAACCTCGCCACTTCTTCTCCTTGAGATAGTGAGCGAGCTCCACACAATCTTCAATGCTGAAACTGAAACCAAAAACCAATGGAACAGATTCTAAACAAGAGATTGTTAGAGATTAGAGTATAGAGAATATTACTGAAATTAAATAGAGAATTTAGAGAATTAATAAGAGTATATATGGAGAATAGAAAGTGAGAGTATAAGGGAGAGTATTGGCGGTAGTATAAGATGAATGGAGAGTAGAATAGAGAATCTGCTCAAGAGTTCTTATGGACAGAGTTTAACTCTGTTTTCTTGAGTTGAAAGAAGCTTTGACAGCCAAGAACATCCAAGAAGACAATCTCTTTTGGTGCTTTAATGGCTGAAACACAATGGACCTTATGGAAAATTAGTTTCTCCAAAGGTTTAACAACAAAACTCCTTGTAGAATCACTTAAACAAGTGTTCTTCAAGAGATTAAGGCTTTAGATCCACGAAGATAACATATAGAAGATGTTTTTCGTGGTCCCAAGCAAAGAAGAAACAACAAAAGCCTTTGGAACAGCCTATTGTCCAACGGTTAAAAGAATGCATCTTGGACCAACTTGAATCTATTTGACCAAGCGGGCTCTACATGCTAAAATAAAGTCTCTCTCTTCCTCAAACTCGAACCTGGACACACCATATGACCAGAAACAAAGCTTTCTCAACCTTGAGAAGAAGAAGAAGCGATTTAGTAATTAAGCCTTTAAAGGAAATTTAACAAAAGCAAAATTAAACCTTTAGAGGAAAATTAACTAAATCCTAAGAGAACTAAATCCTAAGAATTTCGTGGCTCATACAAGCACACAAGAACCGTGAATCCTCACCATGAACAACACAATTTGCTCAATGGTTCATCACTTCCCACACATCCCAAAATAAACAAAGCTATTACCAAATCGGTGAAGCTTAAGGATGGGGCTTGTAAAATCGATTTCTTTCCACACACTTGGTCTACAAATTCTAACAAGACAAGAGACCAAGCTTACTCAACAATGAGCTGCTAGAGAATCGATTTAATCAACAAAAGCAAAATTAAAGCTTTAAAGAAACTAAGCTAAGCGATTTAACACCTAAGCAAAGTCTAAAACTTTAACTAAGCTAACTCCTAAGAAAACGACTTTGAGAATGAGTTTAAAACACCAAGAACAGAACCTGCTCTGATACCATGTTGGGATTTATGAGACAAAGCTCACAAGAGAGGGTAGACAAACACTTGGTGAATGAATCCCCCTTTACCCACAACAAACTAACTCATTCTCAAGGGGGAGGAGAGAACATCAACTTGTGATGAACTCCCCATAAACAAGCTAGATAGAACCCAAATACTAGAGAGTAAGCGGATCCTAACTAGGAGAAGCACTAGTTTGAGACTTATCCTCTTCTAGTATCACAACACTTAGAGTTTGTGTACTTAGGAGAAGGAGGATTAAGAATCAGTAATCTAGGCTAAGTAAAGCAGTAAATAAGAAGAGTTTAGGTGGATTTGAGAAGAGAATAGGCTGCCTTAAGGGCAGCCCCTAACCGCTAATCCTAAACTCTCTACATTGTTAATATGAAACAAGAACACAAGTATAGAGAGGAAATCGGTTTCTCTTCTATTGAATAATAATGTTGTTGTGTTACATATGAGGTGAAATACAAAGCTTAATATAGGAGAATACAAGGTCATATGACCGTTAGAGAGAAGAAGAGAGTGATGAAAGTGACATTCTCGATTTGGTGTTGGTGAGAGTGACCTTTCCTTCCTTCACCAACCAAGGGCACATGTGATCTTCCCATAAGCCTCTCTCTCTTGTAGGGCCTCGCTTTCCTCCTCTCAAACTCGGCCTCTCTATCTACTGGACCGAGCGCAGGCCTAAGGGCCGAGACCGTACGGACGGGCCTTCTCTTCATTGTACGGACGGGCCTTCTCTTCATCGTACGGACGGGCCTGTACGGACGGGCCTGTACGGACGGGCCTGTACGGACGGGCCTTCTCTTCAATGTGTTCACGGCCTAACTGGCCGCTCACCGGACATGGGTCCGTTCACGGACACGGTACATGGTACCGGACACGGTACATGGTCGCTCACGGACACGGACATGGCCTTACCGGCCTTTACATGGCCTTTCCGGCCTTTCTTCTCTTCTTCCAAGGCTCGGCCTTACCGGCCTCTCCTCTCTCTTCCTCCTTACTCTCTAATATTTGTTAGTGTTACTGGGGTTAAGATGTGTCTTAATCCAATGCAACTGACTAATTATAAGAGTTTGAGATGGATGTGGATAATTTAAAAGCCACTTATACCCATTTTGTCCCAAAACAGGCTAATACCAAAAAAACATTGCTTAGAAGCTGTAAATAGCTATGTTAGTGTTTCTGGGATTAAAATGTGTCTTAATCCAATGCAACTGACTAATTATAAGAGTTTGAGATAGATGTGGATAGTTTAAAAGCAACTTATACACATTTTGTCCCAAAAAAGGCTAAAACCAAGAAAACATTGCTTAGAAGCACTAAACAGCTTTGTTAGTGTTTCCGGGGTTAAAATGTGTCTTAATCCAATGCAACTATCTAATTATAAGAGTTTGAGATAGATGTGGATAGTTTAAAAGCCACTTATACACATTTTGTCCCAAAACAGGCTAAAACTAAGAAAACATTGCTTAGAAGCTGTAAACAGCTATGTTAGTGTTTCTGGGGTGAAAATGTGTCTTAATCCAATGCAAATGACTAATTATAAGAGTTTGAGATTGATGTGGAGAGTTTAAAAGCCACTTATACCCGTTTTGTCCCAAAATAGGCTAAAACCAAGAAAACATTGCCTAGAAGCTATAAACAGCTTTGTTAGTGTTTCTGGGGTTAAAATGTATCTTAATCCAAAGCAACTGACTAATTATATGAGTTTGAGATGGATGTGGAGAGTTTAAAAGCCACTTATACCCATTTTGTCCCAAAACAGGTTAAAACCAAGAAAACATTGCTTAAAAGCGCTAAACAGCTTTGTTAGTGTTTCTATGGTTAAAATATGTCTTAATCCAATGCAACTAACTAATTATAAGAGTTTTAGATAGATGTGGAGAGTTTAAAAGCCACTTATACCCATTTTGTCCCAAAACAGGCTAAAACCAAGAAAACATTGCTAAGAAGCACCAAACAGCTTTGTTAGTGTTTCTGGGGTTAAAATGTGTCTTAATCCAATGCAACTGACTGATTATAAGAGTTTGAGATGGACGTGGAGAGTTTAAAAGCCACTTATACACATTTTGTCCCAAAATAGGCTAAAACCAAGAAGAAGCTGTAAACAGCTTTGTTAGTGTTTCTAGGGTTAAAATGTGTCTTAATCCAATGCAACTAACTAATTATAAGTGTTTTAGATAGATGTGGAGAGTTTAAAAGCCACTTATACCCATTTTGTCCCAAAACAGGCTAAAACCAAGAAAACATTGCTGAGAAGCACCAAACAGCTTTGTTAGTGTTTCTGGGGTTAAAATGTGTCTTAATCCAATGCAACTAACTAATTATAAGAGTTTGAGATAGATGTAGATAGTTTAAAAGCAACTTATACACATTTTGTCCCAAAAGAGGCTAAAACAAAGAAAACATTGCCTAGAAGCTATAAACAGCTTTGTTAGTGTTTCTGGGGTTAAAATGAATCTTAATCCAAAGCAACTGACTAATTATATGAGTTTGAGATGGATGTGGAGAGTTTAAAAGCCACTTATACCCATTTTGTCCCAAAACAGGTTAAAACCAAGAAAACATTGCTTAGAAGCACTAAACAGCTTTGTTAGTGTTTCTATGGTTAAAATATGTCTTAATCCAATGCAACTAACTAATTATAAGAGTTTTAGATAGATGTGGAGAGTTTAAAAGCCACTTATACCCATTTTGTCCCAAAACAGGCTAAAACCAAGAAAACATTGCTAAGAAGCACCAAACAGCTTTGTTAGTGTTTCTGGGGTTAAAATGTGTCTTAATCCAATGCAACTGACTGATTATAAGAGTTTGAGATGGACGTGGAGAGTTTAAAAGCCACTTATACACATTTTGTCCCAAAATAGGCTAAAACCAAGAAGAAGCTGTAAACAGCTTTGTTAGTGTTTCTAGGGTTAAAATGTGTCTTAATCCAATGCAACTAACTAAATATAAGAGTTTTAGATAGATGTGGAGAGTTTAAAAGCCACTTATACCCATTTTGTCCCAAAACAGGCTAAAACCAAAAAAACATTGCTGAGAAGCACCAAACAGCTTTGTTAGTGTTTCTGGGGTTAAAATGTGTCTTAATCCAATGCAACTAACTAATTATAAGAGCTTGAGATAGATGTGGAGAGTTTAAAAGCCACTTATACCCATTTTGTCCCAAAACAGGTTAAAACCAAGAAAACATTGCTTAGAAGCACTAAACAGTTTTGTTAGTGTTTTTGTGGTTAAAATGTGTCTTAATCCAATGCAACTAACTAATTATAAGTGTTTTAGATAGATGTGGAGAGTTTAAAAGCCACTTATACCCATTTTGTCCCAAAACGGGCTAAAACCAAGAAAACATTGCTGAGAAGCACCAAACAGCTTTGTTAGTTTTTCTGGGGTTAAAATGTGTCTTAATCCAATGCAACTGACTAATTATAAGAGTTTGAGATAGATGTAGATAGTTTAAAAGCAACTTATACACATTTTGTCCCAAAAGAGGCTAAAACAAAGAAAACATTGCCTAGAAGCTATAAACAGCTTTGTTAGTGTTTCTGGGGTTAAAATGAATCTTAATCCAAAGCAACTGAGTAATTATATGAGTTTGAGATGGATGTGGAGAGTTTAAAAGCCACTTATACCCATTTTGTCCCAAAACAGGTTAAAACCAAGAAAACATTGCTTAGAAGCACTAAACAGCTTTGTTAGTGTTTTTGTGGTTAAAATGTGTCTTAATCCAATGCAACTAACTAATTATAAGTGTTTTAGATAGATGTGGAGAGTTTAAAAGCCACTTATACCCATTTTGTCCCAAAACAGGCTAAAACCAAGAAAACATTGCTTAGAAGCTCTAAACAGCTATGTTAGGGTTTCTGGGGTTAAAATGTGTCTTAATCCAATGCAACTGACTGATTATAAGAGTTTGAGATGGACGTGGAGAGTTTAAAAGCCACTTATACACATTTTGTCCCAAAAGAGGCTAAAACCAAGAAAACATTGCTTAGAAGCTGTAAACAGCTATGTTAGTATTTCTAGGGTTAAAATGTGTCTTAATCTAATGCAAATGACTATTTATAAGAGTTTGAGATTAAAGTGGAGAGTTTAAAAGCCACTTATACCCATTTTGTCCCAAAACATGCTAAAACAAAGAAAACATTGCTTAGAAGCACTAAACAGCATTGTTAATGTTTCTGGGGTGAAAATGTGTCTTAATCCAATGCAACTGACTAATTATAAGAGTTTGAGATAGATGTGGATAGTTTAAAAGCAACTTATACACATTTTGTCCCAAAAGAGGCTAAAACCAAGAAAACATTGCTTAGAAGCACTAAACAGCTTTGTTAGTGTTTCTGGGGTTAAAATGTGTCTTAATCCAATGCAACTAACTAATTATAAGAGTTTGAGATAGATGTGGATAGTTTAAAAGCCACTTATACACATTTTGTCCCAAAACAGGCTAAAACTAAGAAAACATTGCTTAGAAGCTGTAAACAGCTATGTTAGTGTTTCTGGGGTGAAAATGTGTCTTAATCCAATGCAAATGACTAATTATAAGAGTTTGAGATTGATGTGGAGAGTTTAAAAGCCACTTATATCCGTTTTGTCCCAAAATAGGCTAAAACCAAGAAAACATTGCCTAGAAGCTATAAACAGCTTTGTTAGTGTTTCTGGGGTTAAAATGTATCTTAATCCAAAGCAACTGACTAATTATATGAGTTTGAGATGGATGTGGAGAGTTTAAAAGCCACTTATACCCATTTTGTCCCAAAACAGGTTAAAACCAAGAAAACATTGCTTAGAAGCACTAAACAGCTTTGTTAGTGTTTCTATGGTTAAAATATGTCTTAATCCAATGCAACTAACTAATTATAAGAGTTTTAGATAGATGTGGAGAGTTTAAAAGCCACTTATACCCATTTTGTCCCAAAACAGGCTAAAACCAAGAAAACATTGCTTAGAAGCTCTAAACAGCTATGTTAGGGTTTCTGGGGTTAAAATGTGTATTAATCCAATGCAACTGACTGATTATAAGAGTTTGAGATGGACGTGGAGAGTTTAAAAGCCACTTATACACATTTTGTCCCAAAATAGGCTAAAACCAAGAAAACATTGCTTAGAAGCTGTAAACAGCTTTGTTAGTGTTTCTAGGGGTTAAAATGTGTCTTAATCCAATGCAACTGACTAATTATAAGAGTTTGAGATGGATGTGGATAGTTTAAAAGCCACTTATACCCATTTTGTCCCAAAACAGGCTAAAACCAAGAAAACATTGCTTAGAAGCTGTAAACAGCTTTGTTAGTGTTTCTGGGGTTAAGATGTGTCTTAATCCAATGCAACTGACTAATTATAAGAGTTTGAGATGGATGTGGATAGTTTAAAAGCCACTTATACCCATTTTGTCCCAAAACAGGCTAATACCAAGAAAACATTGCTTAGAAGCTGTAAATAGCTATGTTAGTGTTTCTGGGATTAAAATGTGTCTTAATCCAATGCAACTGACTAATTATAAGAGTTTGAGATAGATGTGGATAGTTTAAAAGCAACTTATACACATTTTGTCCCAAAAGAGGCTAAAACCAAGAAAACATTGCTTAGAAGCTGTAAACAGCTTTGTTAGTATTTCTGGGGTTAAAATGTGTCTTAATCCAATGCAACTGACTAATTATAAGAGTTTGAGATGGATGTGGATAGTTTAAAAGCCACTTATACCCATTTTGTCCCAAAACAGGCTAAAACCAAGAAAACATTGCTTAGAAGCTGTAAACAGCTTTGTTAGTGTTTCTAGGGTTAAAATGTGTCTTAATCTAATGCAAATGACTATTTATAAGAGTTTGAGATTAAAGTGGAGAGTTTAAAAGCCACTTATACCCATTTTGTCCCAAAACATGCTAAAACAAAGAAAACATTGCTTAGAAGCACTAAACAGCATTGTTAATGTTTCTGGGGTGAAAATGTGTCTTAATCCAATGCAACTGACTAATTATAAGAGTTTGAGATAGATGTGGATAGTTTAAAAGCAACTTATACACATTTTGTCCCAAAAGAGGCTAAAACCAAGAAAACATTGCTTAGAAGCACTAAACAGCTTTGTTAGTGTTTCTGGGGTTGAAATGTGTCTTAATCCAATGCAACTAACTAATTATAAGAGTTTGAGATAGATGTGGATAGTTTAAAAGCCACTTATACACATTTTGTCCCAAAACAGGCTAAAACTAAGAAAACATTGCTTAGAAGCTGTAAACAGCTATGTTAGTGTTTCTGGGGTGAAAATGTGTCTTAATCCAATGCAAATGACTAATTATAAGAGTTTGAGATTGATGTGGAGAGTTTAAAAGCCACTTATATCCGTTTTGTCCCAAAATAGGCTAAAACCAAAAAAACATTGCTTAGAAGCTCTAAACAGCTATGTTAGGGTTTCTGGGGTTAAAATGTGTATTAATCCAATGCAACTGACTGATTATAAGAGTTTGAGATGGACGTGGAGAGTTTAAAAGCCACTTATACCCATTTTGTCCCAAAACAGGCTAATACCAAGAAAACATTGCTTAGAAGCTGTAAATAGCTATGTTAGTGTTTCTGGGATTAAAATGTGTCTTAATCCAATGCAACTGACTAATTATAAGAGTTTGAGATGGATGTGGATAGTTTAAAAGCCACTTATACCCATTTTGTCCCAAAAGAGGCTAAAACCAAGAAAACATTGCTTAGAAGCTGTAAACAGCTTTGTTAGTGTTTCTGGGGTTAAAATGTGTCTTAATCCAATGCAACTGACTAATTATAAGAGTTTGAGATGGATGTGGATAGTTTAAAAGCCACTTATACCCATTTTGTCCCAAAACAGGCTAAAACCAAGAAAACATTGCTTAGAAGCTGTAAACAGCTTTGTTAGTGTTTCTAGGGTTAAAATGTGTCTTAATCTAATGCAAATGACTATTTATAAGAGTTTGAGATTAAAGTGGAGAGTTTAAAAGCCACTTATACCCATTTTGTCCCAAAACATGCTAAAACAAAGAAAACATTGCTTAGAAGCACTAAACAGCATTGTTAATGTTTCTTAATCCAACTGACTAATTATAAGAGTTTGAGATGGATGTGGATAGTTTAAAAGCCACTTATACCCATTTTGTCCCAAAACAGGCTAATACCAAGAAAACATTGCTTAGAAGCGGTAAATAGCTATGTTAGTGTTTCTGGGATTAAAATGTGTCTTAATCCAATGCAACTGACTAATTATAAGAGTTTGAGATAGATGTGGATAGTTTAAAAGCAACTTATACACATTTTGTCCCAAAAGAGGCTAAAACCAAGAAAACATTGCTTAGAAGCTGTAAACAGCTTTGTTAGTGTTTCTGGGGTTAAAATGTGTCTTAATCCAATGCAACTGACTAATTATAAGAGTTTGAGATGGATGTGGATAGTTTAAAAGCCACTTATACCCATTTTGTTGGGATTTATGAGACAAAGCTCACAAGAGAGGGTAGACAAACACTTGGTGAATGAATCCCCCTTTACCCACAACAAACTAACTCATTCTCAAGGGGGAGGAGAGAACATCAACTTGTGATGAACTCCCCATAAACAAGCTAGATAGAACCCAAATACTAGAGAGTAAGCGGATCCTAACTAGGAGAAGCACTAGTTTGAGACTTATCCTCTTCTAGTATCACAACACTTAGAGTTTGTGTACTTAGGAGAAGGAGGATTAAGAATCAGTAATCTAGGCTAAGTAAAGCAGTAAATAAGAAGAGTTTAGGTGGGTTTGAGAAGAGAATTAGGCTGCCATAAGGGCAGCCCCTAACCGCTAATCACCTAAACAATCTACATTGTGAATATGAACAAGAACACAAGTAGAGAGGGGAAATCGGATTCTCTTCTATTAGATAATATTGTGATATGTTACATATGAGAGTGTATACCAAGCTTAATATAGAGATACAAATGCCATATGACCGTTGGAGAGAAGAAGAGAGTGATGAAAGTGACATTCTCGATTTGGTGTTGGTGAGAGTGACCTTTCCTTCCTTCACCAACCAAGGGCACATGTGATCTTCCCATAAGCCTCTCTCTCTTGTAGGGCCTCGCTTTCCTCCTCTCAAACTCGGCCTCTCTATCTACTGGACCGAGCGCAGGCCTAAGGGCCGAGACTGTACGGACGGGCCTTCTCTTCATTGTACGGACGAGCCTTCTCTTCATCGTACGGACGGGCCTGTACGGACGGGCCTGTACGGACGGGCCTGTACGGACGGGCCTTCTCTTCATCGTGTTCACGGCCTAACTGGCCGCTCACCGGACATGGGTCCGTTCACGGACACGGTACATGGTACCGGACACGGTACATGGTCGCTCACGGACACGGACATGGCCTTACCGGCCTTTACATGGCCTTTCCGGCCTTTCTTCTCTTCTTCCAAGGCTCGGCCTTACCGGCCTCTCCTCTCTCCTCCTTGGTACATTCTAATACTCCCCCGCACGCTTGATCGGTGGGACACCATGGGGACCAAAGATCAAGGGTGGACTAGTGTCATCTACCTCATTAAAAACCTCAACAAAGAAAACCTCTTGGGATAAAACTTTGTTAAGGGAAAAAGAGTATAGACTCCACTATCCATGATGTCCCCTGACCTTGGTTTGCAAAGAACTAGCTCCCTTCTCTTCATGAATTGAACCGCTCCTACTCCTTAGCCCACCTTGCCTTTAGCACATTCCTTATGATCTCCATCCTTGCGCCTTTAGAATTTCTTTGAGGCTCTCATAGTCTCCTTTACCCCTTAAACAAGTGATAAAGAAGAAAAGAATAAGTGTTTGCTATGAGGAATATCAAAGAAAATTTCTAAAAAATGTGACAATTTAAGAGAACATATTAAAGAGTAAAGACTAGTAATGAAGCTAAGGTAATGGATTTAAGAAATTTAAATAGAGTAGAGTTTAGAGCACAGCCTTTATGGTGTTTTGATGGATAGGAAGGAGAGAGTTGATCACTGATGCGGTTTGGAATTCCTCCTTGAGACCGCTTCTCTAACCATGGTTTTAAACCCGGCTAGCTTTATTCGTCAGACTGACATATGCCCACTGAATCGGGCATAACTTTCGAACGGCTGCTCGGATTGGTATGATTCCACTTCCACTGGCAAGATGACTCCATGGTCTAGAACTTTTGTGAAGAACGCGGAAGCTGAATCGCAGTGGAAGGGTTTCGTCCGAGTCGATCTTTGAGACGCTTCGGCTGAGCTTTAAGTAAAGACTTTTGCTTGTGGCCGAGCAGAATCTGTGAGGTACGGTCTGAAGTCACTTGATCTCCCCCGTAACCTTTACTTGATGATGGGCTGAAACCTCATCACCTCAGTTGAAGCCTTGTGCATCACCGTTCTTGTGCACATCCAATCAACAGTTGAAACCTTGTGCATCACCTTTCCTAAAGACCATTGTGCACATCCGATCAACAACTTGGCACTAACACACATGCTCTTGGACTGATTCATCACCTTCCACCAGCTTAACAAAGACTTGGTGGCCCTTGGTTCTAACTCCAGGCATTGTGCTGCGCTCTTACATGGCTATCTTGTAGCCTTCAACCTCGCCACTTCTTCTCCTTGAGATAGTGAGCGAGCTCCACACAATCTTCAATGCTGAAACTGAAACCAAAAATCAATGGAACAGATTCTAAACAAGAGATTGTTAGAGATTAGAGTATAGAGAATATTACTGAAATTAAATAGAGAATTTAGAGAATTAATAAGAGTATATATGGAGAATAGAAAGTGAGAGTATAAGGGAGAGTATTGGCGGTAGTATAAGATGAATGGAGAGTAGAATAGAGAATCTGCTCAAGAGTTCTTATGGACAGAGTTTAACTCTGTTTTCTTGAGTTGAAAGAAGCTTTGACAGCCAAGAACATCCAAGAAGACAATCTCTTTTGGTGCTTTAATGGCTGAAACACAATGGACCTTATGGAAAATTAGTTTCTCCAAAGGTTTAACAACAAAACTCCTTGTAGAATCACTTAAACAAGTGTTCTTCAAGAGATTAAGGCTTTAGATCCACGAAGATAACATATAGAAGATGTTTTTCGTGGTCCCAAGCAAAGAAGAAACAACAAAAGCCTTTGGAACAGCCTATTGTCCAACGGTTAAAAGAATGCATCTTGGACCAACTTGAATCTATTTGACCAAGCGGGCTCTACATGCTAAAATAAAGTCTCTCTCTTCCTCAAACTCGAACCTGGACACACCATATGACCAGAAACAAAGCTTTCTCAACCTTGAGATGAAGAAGAAGTGATTTAGTAATTAAACTTTAAAGGAAATTTAACAAAAGCAAAATTAAACCTTTAAAGGAAAATTAACTAAATCTTAAGAGAACTAAATCCTAAGAATTTCGTGGCTCATACAAGCACACAAAAACGTGAATCCTTACCAAGAACAAAACCGATTTGCTCCTTGGTTCATCACCACCTCATTTAAACCCAAGCTTTCACCAAATCGGTAAGCCTAAAGATGAGGTTTTAAAATCGATTTCTTTCACACACTTGGTCTACAAATTCTAACAAGACAAGAGACCAAGCTTACTCAACAATGAGCTGCTAGAGAATCGATTTAACAACAAAAGCAAAATTAAAGCTTTAAAGAACTAAGCTAAGCGAATTAACACCTAAGCTAGGATTAAAACTTTAACTAAGCTAACTCCTAAGAAAACGACATTGAGAATGAGTTTGAATCACCAAGAACAGAACCTGCTCTGATACCATGTTGGGATTTATGAGACAAAGCTCACAAGAGAGGGTAGACAAACACTTGGTGAATGAATCCCCCTTTACCCACAACAAACTAACTCATTCTCAAGGGGGAGGAGAGAACATCAACTTGTGATGAACTCCCCATAAACAAGCTAGATAGAACCCAAATACTAGAGAGTAAGCGGATCCTAACTAGGAGAAGCACTAGTTTGAGACTTATCCTCTTCTAGTATCACAACACTTAGAGTTTGTGTACTTAGGAGAAGGAGGATTAAGAATCAGTAATCTAGGCTAAGTAAAGCAGTAAATAAGAAGAGTTTAGGTGGGTTTGAGAAGAGAATTAGGCTGCCATAAGGGCAGCCCCTAACCGCTAATCACCTAAACAATCTACATTGTGAATATGAACAAGAACACAAGTAGAGAGGGGAAATCGGATTCTCTTCTATTAGATAATATTGTGATATGTTACATATGAGAGTGTATACCAAGCTTAATATAGAGATACAAATGCCATATGACCGTTGGAGAGAAGAAGAGAGTGATGAAAGTGACATTCTCGATTTGGTGTTGGTGAGAGTGACCTTTCCTTCCTTCACCAACCAAGGGCACATGTGATCTTCCCATAAGCCTCTCTCTCTTGTAGGGCCTCGCTTTCCTCCTCTCAAACTCGGCCTCTCTATCTACTGGACCGAGCGCAGGCCTAAGGGCCGAGACTGTACGGACGGGCCTTCTCTTCATTGTACGGACGGGCCTTCTCTTCATCGTACGGACGGGCCTGTACGGACGGGCCTGTACGGACGGGCCTTCTCTTCATCGTGTTCACGGCCTAACTGGCCGCTCACCGGACATGGGTCCGTTCACGGACACGGTACATGGTACCGGACACGGTACATGGTCGCTCACGGACACGGACATGGCCTTACCGGCCTTTACATGGCCTTTCCGGCCTTTCTTCTCTTCTTCCAAGGCTCGGCCTTACCGGCCTCTCCTCTCTCCTCCTTGGTACATTCTAATACATTTTGTCCCAAAACAGGCTAAAACCAAGAAAACATTGCTTAGAAGCTGTAAACAGCTTTGTTAGTGTTTCTAGGGTTAAAATGTGTCTTAATCTAATGCAAATGACTATTTATAAGAGTTTGAGATTAAAGTGGAGAGTTTAAAAGCCACTTATACCCATTTTGTCCCAAAACATGCTAAAACAAAGAAAACATTGCTTAGAAGCACCAAACAGCTTTGTTAGTTTTTCTGGGGTTAAAATGTGTCTTAATCCAATGCAACTGACTAATTATAAGAGTTTGAGATAGATGTAGATAGTTTAAAAGCAACTTATACACATTTTGTCCCAAAAGAGGCTAAAACAAAGAAAACATTGCCTAGAAGCTATAAACAGCTTTGTTAGTGTTTCTGGGGTTAAAATGAATCTTAATCCAAAGCAACTGAGTAATTATATGAGTTTGAGATGGATGTGGAGAGTTTAAAAGCCACTTATACCCATTTTGTCCCAAAACAGGTTAAAACCAAGAAAACATTGCTTAGAAGCACTAAACAGCTTTGTTAGTGTTTTTGTGGTTAAAATGTGTCTTAATCCAATGCAACTAACTAATTATAAGTGTTTTAGATAGATGTGGAGAGTTTAAAAGCCACTTATACCCATTTTGTCCCAAAACAGGCTAAAACCAAGAAAACATTGCTTAGAAGCTCTAAACAGCTATGTTAGGGTTTCTGGGGTTAAAATGTGTCTTAATCCAATGCAACTGACTGATTATAAGAGTTTGAGATGGACGTGGAGAGTTTAAAAGCCACTTATACACATTTTGTCCCAAAAGAGGCTAAAACCAAGAAAACATTGCTTAGAAGCTGTAAACAGCTATGTTAGTATTTCTAGGGTTAAAATGTGTCTTAATCTAATGCAAATGACAATTTATAAGAGTTTGAGATTAAAGTGGAGAGTTTAAAAGCCACTTATACCCATTTTGTCCCAAAACATTCTAAAACAAAGAAAACATTGCTTAGAAGCACTAAAGAGCATTGTTAATGTTTCTGGGGTGAAAATGTGTCTTAATCCAATGCAACTGACTAATTATAAGAGTTTGAGATAGATGTGGATAGTTTAAAAGCAACTTATACACATTTTGTCCCAAAAGAGGCTAAAACCAAGAAAACATTGCTTAGAAGCACTAAACAGCTTTGTTAGTGTTTCTGGGGTTAAAATGTGTCTTAATCCAATGCAACTGACTAATTATAAGAGTTTGAGATGGATGTGGATAGTTTAAAAGCCACTTATACCCATTTTGTCCCAAAAGAGGCTAAAACCAAGAAAACATTGCTTAGAAGCTGTAAACAGCTTTGTTAGTGTTTCTGGGGTTAAAATGTGTCTTAATCCAATGCAACTGACTAATTATAAGAGTTTGAGATGGATGTGGATAGTTTAAAAGCCACTTATACCCATTTTGTCCCAAAACAGGCTAAAACCAAGAAAACATTGCTTAGAAGCTGTAAACAGCTTTGTTAGTGTTTCTAGGGTTAAAATGTGTCTTAATCTAATGCAAATGACTATTTATAAGAGTTTGAGATTAAAGTGGAGAGTTTAAAAGCCACTTATACCCATTTTGTCCCAAAACATGCTAAAACAAAGAAAACATTGCTTAGAAGCACTAAACAGCATTGTTAATGTTTCTTAATCCAACTGACTAATTATAAGAGTTTGAGATGGATGTGGATAGTTTAAAAGCCACTTATACCCATTTTGTCCCAAAACAGGCTAATACCAAGAAAACATTGCTTAGAAGCTGTAAATAGCTATGTTAGTGTTTCTGGGATTAAAATGTGTCTTAATCCAATGCAACTGACTAATTATAAGAGTTTGAGATAGATGTGGATAGTTTAAAAGCAACTTATACACATTTTGTCCCAAAAGAGGCTAAAACCAAGAAAACATTGCTTAGAAGCTGTAAACAGCTTTGTTAGTGTTTCTGGGGTTAAAATGTGTCTTAATCCAATGCAACTGACTAATTATAAGAGTTTGAGATGGATGTGGATAGTTTAAAAGCCACTTATACCCATTTTGTCCCAAAACAGGCTAAAACCAAGAAAACATTGCTTAGAAGCTGTAAACAGCTTTGTTAGTGTTTCTAGGGTTAAAATGTGTCTTAATCTAATGCAAATGACTATTTATAAGAGTTTGAGATTAAAGTGGAGAGTTTAAAAGCCACTTATACCCATTTTGTCCCAAAACATGCTAAAACAAAGAAAACATTGCTTAGAAGCACCAAACAGCTTTGTTAGTTTTTCTGGGGTTAAAATGTGTCTTAATCCAATGCAACTGACTAATTATAAGAGTTTGAGATAGATGTAGATAGTTTAAAAGCAACTTATACACATTTTGTCCCAAAAGAGGCTAAAACAAAGAAAACATTGCCTAGAAGCTATAAACAGCTTTGTTAGTGTTTCTGGGGTTAAAATGAATCTTAATCCAAAGCAACTGAGTAATTATATGAGTTTGAGATGGATGTGGAGAGTTTAAAAGCCACTTATACCCATTTTGTCCCAAAACAGGTTAAAACCAAGAAAACATTGCTTAGAAGCACTAAACAGCTTTGTTAGTGTTTTTGTGGTTAAAATGTGTCTTAATCCAATGCAACTAACTAATTATAAGTGTTTTAGATAGATGTGGAGAGTTTAAAAGCCACTTATACCCATTTTGTCCCAAAACAGGCTAAAACCAAGAAAACATTGCTTAGAAGCTCTAAACAGCTATGTTAGGGTTTCTGGGGTTAAAATGTGTCTTAATCCAATGCAACTGACTGATTATAAGAGTTTGAGATGGACGTGGAGAGTTTAAAAGCCACTTATACACATTTTGTCCCAAAAGAGGCTAAAACCAAGAAAACATTGCTTAGAAGCTGTAAACAGCTATGTTAGTATTTCTAGGGTTAAAATGTGTCTTAATCTAATGCAAATGACTATTTATAAGAGTTTGAGATTAAAGTGGAGAGTTTAAAAGCCACTTATACCCATTTTGTCCCAAAACATGCTAAAACAAAGAAAACATTGCTTAGAAGCACTAAACAGCATTGTTAATGTTTCTGGGGTGAAAATGTGTCTTAATCCAATGCAACTGACTAATTATAAGAGTTTGAGATAGATGTGGATAGTTTAAAAGCAACTTATACACATTTTGTCCCAAAAGAGGCTAAAACCAAGAAAACATTGCTTAGAAGCACTAAACAGCTTTGTTAGTGTTTCTGGGGTTAAAATGTGTCTTAATCCAATGCAACTAACTAATTATAAGAGTTTGAGATAGATGTGGATAGTTTAAAAGCCACTTATACACATTTTGTCCCAAAACAGGCTAAAACTAAGAAAACATTGCTTAGAAGCTGTAAACAGCTATGTTAGTGTTTCTGGGGTGAAAATGTGTCTTAATCCAATGCAAATGACTAATTATAATAGTTTGAGATTGATGTGGAGAGTTTAAAAGCCACTTATATCCGTTTTGTCCCAAAATAGGCTAAAACCAAGAAAACATTGCCTAGAAGCTATAAACAGCTTTGTTAGTGTTTCTGGGGTTAAAATGTATCTTAATCCAAAGCAACTGACTAATTATATGAGTTTGAGATGGATGTGGAGAGTTTAAAAGCCACTTATACCCATTTTGTCCCAAAACAGGTTAAAACCAAGAAAACATTGCTTAGAAGCACTAAACAGCTTTGTTAGTGTTTCTATGGTTAAAATATGTCTTAATCCAATGCAACTAACTAATTATAAGAGTTTTAGATAGATGTGGAGAGTTTAAAAGCCACTTATACCCCTTTTGTCCCAAAACAGGCTAAAACCAAGAAAACATTGCTTAGAAGCTCTAAACAGCTATGTTAGGGTTTCTGGGGTTAAAATGTGTATTAATCCAATGCAACTGACTGATTATAAGAGTTTGAGATGGACGTGGAGAGTTTAAAAGCCACTTATACCCATTTTGTCCCAAAACAGGCTAAAACCAAGAAAACATTGCTTAGAAGCTGTAAACAGCTTTGTTAGTGTTTCTGGGGTTAAAATGTGTCTTAATCCAATGCAACTGACTAATTATAAGAGTTTGAGATGGATGTGGATAGTTTAAAAGCCACTTATACCCATTTTGTCCCAAAACAGGCTAAAACCAAGAAAACATTGCTTAGAAGCTGTAAACAGCTTTGTTAGTGTTTCTGGGGTTAAGATGTGTCTTAATCCAATGCAACTGACTAATTATAAGAGTTTGAGATGGATGTGGATAGTTTAAAAGCCACTTATACCCATTTTGTCCCAAAACAGGCTAATACCAAGAAAACATTGCTTAGAAGCTGTAAATGTAAGTTTGAGAGTAGAGTAATCAAGAGATTATGGAAGAGAGTATGAAAGAGAGTGAAATCGTGTAAAGAGTGAGGAGAGTGAACGATTGAGAGAGAGAGTGTTGGAGAAAGAGAATAAACTCTTTTCTTGCTTCTATTAGTATGATACTTACAAACTATTTAAAGACATATACAAATAGGATATTCTCTTAGGATCCTATGCACACTAATATGAGGAGAAAGCGACATCTCCTTATTCTAACATGTGATCTCCTCTTCTCTCTTGCAACTTGCTCCAACGGCTACAAAGGAAGGATCGAGATGAATGGCGACCGTTGGAGGATCTCTTTGGTGGATTGGGCTCATGAAGACTTCTATTTGAGGATGGCCCGTTGGTTGGTCGTACGGACGTCCGTACGGTCGTACGGACAAGTGTGTGTGCCGGTTCATACTCCCCCTCAAGCTTGACTTGGGGAACTAGTCAAGCTTGACAACATAGGCACCCACCTCATTAAAAACCTTAGTATAGAAAAACCTCTTGGGAAAACTATACTTAAGGGAAAAAGAGTGTAGGCGCCAAAACAAAGCAAGTCATGGCCGAGTGAGGTTTAGGAGGCCAAGCTTAGGATGGATGTATTCACACACTTGGGGGCTCGCAGCTTTAGTCAGGACGTCTGCAAGTTGTTCTTTGCTTTCGGTATGGCAAGGTAAGACAACTCCAAGCTTGATTTGTTCTCGGACCTTATGGCAATCCACTTCAATGTGCTTGGTCCGCTCATGGAACACTGAATTGGTTGCTATATGAATGGCTGCTTCGTTATCACAGTGCATGGTGATCGGCTTTGTTGATTCTATTCCAAGATCCTTGAGTAACATCTTCAGCCACATTAGCTCCGTCGTTAGCTTCCTCATAGCTCTATACTCGGATTCGGCACTTGAGAGTGAGACGACCTTTTGCTTCTTGCTCTTCCATGTGACCAGGTTCCCTCCAAGGAACGTGCAATAGCCTGTGGTTGAGCGTCGGTCCCCACGATCTCCTGCATAGTCAGCGTCGCAGTAGCCTACCAACTCGGTGCTCTTGTTGCGTCCCATCCATATGCCTTGGCCGGGTGAGCCCTTGATGTACTTGAGGATCCGTGTCAGCATGTTCCAATGGTGCACGGTGGGGTTCTTCATATGCTGGCTTACCTGGTTCACGGCAAAGCAAATGTCAGGCCGTGTGATAGTTAAATAAATGAGCTTACCGACTAGCCGCCGGTAGAGGCTAACGTCCTCGAATGGAGCGGTGTCAAGCTCCCCCTGTCCTCCATCCTTGTAATTCTCTTCTAGGGGCGTTGTTACTGCCTTAGCTCCTAGTTTTCCTGTTTCACTCAATAAGTCTAGTGCATACTTTCTTTGAGATAACAATAACCCTTCATTTGATCTATAAACTTCTATCCCAAGAAAGTATTTCAACTCTCCAAGATCTTTAATATCAAAAACTGATTTCAAGAATGTTTTAGAGTCTTGAATACCTACCGAGTCACTTCCAGTGATGATGATATCATCAACATACACTAGAATGACTACTATACCTTTGGCGCTTGGTAAGGTGAACAAGGTGTGGTCAGCTTCGGATTTGCGAAAGCCTTTGTCAAGAAGTGTGGTGCTAAGCTTGTGATACCAAGCCCTTGGTGACTGCTTCAAGCCATAGATAGCTTTGTTGAGTTTCAAGACCTTTCCCGGACCAATAGTATCCTCCAAACCCGGTGGTGGTCGCATATACACTTCATCCTCCAGTTCTCCTTGCAAGAAGGCGTTCTTCACGTCCATTTGCCAAAGTTCCCAGTCGAGGTTGGTGGCGAGAGAGAGTACCACTCGAACCGTGTGAAGCTTAGCCACCGGAGCAAACGTATCAAGATAGTCCTCCCCATACGTTTGCGTGAAACCTCGTGCGACTAGGCGGGCTTTGTGGCGTTCAATCTCCCCATTGCTCTTATATTTGATTGTGAAGATATACCGAGAGGTGACAGCCTTCTTGCCCTTGGGTAAGTCAGCCTCGTCCCATGTATGATTTTGCACCATGGCCGTATTCTCGGCATCCACTGCATCTCTCCATACTTTGTGCTGCTTAGCCTCATCATAGGTCTTGGGGATCCAATCCTCATCAATATGGCCAAGAAACACTTGATGCTCTATCGGAAAATGAGCCAAGGTGCACACGGCCTGAATCGGATGAGCAACGGCCATGTTGTTGTAGTACACACGGGTGTTCTTCCAATGACTAGGAGGATACTTGATACGTTGGCTGCGCCGAAGAGGAACTATAGCCCCAGCTTCGGAGTTGGCTCGTCCTGGAGTAATGATCTCCTCAAGCTGTTCAGCCGTCCCCTCGGTTGTTTCGGCCGTGTTGTCCGCGAGTGACTCGGGTGCTTCCTCATGCTGCTCAGTATGGTCATCGGCATGTGTAGCAGGCTCAGGCTCAGTAGATGGCTCAGGTTGTTCTGGTGATGCTGGTCTGGCTGACTCAGTAGTGATCCGATCGTTTTCAAGACCTAGTCGCTCAAGGATTACTCGGAGGTTGCGCGTCCGATCAGATGGTGAATCAGAGAGGTTACGGAGCTCATCCCAATTCTTCTCATCGTAAAAGCCTTGTGTCTCCATGAACTTGACATCACGAGATACTAGAACCCTCCTTGTTGTAGGGTCATAGCACTTATACCCCTTTTGTGTGGTAGAGTAGCCAAGAAACATAGCCTTTGTACTCTTTGCATCAAGCTTGTCTCTTAGCTCACCTGGTCGCAACACATAGCACACACAACCAAACACTCGTAAGTGATCAAATGTAGGTTTGTCATTCGTTAATACCTCAAATGGAGACACATCCTTTAGGATCTTTGTTGGTGTGCGGTTAATAAGATAACAAGCGGCTAGCACAGCATCTCCCCAAAACCTCTTTGGAACCCTTGTGTGAAACATCATAGACCTTGCTACTTCCATGAGATGCCTATTCTTCCTCTCAGCCACTCCATTTTGTTGTGGTGTGTAAGGACAGCTAGTTTGATGAAGAATTCCATGTTTGGCTAGATATTGTTTAAAGGCATGGCTTGTGTACTCTCCACCATTATCTGATCTCAAAATTTTAATCTTGGCATGAAAGTGGTTAGTGACATAATTTTGAAAATTAGTAAAGGCCTCAAGGACTCTATCCTTAGAGGGAAGCAAAGTTATCCAAGTATATTTTGATTTTTCATCAATAAAAGTCACAAAATACTTTTGATTATCTCTAGATAAGCAAGGAGATGTCCAAACATCAGAATGAATTAAATCAAAACATTTTTCATAAATAGTAATAGATTTAGGGAAAACAGCCTTGCAATGTTTACCAAGAATACAAGCCTCACACTCATCATTTTGAAAAGAAACATTAGGAAATATTAAGGATAAAGCTCTTGTGTGAGGGTGTCCTAGCCTAGCATGTAAAATAGAATCACTAGGTTTCATAATAACCGAATTAAAGCAAGATGCATTAGAAGATAAGTTCAAGTCCTCAAGCACATAGAGGTCATCCTTGGATCCTCCTTGACCAAGAACCTTACTTGTCTCAATATCCTGAAAATGAACATTGTTAGGACCAAATATAGCATAACAATTTAAATCAGTAGTGGCTCTCTTAACTGATAGCAAGTTAGAAGTAAAGTTTGGCATATAAAATGCCTTAGTCTCCTTATCAAATAGTTTCAAGTTTCCTATGCCTTTAACTGGTACTTTCTCACCATTTGCTATTATTACATTACCATTAGCAGGTTTAATATCACTAATTAGCCTAGAATCACTAATCATGTGATGGGATGCACCAGAATCAACTATGAGGGGTTTAATTTTGTTTGAGGCAAGAAACGCCTTACCGGTGGCCTCTTTGATGGCTTTGATGAGCGCATCAAGGTCGGACCGCCTTACCAGCTCGGACGATGCTGCAGCCAGAGCAGTTCCACTGGTCACTTGTTGAGGCTGCTCAGAGATTGACTCCCCCATGGCTACTGCTTGATGAGCTCTCGGTGGTCCTCCGCGGTTTGGTCGTCCACCTCGGATGGTACCCGGCGGTGGTGCTAGATGAGGGTGTAGAATCCAGCAGCGGCTCTTGAAGTGACCAAGCTTCTTACAATGCTCACAAAATGGCGGGTTGTTCTTGTCCTCCGGCTTGTAGTAGCCCTTGTTTGCTGATGCCGTCTCAGCTTTGTTAGCGGTCACAAGTTCTCCCTTGCCGCCAAACAATCCCATGGAGCCATGCTCCTTTTGAATTTGGTTACAGACATCATCAAGGCTAGGGAGCTTGTCCGACCGTAGAATATGCTTGATAAGGTCATTGTAGGAGGGGTTCAAGGTCAAGAGAAGGCCGAACACCTTATCTTGTTCACGCCTCTCATTCAGAATGGCCGGATCTATAGTCGCCGGCCGGAGCATCTCTAGTTCAGCCCAAAGGGACCTAAACTTCCCAAAGTGCTTGGTGAACTCCATGTCTTCTTGGTTGAGGTTGTTGATGGCCCTCTTAATCTCAAAAATTCGGTTTACATTTGTAACATTCCCAAAAACATTCTTGAGAGTGTCCCACAAGTCTTTTGCTGTCTCGCAATAAGAGTAAGCTTCAAGTATAGGTGCATCTAGGGAGTTTTGAATGATAGCTAGGACTCCCTGATCTTCTTGAAACCACTTGTTCTTCTCATCGACAAGATCCTTGCCGTCTTTGGTGGTCTCGCCACTAGGAGCTTCGCTTGTCTCAACATGGGACCAAAGTCCTCGGCCGCATAGGGCTGTCTTTGTGGTTCTAGCCCACAGTAAGTAATTCTCTCCCTTGAGAGTAACTGGAACAATGAGAGTTTTGGTAGTTTCCATGGAAAAGGATGAAGAGACCGTTGGTTAAAGCTATTGTCCAACGGTTAAAGAAAGAAGATTCAAGAACAAGAATTTTCAAGAACAAGAAAGAGAATGCGGAAGGGAGTGATGGAGATTTGAGGCAAGAACAGAATCAAATCTGCTCTGATACCATGTAAGTTTGAGAGTAGAGTAATCAAGAGATTATGGAAGAGAGTATGAAAGAGAGTGAAATCGTGTAAAGAGTGAGGAGAGTGAACGATTGAGAGAGAGAGTGTTGGAGAAAGAGAATAAACTCTTTTCTTGCTTCTATTAGTATGATACTTACAAACTATTTAAAGACATATACAAATAGGATATTCTCTTAGGATCCTATGCACACTAATATGAGGAGAAAGCGACATCTCCTTATTCTAACATGTGATCTCCTCTTCTCTCTTGCAACTTGCTCCAACGGCTACAAAGGAAGGATCGAGATGAATGGCGACCGTTGGAGGATCTCTTTGGTGGATTGGGCTCATGAAGACTTCTATTTGAGGATGGCCCGTTGGTTGGTCGTACGGACGTCCGTACGGTCGTACGGACAAGTGTGTGTGCCGGTTCATAGTAAATAGCTATGTTAGTGTTTCTGGGATTAAAATGTGTCTTAATCCAATGCAACTGACTAATTATAAGAGTTTGAGATAGATGTGGATAGTTTAAAAGCAACTTATACACATTTTGTCCCAAAAGAGGCTAAAACCAAGAAAACATTGCTTAGAAGCTGTAAACAGCTTTGTTAGTGTTTCTGGGGTTAAAATGTGTCTTAATCCAATGCAACTGACTAATTATAAGAGTTTGAGATGGATGTGGATAGTTTAAAAGCCACTTATACCCATTTTGTCCCAAAACAGGCTAAAACCAAGAAAACATTGCTTAGAAGCTGTAAACAGCTTTGTTAGTGTTTCTGGGGTTAAGATGTGTCTTAATCCAATGCAACTGACTAATTATAAGAGTTTGAGATGGATGTGGATAGTTTAAAAGCCACTTATACCCATTTTGTCCCAAAACAGGCTAATACCAAAAAAACATTGCTTAGAAGCTGTAAATAGCTATGTTAGTGTTTCTGGGATTAAAATGTGTCTTAATCCAATGCAACTGACTAATTATAAGAGTTTGAGATAGATGTGGATAGTTTAAAAGCAACTTATACACATTTTGTCCCAAAAAAGGCTAAAACCAAGAAAACATTGCTTAGAAGCACTAAACAGCTTTGTTAGTGTTTCCGGGGTTAAAATGTGTCTTAATCCAATGCAACTATCTAATTATAAGAGTTTGAGATAGATGTGGATAGTTTAAAAGCCACTTATACACATTTTGTCTCAAAACAGGCTAAAACTAAGAAAACATTGCTTAGAAGCTGTAAACAGCTATGTTAGTGTTTCTGGGGTGAAAATGTGTCTTAATCCAATGCAAATGACTAATTATAAGAGTTTGAGATTGATGTGGAGAGTTTAAAAGCCACTTATACCCGTTTTGTCCCAAAATAGGCTAAAACCAAGAAAACATTGCCTAGAAGCTATAAACAGGTTTGGTAGTGTTTCTGGGGTTAAAATGTATCTTAATCCAAAGCAACTGACTAATTATATGAGTTTGAGATGGATGTGGAGAGTTTAAAAGCCACTTATACCCATTTTGTCCCAAAACAGGTTAAAACCAAGAAAACATTGCTTAGAAGCACTAAACAGCTTTGTTAGTGTTTCTATGGTTAAAATATGTCTTAATCCAATGCAACTAACTAATTATAAGAGTTTTAGATAGATGTGGAGAGTTTAAAAGCCACTTATACCCATTTTGTCCCAAAACAGGCTAAAACCAAGAAAACATTGCTAAGAAGCACCAAACAGCTTTGTTAGTGTTTCTGGGGTTAAAATGTGTCTTAATCCAATGCAACTGACTGATTATAAGAGTTTGAGATGGACGTGGAGAGTTTAAAAGCCACTTATACACATTTTGTCCCAAAATAGGCTAAAACCAAGAAGAAGCTGTAAACAGCTTTGTTAGTGTTTCTAGGGTTAAAATGTGTCTTAATCCAATGCAACTAACTAATTATAAGTGTTTTAGATAGATGTGGAGAGTTTAAAAGCCACTTATACCCATTTTGTCCCAAAACAGGCTAAAACCAAGAAAACATTGCTGAGAAGCACCAAACAGCTTTGTTAGTGTTTCTGGGGTTAAAATGTGTCTTAATCCAATGCAACTGACTAATTATAAGAGTTTGAGATAGATGTAGACAGTTTAAAAGCAACTTATACACATTTTGTCCCAAAAGAGGCTAAAACAAAGAAAACATTGCCTAGAAGCTATAAACAGCTTTGTTAGTGTTTCTGGGGTTAAAATGAATCTTAATCCAAAGCAACTGACTAATTATATGAGTTTGAGATGGATGTGGAGAGTTTAAAAGCCACTTATACCCATTTTGTCCCAAAACAGGTTAAAACCAAGAAAACATTGCTTAGAAGCACTAAACAGCTTTGTTAGTGTTTCTATGGTTAAAATATGTCTTAATCCAATGCAACTAACTAATTATAAGAGTTTTAGATAGATGTGGAGAGTTTAAAAGCCACTTATACCCATTTTGTCCCAAAACAGGCTAAAACCAAGAAAACATTGCTAAGAAGCACCAAACAGCTTTGTTAGTGTTTCTGGGGTTAAAATGTGTCTTAATCCAATGCAACTGACTGATTATAAGAGTTTGAGATGGACGTGGAGAGTTTAAAAGCCACTTATACACATTTTGTCCCAAAATAGGCTAAAACCAAGAAGAAGCTGTAAACAGCTTTGTTAGTGTTTTTGTGGTTAAAATGTGTCTTAATCCAATGCAACTAACTAATTATAAGAGTTTTAGATAGATGTGGAGAGTTTAAAAGCCACTTATACCCATTTTGTCCCAAAACAGGCTAAAACCAAGAAAACATTGCTGAGAAGCACCAAACAGCTTTGTTAGTGTTTCTGGGGTTAAAATGTGTCTTAATCCAATGCAACTAACTAATTATAAGAGCTTGAGATAGATGTGGAGAGTTTAAAAGCCACTTATACCCATTTTGTCCCAAAACAGGTTAAAACCAAGAAAACATTGCTTAGAAGCACTAAACAGTTTTGTTAGTGTTTTTGTGGTTAAAATGTGTCTTAATCCAATGCAACTAACTAATTATAAGTGTTTTAGATAGATGTGGAGAGTTTAAAAGCCACTTATACCCATTTTGTCCCAAAACAGGCTAAAACCAAGAAAACATTGCTGAGAAGCACCAAACAGCTTTGTTAGTGTTTCTGGGGTTAAAATGTGTCTTAATCCAATGCAACTGACTAATTATAAGAGTTTGAGATTGATGTGGAGAGTTTAAAAGCCACTTATACCCATTTTGTCCCAAAACAGGCTAAAACCAAGAAAACATTGCTTAGAAGCACTAAACAGCTTTGTTAGTGTTTCTGGGGTGAAAATGTGTCTTAATCCAATGCAACTAACTAATTATAAGAGTTTGAGATAGATGTGGATAGTTTAAAAGCCACTTATACACATTTTGTCGCAAAAGAGGCTAAAACCAAGAAAACATTGCTTAGAAGCTGTAAACAGCTATGTTAGTATTTTTGGGGTTAAAATGTGTCTTAATCAAATGCAAATGACAATTTATAAGAGTTTGAGATTGATGTGGAGAGTTTAAAAGCCACTTATACCCATTTTGTCCCAAAACAGGCTAAAACCAAGAAAACATTGCTTAGAAGCACTAAACAGTTTTGTTACTGTTTCTGGGGTGAAAATGTGTCTTAATCCAATGCAACTGACTAATTATAAGAGTTTGAGATAGATGTGGATAGTTTAAAAGCAACTTATACATATTTTGTCCCAAAAGAGGCTAAAACAAAGAAAACATTGCCTAGAATCTATAAACAGCTTTGTTAGTGTTTCTGGGGTTAAAATGAATCTTAATCCAAAGCAATTGAGTAATTATATGAGTTTGAGATGGATGTGGAGAGTTTAAAAGCAACTTATACCCATTTTGTCCCAAAACAGGTTAAAACCAAGAAAACATTGCTTAGAAGCACTAAACAGCTTTGTTAGTGTTTTTGTGGTTAAAATGTGTCTTAATCCAATGCAACTAACTAATTATAAGTGTTTTAGATAGATGTGGAGAGTTTAAAAGCCACTTATACCCATTTTGTCCCAAAACAGGCTAAAACCAAGAAAACATTGCTTAGAAGCTCTAAACAGCTATGTTAGGGTTTCTGGGGTTAAAATGTGTATTAATCCAATGCAACTGACTGATTATAAGAGTTTGAGATGGACGTGGAGAGTTTAAAAGCCACTTATACACATTTTGTCCCAAAACAGGCTAAAACCAAGAAAACATTGCTTAGAAGCTGTAAACAGCTTTGTTAGTGTTTCTAGGGTTAAAATGTGTCTTAATCCAATGCAACAAACTAATTATAAGAGTTTTAGATAGATGTGGAGAGTTTAAAAGCCACTTATACCCATTTTGTCCCAAAACAGGTTAAAACCAAGAAAACATTGCTTAGAAGCACTAAACAGCTTTGTTAGTGTTTCTATGGTTAAAATATGTCTTAATCCAATGCAACTAACTAATTATAAGAGTTTTAGATAGATGTGGATAGTTTAAAAGCCACTTATACACATTTTGTCCCAAAACAGGCTAAAACTAAGAAAACATTGCTTAGAAGCTGTAAACAGCTATGTTAGTGTTTCTGGGGTGAAAATGTGTCTTAATCCAATGCAAATGACTAATTATAAGAGTTTGAGATTGATGTGGAGAGTTTAAAAGCCACTTATATCCGTTTTGTCCCAAAATAGGCTAAAACCAAAAAAACATTGCTTAGAAGCTCTAAACAGCTATGTTAGGGTTTCTGGGGTTAAAATGTGTATTAATCCAATGCAACTGACTGATTATAAGAGTTTGAGATGGACGTGGAGAGTTTAAAAGCCACTTATACCCATTTTGTCCCAAAACAGGCTAATACCAAGAAAACATTGCTTAGAAGCTGTAAATAGCTATGTTAGTGTTTCTGGGATTAAAATGTGTCTTAATCCAATGCAACTGACTAATTATAAGAGTTTGAGATGGATGTGGATAGTTTAAAAGCCACTTATACCCATTTTGTCCCAAAAGAGGCTAAAACCAAGAAAACATTGCTTAGAAGCTGTAAACAGCTTTGTTAGTGTTTCTGGGGTTAAAATGTGTCTTAATCCAATGCAACTGACTAATTATAAGAGTTTGAGATGGATGTGGATAGTTTAAAAGCCACTTATACCCATTTTGTCCCAAAACAGGCTAAAACCAAGAAAACATTGCTTAGAAGCTGTAAACAGCTTTGTTAGTGTTTCTAGGGTTAAAATGTGTCTTAATCTAATGCAAATGACTATTTATAAGAGTTTGAGATTAAAGTGGAGAGTTTAAAAGCCACTTATACCCATTTTGTCCCAAAACATGCTAAAACAAAGAAAACATTGCTTAGAAGCACTAAACAGCATTGTTAATGTTTCTTAATCCAACTGACTAATTATAAGAGTTTGAGATGGATGTGGATAGTTTAAAAGCCACTTATACCCATTTTGTCCCAAAACAGGCTAATACCAAGAAAACAGTGCTTAGAAGCTGTAAATAGCTATGTTAGTGTTTCTGGGATTAAAATGTGTCTTAATCCAATGCAACTGACTAATTATAAGATTTTGAGATAGATGTGGATAGTTTAAAAGCAACTTATACACATTTTGTCCCAAAAGAGGCTAAAACCAAGAAAACATTGCTTAGAAGCTGTAAACAGCTTTGTTAGTGTTTCTGGGGTTAAAATGTGTCTTAATCCAATGCAACTGACTAATTATAAGAGTTTGAGATGGATGTGGATAGTTTAAAAGCCACTTATACCCATTTTGTCCCAAAACAGGCTAAAACCAAGAAAACATTGCTTAGAAGCTGTAAACAGCTTTGTTAGTGTTTCTAGGGTTAAAATGTGTCTTAATCTAATGCAAATGACTATTTATAAGAGTTTGAGATTAAAGTGGAGAGTTTAAAAGCCACTTATACCCATTTTGTCCCAAAACATGCTAAAACAAAGAAAACATTGCTTAGAAGCACCAAACAGCTTTGTTAGTTTTTCTGGGGTTAAAATGTGTCTTAATCCAATGCAACTGACTAATTATAAGAGTTTGAGATAGATGTAGATAGTTTAAAAGCAACTTATACACATTTTGTCCCAAAAGAGGCTAAAACAAAGAAAACATTGCCTAGAAGCTATAAACAGCTTTGTTAGTGTTTCTGGGGTTAAAATGAATCTTAATCCAAAGCAACTGAGTAATTATATGAGTTTGAGATGGATGTGGAGAGTTTAAAAGCCACTTATACCCATTTTGTCCCAAA
This sequence comes from Camelina sativa, assembly GCF_030686135.1. Taxonomy (NCBI): domain Eukaryota; kingdom Viridiplantae; phylum Streptophyta; class Magnoliopsida; order Brassicales; family Brassicaceae; genus Camelina; species Camelina sativa. The sequence goes on from NC_141893.1 coordinate 21,970,707, forward strand.
ACAGGTTAAAACCAAGAAAACATTGCTTAGAAGCACTAAACAGCTTTGTTAGTGTTTTTGTGGTTAAAATGTGTCTTAATCCAATGCAACTAACTAATTATAAGTGTTTTAGATAGATGTGGAGAGTTTAAAAGCCACTTATACCCATTTTGTCCCAAAACAGGCTAAAACCAAGAAAACATTGCTTAGAAGCTCTAAACAGCTATGTTAGGGTTTCTGGGGTTAAAATGTGTCTTAATCCAATGCAACTGACTGATTATAAGAGTTTGAGATGGACGTGGAGAGTTTAAAAGCCACTTATACACATTTTGTCCCAAAAGAGGCTAAAACCAAGAAAACATTGCTTAGAAGCTGTAAACAGCTATGTTAGTATTTCTAGGGTTAAAATGTGTCTTAATCTAATGCAAATGACTATTTATAAGAGTTTGAGATTAAAGTGGAGAGTTTAAAAGCCACTTATACCCATTTTGTCCCAAAACATGCTAAAACAAAGAAAACATTGCTTAGAAGCACTAAACAGCATTGTTAATGTTTCTGGGGTGAAAATGTGTCTTAATCCAATGCAACTGACTAATTATAAGAGTTTGAGATAGATGTGGATAGTTTAAAAGCAACTTATACACATTTTGTCCCAAAAGAGGCTAAAACCAAGAAAACATTGCTTAGAAGCACTAAACAGCTTTGTTAGTGTTTCTGGGGTTAAAATGTGTCTTAATCCAATGCAACTAACTAATTATAAGAGTTTGAGATAGATGTGGATAGTTTAAAAGCCACTTATACACATTTTGTCCCAAAACAGGCTAAAACTAAGAAAACATTGCTTAGAAGCTGTAAACAGCTATGTTAGTGTTTCTGGGGTGAAAATGTGTCTTAATCCAATGCAAATGACTAATTATAATAGTTTGAGATTGATGTGGAGAGTTTAAAAGCCACTTATATCCGTTTTGTCCCAAAATAGGCTAAAACCAAGAAAACATTGCCTAGAAGCTATAAACAGCTTTGTTAGTGTTTCTGGGGTTAAAATGTATCTTAATCCAAAGCAACTGACTAATTATATGAGTTTGAGATGGATGTGGAGAGTTTAAAAGCCACTTATACCCATTTTGTCCCAAAACAGGTTAAAACCAAGAAAACATTGCTTAGAAGCACTAAACAGCTTTGTTAGTGTTTCTATGGTTAAAATATGTCTTAATCCAATGCAACTAACTAATTATAAGAGTTTTAGATAGATGTGGAGAGTTTAAAAGCCACTTATACCCATTTTGTCCCAAAACAGGCTAAAACCAAGAAAACATTGCTTAGAAGCTCTAAACAGCTATGTTAGGGTTTCTGGGGTTAAAATGTGTATTAATCCAATGCAACTGACTGATTATAAGAGTTTGAGATGGACGTGGAGAGTTTAAAAGCCACTTATACCCATTTTGTCCCAAAACAGGCTAAAACCAAGAAAACATTGCTTAGAAGCTGTAAACAGCTTTGTTAGTGTTTCTGGGGTTAAAATGTGTCTTAATCCAATGCAACTGACTAATTATAAGAGTTTGAGATGGATGTGGATAGTTTAAAAGCCACTTATACCCATTTTGTCCCAAAACAGGCTAAAACCAAGAAAACATTGCTTAGAAGCTGTAAACAGCTTTGTTAGTGTTTCTGGGGTTAAGATGTGTCTTAATCCAATGCAACTGACTAATTATAAGAGTTTGAGATGGATGTGGATAGTTTAAAAGCCACTTATACCCATTTTGTCCCAAAACAGGCTAATACCAAGAAAACATTGCTTAGAAGCTGTAAATAGCTATGTTAGTGTTTCTGGGATTAAAATGTGTCTTAATCCAATGCAACTGACTAATTATAAGAGTTTGAGATAGATGTGGATAGTTTAAAAGCAACTTATACACATTTTGTCCCAAAAGAGGCTAAAACCAAGAAAACATTGCTTAGAAGCTGTAAACAGCTTTGTTAGTGTTTCTGGGGTTAAAATGTGTCTTAATCCAATGCAACTGACTAATTATAAGAGTTTGAGATGGATGTGGATAGTTTAAAAGCCACTTATACCCATTTTGTCCCAAAACAGGCTAAAACCAAGAAAACATTGCTTAGAAGCTGTAAACAGCTTTGTTAGTGTTTCTGGGGTTAAGATGTGTCTTAATCCAATGCAACTGACTAATTATAAGAGTTTGAGATGGATGTGGATAGTTTAAAAGCCACTTATACCCATTTTGTCCCAAAACAGGCTAATACCAAAAAAACATTGCTTAGAAGCTGTAAATAGCTATGTTAGTGTTTCTGGGATTAAAATGTGTCTTAATCCAATGCAACTGACTAATTATAAGAGTTTGAGATAGATGTGGATAGTTTAAAAGCAACTTATACACATTTTGTCCCAAAAAAGGCTAAAACCAAGAAAACATTGCTTAGAAGCACTAAACAGCTTTGTTAGTGTTTCCGGGGTTAAAATGTGTCTTAATCCAATGCAACTATCTAATTATAAGAGTTTGAGATAGATGTGGATAGTTTAAAAGCCACTTATACACATTTTGTCTCAAAACAGGCTAAAACTAAGAAAACATTGCTTAGAAGCTGTAAACAGCTATGTTAGTGTTTCTGGGGTGAAAATGTGTCTTAATCCAATGCAAATGACTAATTATAAGAGTTTGAGATTGATGTGGAGAGTTTAAAAGCCACTTATACCCGTTTTGTCCCAAAATAGGCTAAAACCAAGAAAACATTGCCTAGAAGCTATAAACAGCTTTGTTAGTGTTTCTGGGGTTAAAATGTATCTTAATCCAAAGCAACTGACTAATTATATGAGTTTGAGATGGATGTGGAGAGTTTAAAAGCCACTTATACCCATTTTGTCCCAAAACAGGTTAAAACCAAGAAAACATTGCTTAGAAGCACTAAACAGCTTTGTTAGTGTTTCTATGGTTAAAATATGTCTTAATCCAATGCAACTAACTAATTATAAGAGTTTTAGATAGATGTGGAGAGTTTAAAAGCCACTTATACCCATTTTGTCCCAAAACAGGCTAAAACCAAGAAAACATTGCTAAGAAGCACCAAACAGCTTTGTTAGTGTTTCTGGGGTTAAAATGTGTCTTAATCCAATGCAACTGACTGATTATAAGAGTTTGAGATGGACGTGGAGAGTTTAAAAGCCACTTATACACATTTTGTCCCAAAATAGGCTAAAACCAAGAAGAAGCTGTAAACAGCTTTGTTAGTGTTTCTAGGGTTAAAATGTGTCTTAATCCAATGCAACTAACTAATTATAAGTGTTTTAGATAGATGTGGAGAGTTTAAAAGCCACTTATACCCATTTTGTCCCAAAACAGGCTAAAACCAAGAAAACATTGCTGAGAAGCACCAAACAGCTTTGTTAGTGTTTCTGGGGTTAAAATGTGTCTTAATCCAATGCAACTGACTAATTATAAGAGTTTGAGATAGATGTAGATAGTTTAAAAGCAACTTATACACATTTTGTCCCAAAAGAGGCTAAAACAAAGAAAACATTGCCTAGAAGCTATAAACAGCTTTGTTAGTGTTTCTGGGGTTAAAATGAATCTTAATCCAAAGCAACTGACTAATTATATGAGTTTGAGATGGATGTGGAGAGTTTAAAAGCCACTTATACCCATTTTGTCCCAAAACAGGTTAAAACCAAGAAAACATTGCTTAGAAGCACTAAACAGCTTTGTTAGTGTTTCTATGGTTAAAATATGTCTTAATCCAATGCAACTAACTAATTATAAGAGTTTTAGATAGATGTGGAGAGTTTAAAAGCCACTTATACCCATTTTGTCCCAAAACAGGCTAAAACCAAGAAAACATTGCTAAGAAGCACCAAACAGCTTTGTTAGTGTTTCTGGGGTTAAAATGTGTCTTAATCCAATGCAACTGACTGATTATAAGAGTTTGATATGAACCGGCACACACACTTGTCCGTACGACCGTACGGACGTCCGTACGACCAACCAACGGGCCATCCTCAAATAGAAGTCTTCATGAGCCCAATCCACCAAAGAGATCCTCCAACGGTCGCCATTCATCTCGATCCTTCCTTTGTAGCCGTTGGAGCAAGTTGCAAGAGAGAAGAGGAGATCACATGTTAGAATAAGGAGAGGTCGCTTTCTCCTCATATTAGTGTGCATAGGATCCTAAGAGAATATCCTATTTGTATATGTCTTTAAATAGTTTGTAAGTATCATACTAATAGAAGCAAGAAAAGAGTTTATTCTCTTTCTCCAACACTCTCTCTCTCAATCGTTCACTCTCCTCACTCTTTACACGATTTCACTCTCTTTCATACTCTCTTCCATAATCTCTTGATTACTCTACTCTCAAACTTACATGGTATCAGAGCAGATTTGATTCTGTTCTTGCCTCAAATCTCCATCACTCCCTTCCGCATTCTCTTTCTTGTTCTTGAAAATTCTTGTTCTTGAATCTTCTTTCTTTAACCGTTGGACAATAGCTTTAACCAACGGTCTCTTCATCCTTTTCCATGGAAACTACCAAAACTCTCATTGTTCCAGTTACTCTCAAGGGAGAGAATTACTTACTGTGGGCTAGAACCACAAAGACAGCCCTATGCGGCCGAGGACTTTGGTCCCATGTTGAGACAAGCGAAGCTCCTAGTGGCGAGACCACCAAAGACGGCAAGGATCTTGTCGATGAGAAGAACAAGTGGTTTCAAGAAGATCAGGGAGTCCTAGCTATCATTCAAAACTCCCTAGATGCACCTATACTTGAAGCTTACTCTTATTGCGAGACAGCAAAAGACTTGTGGGACACTCTCAAGAATGTTTTTGGGAATGTTACAAATGTAAACCGAATTTTTGAGATTAAGAGGGCCATCAACAACCTCAACCAAGAAGACATGGAGTTCACCAAGCACTTTGGGAAGTTTAGGTCCCTTTGGGCTGAACTAGAGATGCTCCGGCCGGCGACTATAGATCCGGCCATTCTGAATGAGAGGCGTGAACAAGATAAGGTGTTCGGCCTTCTCTTGACCTTGAACCCCTCCTACAATGACCTTATCAAGCATATTCTACGGTCGGACAAGCTCCCTAGCCTTGATGATGTCTGTAACCAAATTCAAAAGGAGCATGGCTCCATGGGATTGTTTGGCGGCAAGGGAGAACTTGTGACCGCTAACAAAGCTGAGACGGCATCAGCAAACAAGGGCTACTACAAGCCGGAGGACAAGAACAACCCGCCATTTTGTGAGCATTGTAAGAAGCTTGGTCACTTCAAGAGCCGCTGCTGGATTCTACACCCTCATCTAGCACCACCGCCGGGTACCATCCGAGGTGGACGACCAAACCGCGGAGGACCACCGAGAGCTCATCAAGCAGTAGCCATGGGGGAGTCAATCTCTGAGCAGCCTCAACAAGTGACCAGTGGAACTGCTCTGGCTGCAGCATCGTCCGAGCTGGTAAGGCGGTCCGACCTTGATGCGCTCATCAAAGCCATCAAAGAGGCCACCGGTAAGGCGTTTCTTGCCTCAAACAAAATTAAACCCCTCATAGTTGATTCTGGTGCATCCCATCACATGATTAGTGATTCTAGGCTAATTAGTGATATTAAACCTGCTAATGGTAATGTAATAATAGCAAATGGTGAGAAAGTACCAGTTAAAGGCATAGGAAACTTGAAACTATTTGATAAGGAGACTAAGGCATTTTATATGCCAAACTTTACTTCTAACTTGCTATCAGTTAAGAGAGCCACTACTGATTTAAATTGTTATGCTATATTTGGTCCTAACAATGTTCATTTTCAGGATATTGAGACAAGTAAGGTTCTTGGTCAAGGAGGATCCAAGGATGACCTCTATGTGCTTGAGGACTTGAACTTATCTTCTAATGCATCTTGCTTTAATTCGGTTATTATGAAACCTAGTGATTCTATTTTACATGCTAGGCTAGGACACCCTCACACAAGAGCTTTATCCTTAATATTTCCTAATGTTTCTTTTCAAAATGATGAGTGTGAGGCTTGTATTCTTGGTAAACATTGCAAGGCTGTTTTCCCTAAATCTATTACTATTTATGAAAAATGTTTTGATTTAATTCATTCTGATGTTTGGACATCTCCTTGCTTATCTAGAGATAATCAAAAGTATTTTGTGACTTTTATTGATGAAAAATCAAAATATACTTGGATAACTTTGCTTCCCTCTAAGGATAGAGTCCTTGAGGCCTTTACTAATTTTCAAAATTATGTCACTAACCACTTTCATGCCAAGATTAAAATTTTGAGATCAGATAATGGTGGAGAGTACACAAGCCATGCCTTTAAACAATATCTAGCCAAACATGGAATTCTTCATCAAACTAGCTGTCCTTACACACCACAACAAAATGGAGTGGCTGAGAGGAAGAATAGGCATCTCATGGAAGTAGCAAGGTCTATGATGTTTCACACAAGGGTTCCAAAGAGGTTTTGGGGAGATGCTGTGCTAGCCGCTTGTTATCTTATTAACCGCACACCAACAAAGATCCTAAAGGATGTGTCTCCATTTGAGGTATTAACGAATGACAAACCTACATTTGATCACTTACGAGTGTTTGGTTGTGTGTGCTATGTGTTGCGACCAGGTGAGCTAAGAGACAAGCTTGATGCAAAGAGTACAAAGGCTATGTTTCTTGGCTACTCTACCACACAAAAGGGGTATAAGTGCTATGACCCTACAACAAGGAGGGTTCTAGTATCTCGTGATGTCAAGTTCATGGAGACACAAGGCTTTTACGATGAGAAGAATTGGGATGAGCTCCGTAACCTCTCTGATTCACCATCTGATCGGACGCGCAACCTCCGAGTAATCCTTGAGCGACTAGGTCTTGAAAACGATCGGATCACTACTGAGTCAGCCAGACCAGCATCACCAGAACAACCTGAGCCATCTACTGAGCCTGAGCCTGCTACACATGCCGATGACCATACTGAGCAGCATGAGGAAGCACCCGAGTCACTCGCGGACAACACGGCCGAAACAACCGAGGGGACGGCTGAACAGCTTGAGGAGATCATTACTCCAGGACGAGCCAACTCCGAAGCTGGGGCTATAGTTCCTCTTCGGCGCAGCCAACGTATCAAGTATCCTCCTAGTCATTGGAAGAACACCCGTGTGTACTACAACAACATGGCCGTTGCTCATCCGATTCAGGCCGTGTGCACCTTGGCTCATTTTCCGATAGAGCATCAAGTGTTTCTTGGCCATATTGATGAGGATTGGATCCCCAAGACCTATGATGAGGCTAAGCAGCACAAAGTATGGAGAGATGCAGTGGATGCCGAGAATACGGCCATGGTGCAAAATCATACATGGGACGAGGCTGACTTACCCAAGGGCAAGAAGGCTGTCACCTCTCGGTATATCTTCACAATCAAATATAAGAGCAATGGGGAGATTGAACGCCACAAAGCCCGCCTAGTCGCACGAGGTTTCACGCAAACGTATGGGGAGGACTATCTTGATACGTTTGCTCCGGTGGCTAAGCTTCACACGGTTCGAGTGGTACTCTCTCTCGCCACCAACCTCGACTGGGAACTTTGGCAAATGGACGTGAAGAACGCCTTCTTGCAAGGAGAACTGGAGGATGAAGTGTATATGCGACCACCACCGGGTTTGGAGGATACTATTGGTCCGGGAAAGGTCTTGAAACTCAACAAAGCTATCTATGGCTTGAAGCAGTCACCAAGGGCTTGGTATCACAAGCTTAGCACCACACTTCTTGACAAAGGCTTTCGCAAATCCGAAGCTGACCACACCTTGTTCACCTTACCAAGCGCCATAGGTATAGTAGTCATTCTAGTGTATGTTGATGATATCATCATCACTGGAAGTGACTCGGTAGGTATTCAAGACTCTAAAACATTCTTGAAATCAGTTTTTGATATTAAAGATCTTGGAGAGTTGAAATACTTTCTTGGGATAGAAGTTTATAGATCAAATGAAGGGTTATTGTTATCTCAAAGAAAGTATGCACTAGACTTATTGAGTGAAACAGGAAAACTAGGAGCTAAGGCAGTAACAACGCCCCTAGAAGAGAATTACAAGGATGGAGGACAGGGGGAGCTTGACACCGCTCCATTCGAGGACGTTAGCCTCTACCGGCGGCTAGTCGGTAAGCTCATTTATTTAACTATCACACGGCCTGACATTTGCTTTGCCGTGAACCAGGTAAGCCAGCATATGAAGAACCCCACCGTGCACCATTGGAACATGCTGACACGGATCCTCAAGTACATCAAGGGCTCACCCGGCCAAGGCATATGGATGGGACGCAACAAGAGCACCGAGTTGGTAGGCTACTGCGACGCTGACTATGCAGGAGATCGTGGGGACCGACGCTCAACCACAGGCTATTGCACGTTCCTTGGAGGGAACCTGGTCACATGGAAGAGCAAGAAGCAAAAGGTCGTCTCACTCTCAAGTGCCGAATCCGAGTATAGAGCTATGAGGAAGCTAACGACGGAGCTAATGTGGCTGAAGATGTTACTCAAGGATCTTGGAATAGAATCAACAAAGCCGATCACCATGCACTGTGATAACGAAGCAGCCATTCATATAGCAACCAATTCAGTGTTCCATGAGCGGACCAAGCACATTGAAGTGGATTGCCATAAGGTCCGAGAACAAATCAAGCTTGGAGTTGTCTTACCTTGCCATACCGAAAGCAAAGAACAACTTGCAGACGTCCTGACTAAAGCTGCGAGCCCCCAAGTGTGTGAATACATCCATCCTAAGCTTGGCCTCCTAAACCTCACTCGGCCATGACTTGCTTTGTTTTGGCGCCTACACTCTTTTTCCCTTAAGTATAGTTTTCCCAAGAGGTTTTTCTATACTAAGGTTTTTAATGAGGTGGGTGCCTATGTTGTCAAGCTTGACTAGTTCCCCAAGTCAAGCTTGAGGGGGAGTATGAACCGGCACACACACTTGTCCGTACGACCGTACGGACGTCCGTACGACCAACCAACGGGCCATCCTCAAATAGAAGTCTTCATGAGCCCAATCCACCAAAGAGATCCTCCAACGGTCGCCATTCATCTCGATCCTTCCTTTGTAGCCGTTGGAGCAAGTTGCAAGAGAGAAGAGGAGATCACATGTTAGAATAAGGAGAGGTCGCTTTCTCCTCATATTAGTGTGCATAGGATCCTAAGAGAATATCCTATTTGTATATGTCTTTAAATAGTTTGTAAGTATCATACTAATAGAAGCAAGAAAAGAGTTTATTCTCTTTCTCCAACACTCTCTCTCTCAATCGTTCACTCTCCTCACTCTTTACACGATTTCACTCTCTTTCATACTCTCTTCCATAATCTCTTGATTACTCTACTCTCAAACTTACATTTGAGATGGACGTGGAGAGTTTAAAAGCCACTTATACACATTTTGTCCCAAAATAGGCTAAAACCAAGAAGAAGCTGTAAACAGCTTTGTTAGTGTTTTTGTGGTTAAAATGTGTCTTAATCCAATGCAACTAACTAATTATAAGAGTTTTAGATAGATGTGGAGAGTTTAAAAGCCACTTATACCCATTTTGTCCCAAAACAGGCTAAAACCAAGAAAACATTGCTGAGAAGCACCAAACAGCTTTGTTAGTGTTTCTGGGGTTAAAATGTGTCTTAATCCAATGCAACTAACTAATTATAAGAGCTTGAGATAGATGTGGAGAGTTTAAAAGCCACTTATACCCATTTTGTCCCAAAACAGGTTAAAACCAAGAAAACATTGCTTAGAAGCACTAAACAGTTTTGTTAGTGTTTTTGTGGTTAAAATGTGTCTTAATCCAATGCAACTAACTAATTATAAGTGTTTTAGATAGATGTGGAGAGTTTAAAAGCCACTTATACCCATTTTGTCCCAAAACAGGCTAAAACAAAGAAAACATTGCTGAGAAGCACCAAACAGCTTTGTTAGTGTTTCTGGGGTTAAAATGTGTCTTAATCCAATGCAACTGACTAATTATAAGAGTTTGAGATTGATGTGGAGAGTTTAAAAGCCACTTATACCCATTTTGTCCCAAAACAGGCTAAAACCAAGAAAACATTGCTTAGAAGCACTAAACAGCTTTGTTAGTGTTTCTGGGGTGAAAATGTGTCTTAATCCAATGCAACTAACTAATTATAAGAGTTTGAGATAGATGTGGATAGTTTAAAAGCCACTTATACACATTTTGTCGCAAAAGAGGCTAAAACCAAGAAAACATTGCTTAGAAGCTGTAAACAGCTATGTTAGTATTTTTGGGGTTAAAATGTGTCTTAATCAAATGCAAATGACAATTTATAAGAGTTTGAGATTGATGTGGAGAGTTTAAAAGCCACTTATACCCATTTTGTCCCAAAACAGGCTAAAACCAAGAAAACATTGCTTAGAAGCACTAAACAGTTTTGTTACTGTTTCTGGGGTGAAAATGTGTATTAATCCAATGCAACTGACTAATTATAAGAGTTTGAGATAGATGTGGATAGTTTAAAAGCAACTTATACATATTTTGTCCCAAAAGAGGCTAAAACAAAGAAAACATTGCCTAGAATCTATAAACAGCTTTGTTAGTGTTTCTGGGGTTAAAATGAATCTTAATCCAAAGCAACTGAGTAATTATATGAGTTTGAGATGGATGTGGAGAGTTTAAAAGCAACTTATACCCATTTTGTCCCAAAACAGGTTAAAACCAAGAAAACATTGCTTAGAAGCACTAAACAGCTTTGTTAGTGTTTTTGTGGTTAAAATGTGTCTTAATCCAATGCAACTAACTAATTATAAGTGTTTTAGATAGATGTGGAGAGTTTAAAAGCCACTTATACCCATTTTGTCCCAAAACAGGCTAAAACCAAGAAAACATTGCTTAGAAGCTCTAAACAGCTATGTTAGGGTTTCTGGGGTTAAAATGTGTATTAATCCAATGCAACTGACTGATTATAAGAGTTTGAGATGGACGTGGAGAGTTTAAAAGCCACTTATACACATTTTGTCCCAAAACAGGCTAAAACCAAGAAAACATTGCTTAGAAGCTGTAAACAGCTTTGTTAGTGTTTCTAGGGTTAAAATGTGTCTTAATCCAATGCAACAAACTAATTATAAGAGTTTTAGATAGATGTGGAGAGTTTAAAAGCCACTTATACCCATTTTGTCCCAAAACAGGTTAAAACCAAGAAAACATTGCTTAGAAGCACTAAACAGCTTTGTTAGTGTTTTTGTGGTTAAAATGTGTCTTAATCCAATGCAACTAACTAATTATAAGAGTTTTAGATAGATGTGGAGAGTTTAAAAGCCACTTATACCCATTTTGTCCCAAAACAGGCTAAAACCAAGAAAACATTGCTGAGAAGCACCAAACAGCTTTGTTAGTGTTTCTGGGGTTAAAATGTGTCTTAATCCAATGCAACTAACTAATTATAAGAGCTTGAGATAGATGTGGAGAGTTTAAAAGCCACTTATACCCATTTTGTCCCAAAACAGGTTAAAACCAAGAAAACATTGCTTAGAAGCACTAAACAGTTTTGTTAGTGTTTTTGTGGTTAAAATGTGTCTTAATCCAATGCAACTAACTAATTATAAGTGTTTTAGATAGATGTGGAGAGTTTAAAAGCCACTTATACCCATTTTGTCCCAAAACAGGCTAAAACCAAGAAAACATTGCTGAGAAGCACCAAACAGCTTTGTTAGTGTTTCTGGGGTTAAAATGTGTCTTAATCCAATGCAACTGACTAATTATAAGAGTTTGAGATTGATGTGGAGAGTTTAAAAGCCACTTATACCCATTTTGTCCCAAAACAGGCTAAAACCAAGAAAACATTGCTTAGAAGCACTAAACAGCTTTGTTAGTGTTTCTGGGGTGAAAATGTGTCTTAATCCAATGCAACTAACTAATTATAAGAGTTTGAGATAGATGTGGATAGTTTAAAAGCCACTTATACACATTTTGTCCCAAAAGAGGCTAAAACAAAGAAAACATTGCCTAGAAGCTATAAACAGCTTTGTTAGTGTTTCTGGGGTTAAAATGAATCTTAATCCAAAGCAACTGAGTAATTATATGAGTTTGAGATGGATGTGGAGAGTTTAAAAGCAACTTATACCCATTTTGTACCAAAACAGGTTAAAACCAAGAAAACATTGCTTAGAAGCACTAAACAGCTTTGTTAGTGTTTTTGTGGTTAAAATGTGTCTTAATCCAATGCAACAAACTAATTATAAGTGTTTTAGATAGATGTGGAGAGTTTAAAAGCCACTTATACCCATTTTGTCCCAAAACAGGCTAAAACCAAGAAAACATTGCTTAGAAGCTCTAAACAGCTATGTTAGGGTTTCTGGGGTTAAAATGTGTATTAATCCAATGCAACTGACTGATTATAAGAGTTTGAGATGGACGTGGAGAGTTTAAAAGCCACTTATACACATTTTGTCCCAAAATAGGCTAAAACCAAGAAAACATTGCTTAGAAGCACTAAACAGCTTTGTTAGTGTTTCTGGGGTTAAAATGTGTCTTAATCCAATGCAACTAACTAATTATAAGAGTTTGAGATAGATGTGGATAGTTTAAAAGCCACTTATACACATTTTGTCCCAAAACAGGCTAAAACTAAGAAAACATTGCTTAGAAGCTGTAAACAGCTATGTTAGTGTTTCTGGGGTGAAAATGTGTCTTAATCCAATGCAAATGACTAATTATAAGAGTTTGAGATTGATGTGGAGAGTTTAAAAGCCACTTATACCCGTTTTGTCCCAAAATAGGTTAAAACCAAGAAAACATTGCCTAGAAGCTATAAACAGCTTTGTTAGTGTTTCTGGGGTTAAAATGTATCTTAATCCAAAGCAACTGACTAATTATATGAGTTTGAGATGGATGTGGAGAGTTTAAAAGCCACTTATACCCATTTTGTCCCAAAACAGGTTAAAACCAAGAAAACATTGCTTAGAAGCACTAAACAGCTTTGTTAGTGTTTCTATGGTTAAAATATGTCTTAATCCAATGCAACTAACTAATTATAAGAGTTTTAGATAGATGTGGAGAGTTTAAAAGCCACTTATACCCATTTTGTCCCAAAACAGGCTAAAACTAAGAAAACATTGCTTAGAAGCTCTAAACAGCTATGTTAGGGTTTCTGGGGTTAAAATGTGTATTAATCCAATGCAACTGACTGATTATAAGAGTTTGAGATGGACGTGGAGAGTTTAAAAGCCACTTATACACATTTTGTCCCAAAATAGGCTAAAACCAAGAAAACATTGCTTAGAAGCTGTAAACAGCTTTGTTAGTGTTTCTAGGGTTAAAATGTGTCTTAATCCAATGCAACAAACTAATTATAAGAGTTTTAGATAGATGTGGAGAGTTTAAAAGCCACTTATACCCATTTTGTCCCAAAACAGGTTAAAACCATGAAAACATTGCTTAGAAGCACTAAACAGCTTTGTTAGTGTTTCTGGGGTGAAAATGTGTCTTAATCCAATGCAACTGACTAATTATAAGAGTTTGAGATAGATGTGGATAGTTTAAAAGCAACTTATACACATTTTTATTGATCAAAAGAATAAGCCTAAGGCAGCCATGGCCGTCCGTACAAGTGTTTAATATGGGCTGTCCGTACAAGTGTGGTGAAATGGCCGAGTCTTCTTGTGATAAGGAATGGAGAGGAGGCCTGAAGCCCACTAGAAGGATCGAGAAGCACATTATAACCGTTAGAGAGAAGGGAAGGAAATAGTCACATGTTTGGTAAGGATGGGCTGTCGCTTTCACCTTGGGATGTAGTGTGTCTCTCTCCTAATGTCCCTATCCCACTTGTGTGTCTCGGTCAAGGGTGTAGCCCTAGTTTGTGTTTCCTTAAATAGGCTCATAGCCACCTTGTATTATCGCTTCTTATGGAATAAGAAAAACCTAATCTTTTCTTCTTCCTCATTCTCTTTGTCTACCGAAACCTATCTCCAATCTCTTGATTCTCTTCTTTATTCTACAAAGTCTTACATGGTATCAGAGCAAGTTGTTCGATTCTCTACAGTCTAATCTCATTCTTCTACTTGTTTCTATTCTCTAGTCTCCTTTCCTTCTTTTCTTCTCACTCGCATTTTTTTGTTTATTCTCCGGGTAAAAGCTTTATCCATCGGTCCATAGAAATCCGACCATGGAAAACGCCAAGCCCATCGTTTCACCGATTGTCCTAAAGGGGACAAACTACTTGCTGTGGACAAGAACCACAAGAACCGCCCTTGGAGGTCGTGGCCTTTGGAGTCATGTCGAGTCCGACTATGTCCCAAAGCAAAACCCCAAAGGAGAAGATGCTTCCGAGGCGGAAGCGGAGGAAGAGAGCGAGAGGAAGGCCAAATGGTTCCAAGAAGACCAAGTTGTCCTATATGTTCTCCAAAACTCTCTGGACACGCCTATCCTTGAGGCCTACTCATATTGCGAGACGGCCAAGGAACTGTGGGAAACACTTAAAGGCGTGTATGGTAATGTCTCTAACATGACTAGAGTCTTTGAGGTCAAGAAGGCCATAAACGACCTTAACCAAGATGATGTGGAGTTCACTAAGCATCTTGGTAAGTTCCGTGCACTATGGTCCGAGCTTGACATGTTGCGGCCAAGTACACTTGAGGCAAGTGCGCTAAACGAAAGGAAGGAGCAAGACAAAATCTTTGGACTCCTCCTTACCTTGAACCCATCCTTCAATGACCTCTTGAAGCACATCCTAAGGGCAGAGAAGCTTCCCTCCTTTGAAGATATTTGCTACCAAATTCAGAAAGAACAAGGATCTCTTGATTTGTTTAGCGGTAAGGGGGAGCTTGCTACGGCCAACAAAGGAGTGTACAAGCAAGAGGAGAGGAAGGTGTGGGTATGCGACCACTGCAAGAAGCAGGGCCACCTGAAAGACAAATGCTGGGTTCTCCATCCTCATCTCAAGCCGGCCAAGTTCAAAGCCAACCTCTCAAAGGAAGCGGTTAGCGACAAGGGAGCCGGATCATCAAAGCAAGGAGATGAGGTGGCCATGACCGCAGCCTATGGAGATGTGGTGAGGAAGTCAGACCTTGAGGCTCTCATCCGCTCCATTGCCTCACTCAAGGAGTCTGGTATCTCTTTCTTTACCTCTAAGCCTAGTAAATCGCTTGTTATTGACTCGGGGGCTTCACATCATATGATTAGCAACCCTAGGTTAATTGACAACATAAAACCGGCTTTAGGGAATGTTGTTATTGCTAATGGAGATCAAATACCAGTAAAAGGGATAGGGGACTTGAAACTTTTTGATAAAACCTCAAAAGCTTTCTTTATGCCTACATTTACCTCCAATCTTCTATCGGTTAAGAGGGCCACAAATGATTTGAATTGTTATGCAATTTTTGGTCCTAACAGTGTTCATTTTCAGGATATTGAGACTGGAAAGGTTCTTGGAGAAGGGCAAGGGAGTGGAGATCTCTATGTCCTAGAGAAAACCGATCCAAATTTATCTTCTATTAAGTCTTGTTTTGTTGTTGATTCGAATATGGTGTGGCATGCTAGGCTAGGCCACCCTCATTCACGTGCTTTAGGACTAATGTTTCCTAATATTTCTTTTGATAATTCTACTTGTGAACCTTGTATTCTTGGAAAACATTGCAAGTCTATCTTTCCTAAGTCAACTACTATTTATGAAAATTGTTTTGATTTAGTTCACTCAGATGTTTGGACATCACCATGCCTATCTAGAGATAATAACAAGTATTTTGTGACTTTTATTGATGAAAAATCAAAATATACTT
Source organism: Camelina sativa (assembly GCF_030686135.1). Classification (NCBI taxonomy): domain Eukaryota; kingdom Viridiplantae; phylum Streptophyta; class Magnoliopsida; order Brassicales; family Brassicaceae; genus Camelina; species Camelina sativa. The sequence continues at coordinate 21,986,443 of NC_141893.1, forward strand.
GGATTACCTTATTGCCTTCTAAAGATAGAGTGTTTGATGCCTTTGTCAACTTTCAAAACTATGTGACTAATCATTTTAATGCAAAACTTAAGGTTCTTAGGTCTGATAATGGTGGAGAATACACAAGTTGCAAGTTCAAAGAACATCTCTCCAAGCATGGCATTCTCCATCAAACTAGTTGTCCCTACACGCCACAACAAAATGGTGTGGCCGAGAGAAAGAACCGGCATCTCATGGAAGTGGCGCGGGCAATCATGTTCCACTCTAGTGTTCCCAAACGATATTGGGGTGATGCTGTGATGACTGCATGCTATCTCATCAACCGGACACCAACCAGAGTTCTTCATGACTTATCTCCATTTGAAGTACTAAACAAATTTAAACCATCCCTTGATCACTTACGCGTTTTTGGTTGTGTTTGTTTTGTGTTAGTACCAGGAGAACAAAGGAGTAAGCTGGATGCCAAGAGTACAAAGTGCATGTTCATTGGCTACTCTACCACACAAAAGGGGTACAAATGTTATGATCCGGCCACAAGTCGTCTATATGTCTCCCGAGATGTCCGGTTCCTAGAGAATGTGGGCTACTATGACAAGAAGGACTGGAACAACCTTAAAGACCTCTCTCACTCACCTAATGACCGAGCTTCAAGTCTAAGGTTCCTTCTTGATCACCTTGGCAACCCGTCACCAACGGGTGTCGTGCAGCCAATGCTACGCCAAACTCCTACCAACGGTGGGTCTGACCAAGGAGATACGAATAACAATGTTTCAGCCCAAGATAGTGTGTCCCTTGAGTCTGGCCTACCTATAGCCGGTGTTCCTGTTCCTGGCCCTACACCGGACACACATGCTCCGGCAGCGGCTTCTACCGAGGAAAACACGGAGACGGTTCTTACGGACGGTACGTCCACGGAGTTGCCTAGTATGGATCCACCTCCTGCACCAGTCCTGCGTCGGAGCACCAGACCTCGATCTGATCCCTCCACTTGGAAGAACAAGCGTGTATATTACAACAGTCAAGCCGTCGCTCATCCCATTCAGTCCGTTTGTTCCCTTGAGCTGTTACCTGCTGATCACCAAGCTTTCTTCGGCCAAGTTGACGCCAATTGGATCCCGCAGACATATGATGAAGCCAAGGAGCATCAGGTTTGGTTAGATGCGGTCAAGGATGAAACCGGTGCCATGATCCGGAATCATACGTGGGACGAATCGGATCTTCCTCAAGGCAAGCGGGCAGTTAGCTCCAAATGGGTGTTCACCATAAAGTATTTGAGCAATGGTGACATTGAACGGCATAAAGCCCGGTTAGTGGCCCGTGGCTTCACCCAAACCTATGGTGCGGACTACACGGACACCTTTGCACCCGTGGCCAAGCTCCATACGGTTCGGGTTGTGCTGTCTCTTGCTGTCAACCTATCATGGGACTTATGGCAGATGGATGTGAAGAACGCCTTTCTTCAAGGTGAACTTGATGAAGAAGTGTACATGATGCCTCCTCCCGGCCTTGAAGACTTGGTTACACCCGGAAAAGTCTTGAGGCTACGTAAGGCCATCTATGGCCTTAAGCAGTCCCCACGAGCTTGGTACCACAAACTAAGCTCTACTCTCAAGACTTATGGTTTTAAGCGATCGGAGGCTGATCATACTCTCTTCACACGTCGCACCTCTATTGGTTGGGTGGTGGTGCTCATATACGTCGACGACATCATCGTGACTGGTGATGATAAGGCGGCCATCCAGGACACCAAGGACTCCCTTAAGTCGGCATTTGACATCAAGGACCTTGGGGAACTCAAATACTTTCTTGGTATTGAAATTTGTCGCTCACCGGAAGGACTCTTCCTCTCACAACGCAAGTACACTCTTGACTTGTTAGAGGAGACTGGCAAGCTTGGTGTGTCTCCGGTCGCTACGCCACTTGATGAAGACTACCAGCTCAAGCGAAAGGGGGAGAGCTTACGGGCAAAAGAAGGCCGACCTAAGGAACCAATGGACGAGCCATTCTTAGACGTCACACGCTACCGCCGGCTTGTAGGTAAGCTAATATACCTTACTATCACACGACCTGACATATGTTATGCTGTGAATCAGGTTAGCCAACATATGAAGGCACCAAGCAAGTACCAATGGAGTCAAGTCGAGAGGATCCTAAGCTATCTCAAGGGCAGTCCGGGTCAAGGTATTTGGATGGGCAAGAATGACAACACCGAGATCGTTGGCTACTGTGATGCGGATTACAATGGCGACACGCTGGATAGAAGATCCACTACTGGGTACTGCACGTTCGTTGGAGGCAACATGGTTACATGGAGGTCTAAGAAACAAAAGGTGGTTTCATGCTCTAGCGCCGAGGTCGAGTATAGAGCTATGAGGAAGCTCACTAACGAGATGACATGGCTGAAGGGACTACTCAAGGACTTAGGCATCGAGACAAAGCAGCCCATGACCATGCACTGCGACAATGAAGCGGCCATCCACATTGCCACAAACTCGGTCTTTCATGAGAGGACCAAGCACATAGAAAGCGATTGCCACAAGGTGAGAGAGAAGATTGAAGAAGGAGTGGTGTTACCATGCCACACAAGGAGTCAAGATCAGCTAGCTGACATCTTCACCAAGTCTGCAAGCTCCAAGGTTTGTGATCACATCTATAGCAAACTTGGACTTGTAGACATTACACGGCCATGATCAAGCTTCTCTAATCCGTGGACAGCACACTCTTTTTCCCTTGACTTGGTTTTGTCCCATGAGGTTTTCTAAGTCAAGGTTTTTAATGAGGTGCTGCTTCACGGGTTCCAAGCTTAGCCATTTCATTAGGCTAAGCTTGAGGGGGAGTATTGATCAAAAGAATAAGCCTAAGGCAGCCATGGCCGTCCGTACAAGTGTTGAATATGGGCTGTCCGTACAAGTGTGGTGAAATGGCCGAGTCTTCTTGTGATAAGGAATGGAGAGGAGGCCTGAAGCCCACTAGAAGGATCGAGAAGCACATTATAACCGTTAGAGAGAAGGGAAGGAAATAGTCACATGTTTGGTAAGGATGGGCTGTCGCTTTCACCTTGGGATGTAGTGTGTCTCTCTCCTAATGTCCCTATCCCACTTGTGTGTCTCGGTCAAGGGTGTAGCCCTAGTTTGTGTTTCCTTAAATAGGCTCATAGCCACCTTGTATTATCGCTTCTTATGGAATAAGAAAAACCTAATCTTTTCTTCTTCCTCATTCTCTTTGTCTACCGAAACCTATCTCCAATCTCTTGATTCTCTTCTTTATTCTACAAAGTCTTACAATTTTGTCCCAAAAGAGGCTAAAACCAAGAAAACATTGCTTAGAAGCACTAAACAGCTTTGTTAGTGTTTCTGGGGTTAAAATGTGTCTTAATCCAATGCAACTAACTAATTATAAGAGTTTGAGATAGATGTGGATAGTTTAAAAGCCACTTATACACATTTTGTCCCAAAACAGGCTAAAACTAAGAAAACATTGCTTAGAAGCTGTAAACAGCTATGTTAGTGTTTCTGGGGTGAAAATGTGTCTTAATCCAATGCAAATGACTAATTATAAGAGTTTGAGATTGATGTGGAGAGTTTAAAAGCCACTTATACCCGTTTTGTCCCAAAATAGGCTAAAACCAAGAAAACATTGCCTAGAAGCTATAAACAGCTTTGTTAGTGTTTCTGGGGTTAAAATGTATCTTAATCCAAAGCAACTGACTAATTATATGAGTTTGAGATGGATGTGGAGAGTTTAAAAGCCACTTATACCCATTTTGTCCCAAAACAGGTTAAAACCAAGAAAACATTGCTTAGAAGCACTAAACAGCTTTGTTAGTGTTTCTATGGTTAAAATATGTCTTAATCCAATGCAACTAACTAATTATAAGAGTTTTAGATAGATGTGGAGAGTTTAAAAGCCACTTATACCCATTTTGTCCCAAAACAGGCTAAAACCAAGAAAACATTGCTAAGAAGCACCAAACAGCTTTGTTAGTGTTTCTGGGGTTAAAATGTGTCTTAATCCAATGCAACTGACTGATTATAAGAGTTTGAGATGGACGTGGAGAGTTTAAAAGCCACTTATACACATTTTGTCCCAAAATAGGCTAAAACCAAGAAGAAGCTGTAAACAGCTTTGTTAGTGTTTCTAGGGTTAAAATGTGTCTTAATCCAATGCAACTAACTAAATATAAGAGTTTTAGATAGATGTGGAGAGTTTAAAAGCCACTTATACCCATTTTGTCCCAAAACAGGCTAAAACCAAAAAAACATTGCTGAGAAGCACCAAACAGCTTTGTTAGTGTTTCTGGGGTTAAAATGTGTCTTAATCCAATGCAACTAACTAATTATAAGAGCTTGAGATAGATGTGGAGAGTTTAAAAGCCACTTATACCCATTTTGTCCCAAAACAGGTTAAAACCAAGAAAACATTGCTTAGAAGCACTAAACAGTTTTGTTAGTGTTTTTGTGGTTAAAATGTGTCTTAATCCAATGCAACTAACTAATTATAAGTGTTTTAGATAGATGTGGAGAGTTTAAAAGCCACTTATACCCATTTTGTCCCAAAACGGGCTAAAACCAAGAAAACATTGCTGAGAAGCACCAAACAGCTTTGTTAGTGTTTCTGGGGTTAAAATGTGTCTTAATCCAATGCAACTGACTAATTATAAGAGTTTGAGATAGATGTAGATAGTTTAAAAGCAACTTATACACATTTTGTCCCAAAAGAGGCTAAAACAAAGAAAACATTGCCTAGAAGCTATAAACAGCTTTGTTAGTGTTTCTGGGGTTAAAATGAATCTTAATCCAAAGCAACTGAGTAATTATATGAGTTTGAGATGGATGTGGAGAGTTTAAAAGCCACTTATACCCATTTTGTCCCAAAACAGGTTAAAACCAAGAAAACATTGCTTAGAAGCACTAAACAGCTTTGTTAGTGTTTTTGTGGTTAAAATGTGTCTTAATCCAATGCAACTAACTAATTATAAGTGTTTTAGATAGATGTGGAGAGTTTAAAAGCCACTTATACCCATTTTGTCCCAAAACAGGCTAAAACCAAGAAAACATTGCTTAGAAGCTCTAAACAGCTATGTTAGGGTTTCTGGGGTTAAAATGTGTCTTAATCCAATGCAACTGACTGATTATAAGAGTTTGAGATGGACGTGGAGAGTTTAAAAGCCACTTATACACATTTTGTCCCAAAACAGGCTAAAACCAAGAAAACATTGCTTAGAAGCTGTAAACAGCTTTGTTAGTGTTTCTAGGGTTAAAATGTGTCTTAATCCAATGCAACAAACTAATTATAAGAGTTTTAGATAGATGTGGAGAGTTTAAAAGCCACTTATACCCATTTTGTCCCAAAACAGGTTAAAACCAAGAAAACATTGCTTAGAAGCACTAAACAGCTTTGTTAGTGTTTCTGGGGTGAAAATGTGTCTTAATCCAATGCAACTGACTAATTATAAGAGTTTGAGATAGATGTGGATAGTTTAAAAGCAACTTATACACATTTTGTCCCAAAAGAGGCTAAAACCAAGAAAACATTGCTTAGAAGCACTAAACAGCTTTGTTAGTGTTTCTGGGGTTAAAATGTGTCTTAATCCAATGCAACTAACTAATTATAAGAGTTTGAGATAGATGTGGATAGTTTAAAAGCCACTTATACACATTTTGTCCCAAAACAGGCTAAAACTAAGAAAACATTGCTTAGAAGCTGTAAACAGCTATGTTAGTGTTTCTGGGGTGAAAATGTGTCTTAATCCAATGCAAATGACTAATTATAAGAGTTTGAGATTGATGTGGAGAGTTTAAAATCCACTTATACCCGTTTTGTCCCAAAATAGGCTAAAACCAAGAAAACATTGCCTAGAAGCTATAAACAGCTTTGTTAGTGTTTCTGGGGTTAAAATGTATCTTAATCCAAAGCAACTGACTAATTATATGAGTTTGAGATGGATGTGGAGAGTTTAAAAGCCACTTATACCCATTTTGTCCCAAAACAGGTTAAAACCAAGAAAACATTGCTTAGAAGCACTAAACAGCTTTGTTAGTGTTTCTATGGTTAAAATATGTCTTAATCCAATGCAACTAACTAATTATAAGAGTTTTAGATAGATGTGGAGAGTTTAAAAGCCACTTATACCCATTTTGTCCCAAAACAGGCTAAAACCAAGAAAACATTGCTTAGAAGCTCTAAACAGCTATGTTAGGGTTTCTGGGGTTAAAATGTGTATTAATCCAATGCAACTGACTGATTATAAGAGTTTGAGATGGACGTGGAGAGTTTAAAAGCCACTTATACACATTTTGTCCCAAAATAGGCTAAAACCAAGAAAACATTGCTTAGAAGCTGTAAACAGCTTTGTTAGTGTTTCTAGGGTTAAAATGTGTCTTAATCCAATGCAACTAACTAATTATAAGTGTTTTAGATAGATGTGGAGAGTTTAAAAGCCACTTATACCCATTTTGTCCCAAAACGGGCTAAAACCAAGAAAACATTGCTGAGAAGCACCAAACAGCTTTGTTAGTGTTTCTGGGGTTAAAATGTGTCTTAATCCAATGCAACTGACTAATTATAAGAGTTTGAGATAGATGTAGATAGTTTAAAAGCAACTTATACACATTTTGTCCCAAAAGAGGCTAAAACAAAGAAAACATTGCCTAGAAGCTATAAACAGCTTTGTTAGTGTTTCTGGGGTTAAAATGAATCTTAATCCAAAGCAACTGAGTAATTATATGAGTTTGAGATGGATGTGGAGAGTTTAAAAGCCACTTATACCCATTTTGTCCCAAAACAGGTTAAAACCAAGAAAACATTGCTTAGAAGCACTAAACAGCTTTGTTAGTGTTTTTGTGGTTAAAATGTGTCTTAATCCAATGCAACTAACTAATTATAAGTGTTTTAGATAGATGTGGAGAGTTTAAAAGCCACTTATACCCATTTTGTCCCAAAACAGGCTAAAACCAAGAAAACATTGCTTAGAAGCTCTAAACAGCTATGTTAGGGTTTCTGGGGTTAAAATGTGTCTTAATCCAATGCAACTGACTGATTATAAGAGTTTGAGATGGACGTGGAGAGTTTAAAAGCCACTTATACACATTTTGTCCCAAAACAGGCTAAAACCAAGAAAACATTGCTTAGAAGCTGTAAACAGCTTTGTTAGTGTTTCTAGGGTTAAAATGTGTCTTAATCCAATGCAACAAACTAATTATAAGAGTTTTAGATAGATGTGGAGAGTTTAAAAGCCACTTATACCCATTTTGTCCCAAAACAGGTTAAAACCAAGAAAACATTGCTTAGAAGCACTAAACAGCTTTGTTAGTGTTTCTGGGGTGAAAATGTGTCTTAATCCAATGCAACTGACTAATTATAAGAGTTTGAGATAGATGTGGATAGTTTAAAAGCAACTTATACACATTTTGTCCCAAAAGAGGCTAAAACCAAGAAAACATTGCTTAGAAGCACTAAACAGCTTTGTTAGTGTTTCTGGGGTTAAAATGTGTCTTAATCCAATGCAACTAACTAATTATAAGAGTTTGAGATAGATGTGGATAGTTTAAAAGCCACTTATACACATTTTGTCCCAAAACAGGCTAAAACTAAGAAAACATTGCTTAGAAGCTGTAAACAGCTATGTTAGTGTTTCTGGGGTGAAAATGTGTCTTAATCCAATGCAAATGACTAATTATAAGAGTTTGAGATTGATGTGGAGAGTTTAAAATCCACTTATACCCGTTTTGTCCCAAAATAGGCTAAAACCAAGAAAACATTGCCTAGAAGCTATAAACAGCTTTGTTAGTGTTTCTGGGGTTAAAATGTATCTTAATCCAAAGCAACTGACTAATTATATGAGTTTGAGATGGATGTGGAGAGTTTAAAAGCCACTTATACCCATTTTGTCCCAAAACAGGTTAAAACCAAGAAAACATTGCTTAGAAGCACTAAACAGCTTTGTTAGTGTTTCTATGGTTAAAATATGTCTTAATCCAATGCAACTAACTAATTATAAGAGTTTTAGATAGATGTGGAGAGTTTAAAAGCCACTTATACCCATTTTGTCCCAAAACAGGCTAAAACCAAGAAAACATTGCTTAGAAGCTCTAAACAGCTATGTTAGGGTTTCTGGGGTTAAAATGTGTATTAATCCAATGCAACTGACTGATTATAAGAGTTTGAGATGGACGTGGAGAGTTTAAAAGCCACTTATACACATTTTGTCCCAAAATAGGCTAAAACCAAGAAAACATTGCTTAGAAGCTGTAAACAGCTTTGTTAGTGTTTCTAGGGTTAAAATGTGTCTTAATCCAATGCAACAAACTAATTATAAGAGTTTTAGATAGATGTGGAGAGTTTAAATGCCACTTATACCCATTTTGTCCCAAAACAGGTTAAAACCATGAAAACATTGCTTAGAAGCACTAAACAGCTTTGTTAGTGTTTTTGTGGTTAAAATGTGTCTTAATCCAATGCAACTAACTAATTATAAGAGTTTTAGATAGATGTGGAGAGTTTAAAAGCCACTTATACCCATTTTGTCCCAAAACAGGCTAAAACCAAGAAAACATTGCTGAGAAGCACCAAACAGCTTTGTTAGTGTTTCTGGGGTTAAAATGTGTCTTAATCCAATGCAACTAACTAATTATAAGAGCTTGAGATAGATGTGGAGAGTTTAAAAGCCACTTATACCCATTTTGTCCCAAAACAGGTTAAAACCAAGAAAACATTGCTTAGAAGCACTAAACAGTTTTGTTAGTGTTTTTGTGGTTAAAATGTGTCTTAATCCAATGCAACTAACTAATTATAAGTGTTTTAGATAGATGTGGAGAGTTTAAAAGCCACTTATACCCATTTTGTCCCAAAACAGGCTAAAACCAAGAAAACATTGCTGAGAAGCACCAAACAGCTTTGTTAGTGTTTCTGGGGTTAAAATGTGTCTTAATCCAATGCAACTGACTAATTATAAGAGTTTGAGATTGATGTGGAGAGTTTAAAAGCCACTTATACCCATTTTGTCCCAAAACAGGCTAAAACCAAGAAAACATTGCTTAGAAGCACTAAACAGCTTTGTTAGTGTTTCTGGGGTGAAAATGTGTCTTAATCCAATGCAACTAACTAATTATAAGAGTTTGAGATAGATGTGGATAGTTTAAAAGCCACTTATACACATTTTGTCGCAAAAGAGGCTAAAACCAAGAAAACATTGCTTAGAAGCTGTAAACAGCTATGTTAGTATTTTTGGGGTTAAAATGTGTCTTAATCAAATGCAACTAACTAATTATAAGAGTTTTAGATAGATGTGGAGAGTTTAAAAGCCACTTATACCCATTTTGTCCCAAAACAGGCTAAAACCAAGAAAACATTGCTGAGAAGCACCAAACAGCTTTGTTAGTGTTTCTGGGGTTAAAATGTGTCTTAATCCAATGCAACTAACTAATTATAAGAGTTTGAGATGGATGTTGAGAGTTTAAAAGCCACTTATACCCATTTTGTTCCAAAACAGGCTAAAACCAAGAAAACATTGCTTAGAAGCTCAAAACAGCTATGTTAGTGTTTCTATGGTTAAAATGTGTCTTAATCCAATGCAACTAACTAGTTATAAGAGTTTTAGATAGATGTGGAGAGTTTAAAAGCCACTTATACCCATTTTGTCCCAAAACAGGCTAAAACTAAGAAAACATTGCTTAGAAGCTCAAAACAGCTATGTTAGTGTTTCTGAGGTAAATATGTGTCTTAATCCAATGCAACTGACTATTTATTAGAGTTTGAGATGGATGTGGAGAGTTTAAAAGCCAGTTATACACATTTTGTCCCAAAACAGGCTAAAATAAGGAAACATTGCTTAGAAGCTGTAAACAGCTTTGTTAGTGTTTCTAGGGTTAAGATGTGTCTTAATCCAATGCAACTGACTAATTATAAGAGTTTGAGATTGATGTGGAGAGTTTAAAAGCCACTTATACCCATTTTGTCCCAAAACAGGCTAAATCCAAGAAAACATTGCTGAGAAGCACCAAACAGCTTTGTTAGTGTTTCTGGGGTTAAAATGTGTCTTAATCCAATGCAACTAACTAATTATAAGAGTTTGAGAATGATGTGGAGAGTTTAAAAGCCACTTATACCCATTTTGTCCCAAAACTGGCTAAAACCAAGAAAACATTGCCTAGAAGCTATAAACAGCTTTGTTAGTGTTTCTAGGATTAAAATGAATCTTAATCCAAAGCAACTGACTAATTATATGAGTTTGAGATGGATGTGGAGAGTTTAAAAGCCACTTATACCCATTTTGTCCCAAAACAGGTTAAAACAAAGAAAACATTGCTTAGAAGCACTAAACAGCTTTGTTAGTGTTTTGTGGTTAAAATGTGTCTTAATCCAATGCAACTAACTAATTATAAGAGTTTTAGATAGATGTGGAGAGTTTAATAGCCACTTATACCCATTTTGTCCCAAAATAGGCTAAAACCAAGAAAACATTGCTGAGAAGCACCAAACAGCTTTGTTAGTGTTTCTGGGGTTAAAATGTTTCTTAATCCAATGCAACTAACTAATTATAAGAGCTTGAGATAGATGTGGAGAGTTTAAAAGCCACTTATACCCATTTTGTCCCAAAAAGGCTAAAACCAAGAAAACATTGCTTAGAAGCACTAAACAGCTTTGTTAGTGTTTATGGGGTTAAAATGTGTCTTAATCCAATGCAACTAACTAATTATAAGAGTTTGAGATGGATGTGGAGAGTTTAAAAGCCACTTATACCCATTTTGTCCCAAAACAGGCTAAAACCAAGAAAACATTGCTTAGAAGCACTAAACAGCTTTGTTAGTGTTTCTATGCTTAAAATGTGTCTTAATCCAATGCAACTAACTAATTATAAGAGTTTTAGATAGATGTGGAGAGTTTAAAAGCCACTTATACCCATTTTGTCCCAAAACAGGCTAAAACAAAGAAAACATTGCTTAGAAGCTCTAAACAGCTATGTTAGTGTTTCTGGGGTTAAAATGTGTCTTAATCCAATGCAAATGACTAATTATAAGAGTTTGAGATGGATGTGGAGAGTTTAAAAGCCACTTATACCCATTTTGTCCCAAAACAGGCTAAAATCAAGAAAACATTGCTTAGAAGCTGTAAACAGCTTTGTTAGTGTTTCTAGGGTTAAAATGTGTCTTAATCCAATGCAACTGACTAATTATAAGAGTTTGAGACTGATGTGGAGAGTTTAAAAGCCACTTATACCCATTTTGTCCCAAAATAGGCTAAAACCAAGAAAACATTGCTGAGAAGCACCAAACAGCTATTTTAGTGTTTCTGGGGTGAAAATGTGTCTTAATCCAATGCAACTAACTAATTATAAGAGTTTGAGATAGATGTGGATAGTTTAAAAGCCACTTATACACATTTTGTCCCAAAAGAGGCTAAAACCAAGAAAACATTGCTTAGAAGCTGTAAACAGCTATGTTAGTATTTCTGGGGTTAAAATGTGTCTTAATCAGATGCAAATGACTATTTATAAGAGATTGAGATTGATGTGGAGAGTTTAAAAGCCACTTATACCCATTTTGTCCCAAAACAGGCTAAAACCAAGAAAACATTGCTAAGAAGCACCAAACAGCTTTGTTAGTGTTTCTGGGGGTTAAAATGTGTCTTAATCCAATGCAACTGACTAATTATAAGAGTTTGAGACTGATGTGGAGAGTTTAAAAGCCACTTATACCCATGTTGCCCGAAAACAGGCTAAAACCAAGAAAACATTGTTTAGAAGCACTAAACAGCTTTGTTAGTGTTTCTGGGGTTAAAATGTGTCTTAATCCAATGCAACTAACTAATTATAAGAGTTTGAGATAGATGTGGATAGTTTAAAAGCCACTTATACACATTTTGTCCCAAAAGAGGCTAAAACCAAGAAAACATTGCTTAGAAGCTGTAAACAGCTATGTTAGTATTTCTGGGGTTAAAATGTGTCTTAATCAGATGCAAATGACTATTTATAAGAGTTTGAGATTGATGTGGAGAGTTTAAAAGCCACTTATACCCATTTTGTCCCAAAACAGGCTAAAACCAAGAAAACATTGCTTAGAAGCACTAAACAGCTTTGTTACTGTTTCTGGGGTAAAAATGTGTCTTAATCCAATGCAACTGACTAATTATAAGAGTTTGAGATAGATGTGGATAGTTTAAAAGCAACTTATACACATTTTGTCCCAAAAGAGGCTAAAACCAAGAAAACATTGCCTAGAAGCTATAAACAGCTTTGTTAGTGTTTCTGGGATTAAAATGTATCTTAATCCAAAGCAACTGACTAATTATATGAGTTTGAGATGGATGTGGAGAGTTTAAAAGCCACTTATACCCATTTTGTCCCAAAACAGGTTAAAACCAAGAAAACATTGCTTAGAAGCACTAAACAGCTTTGTTAGTGTTTTTGTGGTTGAAATGTGTCTTAATCCAATGCAACTAACTAATTATAAGTGTTTTAGATAGATGTGGAGAGTTTAAAAGCCACTTATACCCATTTTGTCCCAAAACAGGCTAAAACCAAGAAAACATTGCTGAGAAGCACCAAACAGCTTTGTTAGTGTTTCTGGGGTTAAAATGTGTCTTAATCCAATGCAACTGACTAATTATAAGAGTTTGAGACTGATGTGGAGAGTTTAAAAGCCACTTATACCCATTTTGTCCCAAAACAGGCTAAAACCAAGAAAACATTGCTTAGAAGCACTAAACAGCTTTGTTAGTGTTTCTGGGGTGAAAATGTGTCTTAATCCAATGCAACTAACTAATTATAAGAGTTTGAGATAGATGTGGATAGTTTAAAAGCCACTTATACACATTTTGTCCCAAAAGAGGCTAAAACCAAGAAAACATTGCTTAGAAGCTGTAAACAGCTATGTTAGTATTTCTGGGGTTAAAATGTGTCTTAATCAGATGCAAATGACTATTTATAAGAGTTTGAGATTGATGAGGAGAGTTTAAAAGCCACTTATACCCATTTTGTCCCAAAACAGGCTAAAACCAAGAAAACATTGCTGAGAAGCACCAAACAGCTTTGTTAGTGTTTCTGGGGTTAAAATGTGTCTTAATCCAATGCAACTGACTAATTATAAGAGTTTGAGATGGATGTGGAGAGTTTAAAAGCCACTTATACCCATTTTGTCCCAAAACAGGCTAAAATCAAGAAAACATTGCTTAGAAGCTGTAAACAGCTTTGTTAGTGTTTCTAGGGTTAAAATGTGTCTTAATCCAATGCAACTGACTAATTATAAGAGTTTGAGACTGATGTGGAGAGTTTAAAAGCCACTTATACCCATTTTGTCCCAAAATAGGCTAAAACCAAGAAAACATTGCTGAGAAGCACCAAACAGCTATTTTAGTGTTTCTGGGGTGAAAATGTGTCTTAATCCAATGCAACTAACTAATTATAAGAGTTTGAGATAGATGTGGATAGTTTAAAAGCCACTTATACACATTTTGTCCCAAAAGAGGCTAAAACCAAGAAAACATTGCTTAGAAGCTGTAAACAGCTATGTTAGTATTTCTGGGGTTAAAATGTGTCTTAATCAGATGCAAATGACTATTTATAAGAGATTGAGATTGATGTGGAGAGTTTAAAAGCCACTTATACCCATTTTGTCCCAAAACAGGCTAAAACCAAGAAAACATTGCTGAGAAGCACCAAACAGCTTTGTTAGTGTTTCTGGGGTTAAAATGTGTCTTAATCCAATGCAACTGACTAATTATAAGAGTTTGAGACTGATGTGGAGAGTTTAAAAGCCACTTATACCCATTTTGTCCCAAAGTAGGCTAAAACCAAGAAAACATTGCTGAGAAGCACCAAACAGCTATTTTAGTGTTTCTGGGGTGAAAATGTGTCTTAATCCAATGCAACTAACTAATTATAAGAGTTTGAGATAGATGTGGATAGTTTAAAAGCCACTTATACACATTTTGTCCCAAAAGAGGCTAAAACCAAGAAAACATTGCTTAGAAGCTGTAAACAGCTATGTTAGTATTTCTGGGGTTAAAATGTGTCTTAATCAGATGCAAATGACTATTTATAAGAGATTGAGATTGATGTGGAGAGTTTAAAAGCCACTTATACCCATTTTGTCCCAAAACAGGCTAAAACCAAGAAAACATTGCTGAGAAGCACCAAACAGCTTTGTTAGTGTTTCTGGGGTTAAAATGTGTCTTAATCCAATGCAACTAACTAATTATACGAGTTTGAGATAGATGTGGATAGTTTAAAAGCCACTTATACACATTTTGTCCCAAAAGAGGCTAAAACCAAGAAAACATTGCTTAGAAGCTGTAAACAGCTATGTTAGTATTTATGGGGTTAAAATGTGTCTTAATCAGATGCAAATGACTATTTATAAGAGGTTGAGATTGATGTGGAGAGTTTAAAAGCCACTTATACCCATTTTGTCCCAAAACAGGCTAAAACCAAGAAAACATTGCTTAGAAGCACTAAACAGCTTTGTTACTGTTTCTGGGGTGAAAATGTGTCTTAATCCAATGCAACTGACTAATTATAAGAGTTTGAGATAGATGTGGATAGTTTAAAAGCAACATATACACATTTTGTCCCAAAAGAGGCTAAAACCAAGAAAACATTGCTTAGAAGCACTAAACAGCTTTGTTAGTGTTTTTGTGGTTAAAATGTGTCTTAATCCAATGCAACTAGCTAATTATAAGAGTTTGAGATTGATGTGGAGAGTTTAAAAGCCATTTATACCCATTTTGTCCCAAAACAGGCTAAAACCAAGAAAACATTGCCTAGAAGCTATAAACAGCCTTGTTAGTGTTTCTGGGGTTAAAATTTATCTTAATCCAAAGCAACTGACTAATTATATGAGTTTTAGATGGACGTGGAGAGTTTAAAAGTCACTTATACACATTTTGTCCCAAAATAGGCTAAAACCAAGAAAACATTGCTTAGAAGCTGTAAACAGCTTTGTTAGTGTTTCTAGGGTTAAAATGTGTCTTAATCCAATGCAACTAACTAATTATAAGAGTTTTAGATAGATGTGGAGAGTTTAAAAGCCAGTTATACCCATTTTGTCCCAAAACAGGTTAAAACCAAGAAAACATTGCTTAGAAGCACTAAACAGCTTTGTTAGTGTTTTTGTGGTTAAAATGTGTGTTAAACCAATGCAACTAACTAATTATAAAAGTTTTAGATAGATGTGGAGAGTTTAAAAGCCACTTATACCCATTTTGTCCCAAAACAGGCTAAAACCAAGAAAACATTGATGAGAAGCACCAAACAGCTTTGTTAGTGTTTCTGGGGTTAAAATGTGTCTTAATCCAATGCAACTAACTAATTATAAGAGCTTGAGATAGATTTGGAGAGTTTAAAAGCCACTTATACCCATTTTGTCCCAAAAAGGCTAAAACTAAGAAAACATTGCTTAGAAGCACTAAACAGCTTTGTTAGTGTTTCTGGGGTTAAAATGTGTCTTAATCCAATGCAACTAACTAATTATAAGAGTTTGAGATAGATGTGGAGAGTTTAAAAGCCACTTATACCCATTTTGTCCCAAAACAGGCTAAAACCATGAAAACAATGCCTAGAAGCTGTAAACAGCTTTGTTAGTGTTTCTGGGGTTAAAATGTGTCTTAATCCAATGCAACTGACTAATTATAAGAGTTTGAGATGGATGTGGAGAGTTTAAAAGCCACTTATACCCATTTTGTCCCAAAACAGGCTAAAACCAAGAAAACATTGCTTAGAAGCACTAAACAGCTTTGTTAGTGTTTCTATGGTTAAAATGTGTCTTAATCCAATGCAACTAACTAATTATAAGAGTTTTAGATAGATGTGGAGAGTTTAAAGCCACTTATACCCATTTTGTCCCAAAACAGGCTAAAACCAAGAAAACATTGCTTAGAAGCTCTAAACAGCTATGTTAGTGTTTCTGGGGTTAAAATGTGTCTTAATCCAATGCAACTGACTAATTATAAGAGTTTGAGATGGATGTGGAGAGTTTAAAAGCCACTTATACCCATTTTGTCCCAAAATAGGCTAAAATCAAGAAAACATTGCTTAGAAGCTGTAAACAGCTTTGTTAGTGTTTCTAGGGTTAAAATGTGTCTTAATCCAATGCAAATGACTAATTTAAAAGAGTTTGAGATTGATGTGGAGATTTTAAAAGCCACTTATACCCATTTTGTCCCAAAACAGGCTAAAACCAAGAAAACATTGCTGAGAAGCACCAAACAGCTATGTTAGTGTTTCTGGGGTTAAAATGTGTCTTAATCCAATGCAAATGACTAATTATAAGAGTTTGAGATTGATGTGGAGAGTTTAAAAGCCACTTATATCCATTTTGTCCCAAAACAGGTTAAAACCAAGAAAACATTGCTTAGAAGCACTAAACAGCTTTGTTAGTGTTTTTGTGGTTAAAATGTGTCTTAATCCAATGCAACTAACTAATTATAAGTGTTTTAGATAGATGTGGAGAGTTTAAAAGCCACTTATACCCATTTTGTCCCAAAACAGGCTAAACCCAAGAAAACATTGCTTAGAAGCTCTAAACAGCTATGTTAGTGTTTCTGGGGTTAAAATGTATCTTAATCCAATGCAACTGACTAATTATAATAGTTTGAGATGGATGTGGAGAGTTTAAAAGCCACTTATACACATTTTGTCCCAAAAGAGGCTAAAATCAAGAAAACATTGCTTAGAAGCTGTAAACAGCTTTGTTAGTGTTTCTAGGGTTAAAATGTGTCTTAATCCAATGCAACTGACTAATTATAAGAGTTTGAGATTGATGTGGAGAGTTTAAAAGCCACTTATACCCATTTTGTCCCAAAATTGGCTAAAACTAAGAAAATATTGCTGAGAAGCACCAAACAGCTATGTTAGTGTTTCTGGGGTTAAAATGTGTCTTAATCCAATGAAAATGACTAATTATAAGAGTTTGAGATTGATGTGGAGAGTTTAAAAGCCACTTATACCCATTTTGTCCCAAAACAGGCTAAAACCAAGAAAACATTGCCTAGAAGCTATAAACAGCTATGTTAGTGTTTCTGGGATTAAAATGTATCTTAATCCAAAGCAACTGACTAATTATATGAGTTTAAGATGGATGTGGAGAGTTTAAAAGCCACTTATACCCATTTTGTCCCAAAACAGGTTAAAACCAAGAAAACATTGCTTAGAAGCACTAAACAGCTTTGTTAGTGTTTTTGTGGTTAAAATGTGTCTTAATCCAATGCAACTAACTAATTATAAGTGTTTTAGATAGATGTGGAGAGTTTAAAAGCCACTTATACCCATTTTGTCCCAAAACAGGCTAAAACCAAGAAAACATTGCTAAGAAGCACCAAACAGCTTTGTTAGTGTTTCTGGGGTTAAAATGTGTCTTAATCCAATGTAACTGACTAATTATAAGAGTTTGAGATTGATGTGGAGAGTTTAAAAGCCACTTATTGTAAGTTTGAGAGTAGAGTAATCAAGAGATTATGGAAGAGAGTATGAAAGAGAGTGAAATCGTGTAAAGAGTGAGGAGAGTGAACGATTGAGAGAGAGAGTGTTGGAGAAAGAGAATAAACTCTTTTCTTGCTTCTATTAGTATGATACTTACAAACTATTTAAAGACATATACAAATAGGATATTCTCTTAGGATCCTATGCACACTAATATGAGGAGAAAGCGACATCTCCTTATTCTAACATGTGATCTCCTCTTCTCTCTTGCAACTTGCTCCAACGGCTACAAAGGAAGGATCGAGATGAATGGCGACCGTTGGAGGATCTCTTTGGTGGATTGGGCTCATGAAGACTTCTATTTGAGGATGGCCCGTTGGTTGGTCGTACGGACGTCCGTACGGTCGTACGGACAAGTGTGTGTGCCGGTTCATACTCCCCCTCAAGCTTGACTTGGGGAACTAGTCAAGCTTGACAACATAGGCACCCACCTCATTAAAAACCTTAGTATAGAAAAACCTCTTGGGAAAACTATACTTAAGGGAAAAAGAGTGTAGGCGCCAAAACAAAGCAAGTCATGGCCGAGTGAGGTTTAGGAGGCCAAGCTTAGGATGGATGTATTCACACACTTGGGGGCTCGCAGCTTTAGTCAGGACGTCTGCAAGTTGTTCTTTGCTTTCGGTATGGCAAGGTAAGACAACTCCAAGCTTGATTTGTTCTCGGACCTTATGGCAATCCACTTCAATGTGCTTGGTCCGCTCATGGAACACTGAATTGGTTGCTATATGAATGGCTGCTTCGTTATCACAGTGCATGGTGATCGGCTTTGTTGATTCTATTCCAAGATCCTTGAGTAACATCTTCAGCCACATTAGCTCCGTCGTTAGCTTCCTCATAGCTCTATACTCGGATTCGGCACTTGAGAGTGAGACGACCTTTTGCTTCTTGCTCTTCCATGTGACCAGGTTCCCTCCAAGGAACGTGCAATAGCCTGTGGTTGAGCGTCGGTCCCCACGATCTCCTGCATAGTCAGCGTCGCAGTAGCCTACCAACTCGGTGCTCTTGTTGCGTCCCATCCATATGCCTTGGCCGGGTGAGCCCTTGATGTACTTGAGGATCCGTGTCAGCATGTTCCAATGGTGCACGGTGGGGTTCTTCATATGCTGGCTTACCTGGTTCACGGCAAAGCAAATGTCAGGCCGTGTGATAGTTAAATAAATGAGCTTACCGACTAGCCGCCGGTAGAGGCTAACGTCCTCGAATGGAGCGGTGTCAAGCTCCCCCTGTCCTCCATCCTTGTAATTCTCTTCTAGGGGCGTTGTTACTGCCTTAGCTCCTAGTTTTCCTGTTTCACTCAATAAGTCTAGTGCATACTTTCTTTGAGATAACAATAACCCTTCATTTGATCTATAAACTTCTATCCCAAGAAAGTATTTCAACTCTCCAAGATCTTTAATATCAAAAACTGATTTCAAGAATGTTTTAGAGTCTTGAATACCTACCGAGTCACTTCCAGTGATGATGATATCATCAACATACACTAGAATGACTACTATACCTTTGGCGCTTGGTAAGGTGAACAAGGTGTGGTCAGCTTCGGATTTGCGAAAGCCTTTGTCAAGAAGTGTGGTGCTAAGCTTGTGATACCAAGCCCTTGGTGACTGCTTCAAGCCATAGATAGCTTTGTTGAGTTTCAAGACCTTTCCCGGACCAATAGTATCCTCCAAACCCGGTGGTGGTCGCATATACACTTCATCCTCCAGTTCTCCTTGCAAGAAGGCGTTCTTCACGTCCATTTGCCAAAGTTCCCAGTCGAGGTTGGTGGCGAGAGAGAGTACCACTCGAACCGTGTGAAGCTTAGCCACCGGAGCAAACGTATCAAGATAGTCCTCCCCATACGTTTGCGTGAAACCTCGTGCGACTAGGCGGGCTTTGTGGCGTTCAATCTCCCCATTGCTCTTATATTTGATTGTGAAGATATACCGAGAGGTGACAGCCTTCTTGCCCTTGGGTAAGTCAGCCTCGTCCCATGTATGATTTTGCACCATGGCCGTATTCTCGGCATCCACTGCATCTCTCCATACTTTGTGCTGCTTAGCCTCATCATAGGTCTTGGGGATCCAATCCTCATCAATATGGCCAAGAAACACTTGATGCTCTATCGGAAAATGAGCCAAGGTGCACACGGCCTGAATCGGATGAGCAACGGCCATGTTGTTGTAGTACACACGGGTGTTCTTCCAATGACTAGGAGGATACTTGATACGTTGGCTGCGCCGAAGAGGAACTATAGCCCCAGCTTCGGAGTTGGCTCGTCCTGGAGTAATGATCTCCTCAAGCTGTTCAGCCGTCCCCTCGGTTGTTTCGGCCGTGTTGTCCGCGAGTGACTCGGGTGCTTCCTCATGCTGCTCAGTATGGTCATCGGCATGTGTAGCAGGCTCAGGCTCAGTAGATGGCTCAGGTTGTTCTGGTGATGCTGGTCTGGCTGACTCAGTAGTGATCCGATCGTTTTCAAGACCTAGTCGCTCAAGGATTACTCGGAGGTTGCGCGTCCGATCAGATGGTGAATCAGAGAGGTTACGGAGCTCATCCCAATTCTTCTCATCGTAAAAGCCTTGTGTCTCCATGAACTTGACATCACGAGATACTAGAACCCTCCTTGTTGTAGGGTCATAGCACTTATACCCCTTTTGTGTGGTAGAGTAGCCAAGAAACATAGCCTTTGTACTCTTTGCATCAAGCTTGTCTCTTAGCTCACCTGGTCGCAACACATAGCACACACAACCAAACACTCGTAAGTGATCAAATGTAGGTTTGTCATTCGTTAATACCTCAAATGGAGACACATCCTTTAGGATCTTTGTTGGTGTGCGGTTAATAAGATAACAAGCGGCTAGCACAGCATCTCCCCAAAACCTCTTTGGAACCCTTGTGTGAAACATCATAGACCTTGCTACTTCCATGAGATGCCTATTCTTCCTCTCAGCCACTCCATTTTGTTGTGGTGTGTAAGGACAGCTAGTTTGATGAAGAATTCCATGTTTGGCTAGATATTGTTTAAAGGCATGGCTTGTGTACTCTCCACCATTATCTGATCTCAAAATTTTAATCTTGGCATGAAAGTGGTTAGTGACATAATTTTGAAAATTAGTAAAGGCCTCAAGGACTCTATCCTTAGAGGGAAGCAAAGTTATCCAAGTATATTTTGATTTTTCATCAATAAAAGTCACAAAATACTTTTGATTATCTCTAGATAAGCAAGGAGATGTCCAAACATCAGAATGAATTAAATCAAAACATTTTTCATAAATAGTAATAGATTTAGGGAAAACAGCCTTGCAATGTTTACCAAGAATACAAGCCTCACACTCATCATTTTGAAAAGAAACATTAGGAAATATTAAGGATAAAGCTCTTGTGTGAGGGTGTCCTAGCCTAGCATGTAAAATAGAATCACTAGGTTTCATAATAACCGAATTAAAGCAAGATGCATTAGAAGATAAGTTCAAGTCCTCAAGCACATAGAGGTCATCCTTGGATCCTCCTTGACCAAGAACCTTACTTGTCTCAATATCCTGAAAATGAACATTGTTAGGACCAAATATAGCATAACAATTTAAATCAGTAGTGGCTCTCTTAACTGATAGCAAGTTAGAAGTAAAGTTTGGCATATAAAATGCCTTAGTCTCCTTATCAAATAGTTTCAAGTTTCCTATGCCTTTAACTGGTACTTTCTCACCATTTGCTATTATTACATTACCATTAGCAGGTTTAATATCACTAATTAGCCTAGAATCACTAATCATGTGATGGGATGCACCAGAATCAACTATGAGGGGTTTAATTTTGTTTGAGGCAAGAAACGCCTTACCGGTGGCCTCTTTGATGGCTTTGATGAGCGCATCAAGGTCGGACCGCCTTACCAGCTCGGACGATGCTGCAGCCAGAGCAGTTCCACTGGTCACTTGTTGAGGCTGCTCAGAGATTGACTCCCCCATGGCTACTGCTTGATGAGCTCTCGGTGGTCCTCCGCGGTTTGGTCGTCCACCTCGGATGGTACCCGGCGGTGGTGCTAGATGAGGGTGTAGAATCCAGCAGCGGCTCTTGAAGTGACCAAGCTTCTTACAATGCTCACAAAATGGCGGGTTGTTCTTGTCCTCCGGCTTGTAGTAGCCCTTGTTTGCTGATGCCGTCTCAGCTTTGTTAGCGGTCACAAGTTCTCCCTTGCCGCCAAACAATCCCATGGAGCCATGCTCCTTTTGAATTTGGTTACAGACATCATCAAGGCTAGGGAGCTTGTCCGACCGTAGAATATGCTTGATAAGGTCATTGTAGGAGGGGTTCAAGGTCAAGAGAAGGCCGAACACCTTATCTTGTTCACGCCTCTCATTCAGAATGGCCGGATCTATAGTCGCCGGCCGGAGCATCTCTAGTTCAGCCCAAAGGGACCTAAACTTCCCAAAGTGCTTGGTGAACTCCATGTCTTCTTGGTTGAGGTTGTTGATGGCCCTCTTAATCTCAAAAATTCGGTTTACATTTGTAACATTCCCAAAAACATTCTTGAGAGTGTCCCACAAGTCTTTTGCTGTCTCGCAATAAGAGTAAGCTTCAAGTATAGGTGCATCTAGGGAGTTTTGAATGATAGCTAGGACTCCCTGATCTTCTTGAAACCACTTGTTCTTCTCATCGACAAGATCCTTGCCGTCTTTGGTGGTCTCGCCACTAGGAGCTTCGCTTGTCTCAACATGGGACCAAAGTCCTCGGCCGCATAGGGCTGTCTTTGTGGTTCTAGCCCACAGTAAGTAATTCTCTCCCTTGAGAGTAACTGGAACAATGAGAGTTTTGGTAGTTTCCATGGAAAAGGATGAAGAGACCGTTGGTTAAAGCTATTGTCCAACGGTTAAAGAAAGAAGATTCAAGAACAAGAATTTTCAAGAACAAGAAAGAGAATGCGGAAGGGAGTGATGGAGATTTGAGGCAAGAACAGAATCAAATCTGCTCTGATACCATGTAAGTTTGAGAGTAGAGTAATCAAGAGATTATGGAAGAGAGTATGAAAGAGAGTGAAATCGTGTAAAGAGTGAGGAGAGTGAACGATTGAGAGAGAGAGTGTTGGAGAAAGAGAATAAACTCTTTTCTTGCTTCTATTAGTATGATACTTACAAACTATTTAAAGACATATACAAATAGGATATTCTCTTAGGATCCTATGCACACTAATATGAGGAGAAAGCGACATCTCCTTATTCTAACATGTGATCTCCTCTTCTCTCTTGCAACTTGCTCCAACGGCTACAAAGGAAGGATCGAGATGAATGGCGACCGTTGGAGGATCTCTTTGGTGGATTGGGCTCATGAAGACTTCTATTTGAGGATGGCCCGTTGGTTGGTCGTACGGACGTCCGTACGGTCGTACGGACAAGTGTGTGTGCCGGTTCATACTTATACCCATTTTGTCCCAAAACAGGCTAAAACCAAGAAAACAATGCTTAGAAGCACTAAACAGCTTTGTTAGTGTTTCTGGGGTGAAAATGTGTCTTAATCCAATGCAACTAACTAACTATAAGAGTTTGAGATAGATGTGGATAGGTTAAAAGCCACTTATACACATTTTGTCCCAAAAGAGGCTAAAACCAAGAAAACATTGCTTAGAAGCTGTAAACAGCTATGTTAGTATTTCTGGGGTTAAAATGTGTCTTAATCTAATGCAAATGACTATTTATAAGAGTTTGAGATTGATGTGGAGAGTTTAAAAGCCACTTATACCCATTTTGTCCCAAAACAGGCTAAAACAAAGAAAACATTGCTTAGAAGCACTAAACAGCTTTGTTACTGTTTCTGGGGTGAAAATGTTTCTTAATCCAATGCAACTGACTAATTATAAGAGTTTGAGATTGTTAGACTTTGTAGAATAAAGAAGAGAATCAAGAGATTGATGAGAGATATCGGTAGACAAAGAGAATGAGGAAGAAGAAAAGATTAGGTTATTGTTCCATAAGAATACATATTACAATGTAGGCTAAAGCCTATATATATCAAGGGAAAATTAGGGCTACACCCTCTACCAACCGATCGTATAAGTGATAGGGACAAGGAGAGAGATAGAACTAATCCCAACGGTGATAGTGACCCGTCCTAGTCTCCTTAAACACAACATAACCCGTGACTCCACTTGTTCCTCCTCTCTAACGGCTACAAGCGACATTCTAGATCCTTCTCATGGGCCTAAGGAGAGCAGGCCTCCTCATTGTCTTTACACACTTACATGACTCGGCCTTATTGCTTGGTTGTACGGACGGCCCCATAATTGTACGGACGGCCATGGCTGCCTTAGGCTTATTCTCTTGATCAATACTCCCCCTCAAGCTTAGCCGAGTGAAATGGCTAAGCTTGGAACCCGTGAAGCAGCACCTCATTAAAAAAACCTTGACTTAGAAAACCTCATGGGACAAAACCAAGTCAAGGGAAAAAGAGTGTGCTGTCCACGGATTAGGGAAGCTTGATCATGGCCGTGTAATGTCTACAAGTCCAAGTTTGCTGTAGATGTGATCACAAACCTTGGAGCTTGCAGACTTGGTGAAGATGTCAGCTAGCTGATCTTGACTCCTTGTGTGGCATGGTAACACCACTCCTTCTTCAATCTTCTCTCTCACCTTGTGGCAATCGCTTTCTATGTGCTTGGTCCTCTCATGAAAGACTGAGTTTGTGGCAATGTGGATGGCCGCTTCATTGTCGCAGTGCATGGTCATGGACTGCTTTGTCTCGATGCCTAAGTCCTTGAGTAGGCCCTTCAGCCATGTCATCTCGTTAGTGAGCTTCCTCATAGCTCTATACTCGGCCTCGGCGCTAGAGCAGGAAACCACCTTTTGTTTCTTAGACCTCCATGTAACCAAGTTGCCTCCAACAAACGTGCAGTACCCAGTGGTGGATCTCCTATCCAGCGTGTCGCCATTGTAATCCGCATCACAATAGCCAACGATTTCGGTGTTGTCATTCTTGCCCATCCAAATACCTTGACCCGGACTGCCCTTGAGATAGCTTAGGATCCTTTCGACTTGACTCCATTGGTACTTGCTTGGTGCCTTCATATGTTGGCTAACCTGATTCACAGCATAAGATATGTCAGGTCGTGTGATAGTAAGGTATATCAGCTTACCTACAAGCCGGCGGTAGCGTGTGACGTCTAAGAATGGCTCGTCCATTGGTTCCTTAGGTCGGCCTTCTTTTGCCCGTAAGCTCTCCCCCTTTCGCTTGAGCTGGTAATCTTCATCAAGGGGCGTAGCAACCGGAGACACACCAAGCTTGCCAGTCTCCTCTAACAAGTCAAGAGTATACTTGCGTTGTGAGAGGAAGAGTCCTTCCGGTGAGCGACAAATCTCAATACCAAGAAAGTATTTGAGTTCCCCAAGGTCCTTGATGTCAAATACCGACTTGAGAGAGTCCTTGGTGTCCTGAATGGCCGCCTTATCATCACCAGTCACGATGATGTCGTCGACGTATATGAGCACCACCACCCAACCAATAGAGGTGCGACGCGTGAAGAGAGTATGATCAGCCTCCGATCGCGTAAAACCATCAGTCTTGAGAGTGGAGCTTAGTTTGTGGTACCACGCTTGTGGGGACTGCTTAAGGCCATAGATGGCCTTACGTAGCCTCAAGACTTTTCCGGGTGTAACCATGTCTTCAAGGCCGGGAGGAGGCGTCATGTACACTTCTTCATCAAGTTCACCTTGAAGGAAGGCGTTCTTCACATCCATCTTCCATAAGTCCCATGAGAGGTTGACAGCAAGAGACAGCACAACCCGAACCGTATGGAGCTTGGCCACGGGTGCAAAGGTGTCCGTGTAGTCCGCGCCATAGGTTTGGGTGAAGCCACGGGCCACTAACCTGGCTTTATGCCGTTCAATGTCACCATTGCTCAAATACTTTATGGTAAACACCCATTTGGAGCTAACTGCCCGCTTGCCTTGAGGAAGATCCGATTCGTCCCACGTATGATTCCGGATCATGGCGCCAGTTTCATCCTTGACCGCATCTAACCAAACTTGATGTTCCTTGGCTTCATCATATGTCTGCGGGATCCAATTGGCGTCCACTTGGCCGAAGAAAGCTTGGTGATCAGCAGGTAACAGCTCAAGGGAACAAACGGACTGAATGGGATGAGCGACAGCTTGGCTGTTGTAATAGACACGCTTGTTCTTCCAAGTGGAGGGATCCGATCGAGGTCTGGTGCTCCGACGCAGGACTGGTGCCGGAGGTGGATCCACGCTAGGCAACACGGTGGACGTACCGTCCGTAGGAGCCGTCTCCGTGTTTTCCTCGGTAGAGGCCGCCGCCGGAGCATGCGTGTCCGTTGTAGGGCCAGGGACGGGAACACCGGTTATGGGTAGGCCAGACTCGAGAGATTCACCATCTTGGGCTGAACCATTGTCATTTGCATCTCCTTGGTCAGACCCACCATCGGTAGAAATTTGACTTAGTGTTGGCCGCACGGCACCCGTTGGTGGAGATGGGTTGCCAAGGTGATCAAGAAGGAACCGTAGACTCGAAGCTCGGTCATTAGGTGAGTGAGAGAGATCTTTAAGGCTGTTCCAATCCCTCTTGTCATGGTAGCCCACATGTTCTAGAAACCGGACATCTCGAGAGACATATAGTCGACTTGTGGCCGGATCATAACATTTGTACCCCTTTTGTGTGGTGGAGTAGCCAATGAACATACACTTTGTACTTTTGGCATCCAGCTTACTCCTTTGTTCTCCTGGTACTAACACAAAACAAACACAGCCGAAAACTCGTAAGTGATCAAGAGATGGTTTAAATTTGTTTAGTACTTCAAATGGAGATAAGTCATGAAGAACTCTAGTTGGTGTTCGGTTGATTAGGTAGCATGCAGTCATCACGGCATCACCCCAATATCGTTTAGGAACACTCGAATGGAACATGATTGCCCGCGCCACTTCCATGAGGTGCCGGTTCTTCCTCTCGGCCACACCATTTTGTTGTGGCGTGTAGGGACAACTAGTTTGATGGAGAATGCCATGCTTGGAGAGATGTTCTTTGAACTTGCAACTTGTGTATTCCCCCCCATTATCAGACCTAAGTACCTTAAGTTTAGCATTGAAGTGATTAGTCACATAATTTTGAAAATTGATAAAGGCATCAAATACTCTATCTTTAGATGGCAACAAGGTAATCCAAGTGTATTTTGATTTTTCATCAATAAAAGTCACAAAATACTTGTTATTATCTCTAGATAGGCATGGTGATGTCCAAACATCTGAGTGAACTAAATCAAAACAATTCTCATAAATAGTAGTTGACTTAGGAAAGATAGACTTGCAATGTTTTCCAAGAATACAAGGTTCACAAGTAGAATTATCAAAAGAAATATTAGGAAACATCAACCCTAAAGCACGTGAATGTGGGTGGCCTAGCCTAGCATGCCACACCATATTCGAATCAACAACAAAACAAGACTTAGTAGAGGATAAATTTGGATCGGTTTTCTCTAGGACATAGAGATCTCCACTCCCTTGCCCTTCTCCAAGAACCTTTCCAGTCTCAATATCCTGAAAATAAACATTGTTAGGACCAAAGATTGCATAACAATTCAAATCATTTGTGGCCCTCTTAACCGATAGTAAATTGGAGGTAAAGGTAGGCATAAAGAAAGCTTTTGTGGTTTTATCAAATAGTTTCAAGTCCCCTATTCCCTTTACTGGTATTTGTTCTCCATTTGCAATAACAACATTTCCTAAGGCCGGTTTTATGTTGTCAATTAAACTAGGGTTACTAATCATATGATGTGAGGCTCCCGAGTCAATAACTAGCGATTTGCTAGGCCTAGAAGTAAAGAAAGAGATACCAGACTCCTTGAGTGAAGCAATGGAGCGGATGAGAGCCTCAAGGTCTGACTTCCTCACCACATCTCCGTAGGCTGCGGTCATGGCCACCTCATCTCCCTGCTTTGATGATCCGGCTCCTTTATCGCTAACCGCTTCCTTTGAGAGGTTGGCTTTGAACTTGGCCGGCTTGAGATGAGGATGGAGAACCCAGCACTTGTCTTTCAGATGACCCCGCTTCTTGCAGTGGTCGCACACCAACAACTTCCTCTCCTCTTGCTTGTACATTCCTTTGTTGGCCGAAGCAAGCTCCCCCTTACCGCTAAACAAATCAAGGGATCCTTGCTCTTTCTGAATTTGGGAGCAAATATCTTCAAAGGAGGGGAGTTTCTCTGCCCTTAGGATGTGCTTCAAGAGGTCGTTGAAGGACGGGTTCAAGGTAAGTAGGAGTCCGAAGACTTTGTCTTGCTCCTTTCTTTCGTTTAGCACACTTGCCTCAAGTGTACTTGGCCGCAACATGTCAAGCTCGGACCATAGTGCACGGAACTTACCAAGATGCTTAGTGAACTCCACATCATCTTGGTTAAGATCATTTATGGCCTTCTTGACCTCAAAGACTCTAGTCATGTTAGAGACATTACCATACACGCCTTTAAGTGTTTCCCACAGTTCCTTGGCCGTCTCGCAATATGAGTAGGCCTCAAGGATAGGCGTGTCCAGAGAGTTTTGGAGAACAGATAGGACAACTTGGTCTTCTTGGAACCATTTGGCCTTCCTCTCGCTCTCTTCCTCCGCTTCCGCCTCGGAAGCGTCCTCTCCTTTGGGGTTTTTCTTTGGGACATAGTCGGACTCGACATGACTCCAAAGGCCACGACCTCCAAGGGCGGTTCTTGTGGTTCTTGTCCACAGCAAGTAGTTTGTCCCCTTTAGGACAACCGGTGAAACAATGGGCTTGGCGTTTTCCATGGTCGGATTTCTATGGACCGATGGGTAAAGCTTTTACCCGGAGAATAAAAGAGATGCGAGTGAGAAGAAACGAAGATAAGGAGACTAGAGTGTAGAAATGAGTAGGAGAATGAGATTAGACTGTAGAGAATCGAAGAACTTGCTCTGATACCATGTTAGACTTTGTAGAATAAAGAAGAGAATCAAGAGATTGATGAGAGATATCGGTAGACAAAGAGAATGAGGAAGAAGAAAAGATTAGGTTATTGTTCCATAAGAATACATATTACAATGTAGGCTAAAGCCTATATATATCAAGGGAAAATTAGGGCTACACCCTCTACCAACCGATCGTATAAGTGATAGGGACAAGGAGAGAGATAGAACTAATCCCAACGGTGATAGTGACCCGTCCTAGTCTCCTTAAACACAACATAACCCGTGACTCCACTTGTTCCTCCTCTCTAACGGCTACAAGCGACATTCTAGATCCTTCTCATGGGCCTAAGGAGAGCAGGCCTCCTCATTGTCTTTACACACTTACATGACTCGGCCTTATTGCTTGGTTGTACGGACGGCCCCATAATTGTACGGATGGCCATGGATGCCTTAGGCTTATTCTCTTGATCAATAGAGATAGATATGGATAGTTTAAAAGCAACTTATACACATTTTGTCCCAAAACAGGCTAAAACCAAGAAAACATTGCTTAGAAGCTCTAAATAGCTATGTTAGTGTTTATGGGGTTAAAATATGTCTTAATCCAATGCAACTGACTAATTATAAGAGTTTGAGATGGACGTGGAGAGTTTAAAAGCCACTTATACACATTTTGTCTTAAAATAGGCTAAAACTAAGAAAACATTGCTTAGAAGCTGTAAACAGCTTTGTTAGTGTTTCTAGGGTTAAAATGTGTCTTAATCCAATGCAACTAACTAATTATAAGAGTTTGAGATAGATGTGGATAGTTTAAAAGCCACTTATACACATTTTGTCGCAAAACAGGTTAAAACCAAGAAAACATTGCTTAGAAGCACTAAACAGATTTGTTAGTGTTTTTCTGGTTAAAATGTGTCTTAAACCAATGCAACTAACTAATTATAAGAGTTTTAGATAGATGTGGAGAGTTTAAAAGCCACTTATACCCATTTTGTCCCAAAACAGGCTAAAACCAAGAAAACATTGATGAGAAGCACCAAACAGCTTTGTTAGTGTTTCTGGGGTTAAAATGTGTCTTAATCCAATGCAACTAACTAATTATAAGAGCTTGAGATAGATTTGGAGAGTTTAAAAGCCACTTATACCCATTTTGTCCCAAAAAGGCTAAAACTAAGAAAACATTGCTTAGAAGCACTAAACAGCTTTGTTAGTGTTTCTGGGGTTAAAATGTGTCTTAATCCAATGCAACTAACTAATTATAAGAGTTTGAGATAGATGTGGAGAGTTTAAAAGCCACTTATACCCATTTTGTCCCAAAACAGGCTAAAACCATGAAAACAATGCCTAGAAGCTGTAAACAGCTTTGTTAGTGTTTCTGGGGTTAAAATGTGTCTTAATCCAATGCAACTGACTAATTATAAGAGTTTGAGATGGATGTGGAGAGTTTAAAAGCCACTTATACCCATTTTGTCCCAAAACAGGCTAAAACTAAGAAAACATTGCTTAGAAGCACTAAACAGCTTTGTTAGTGTTTCTATGGTTAAAATGTGTCTTAATCCAATGCAACTAACTAATTATAAGAGTTTTAGATAGATGTGGAGAGTTTAAAGCCACTTATACCCATTTTGTCCCAAAACAGGCTAAAACCAAGAAAACATTGCTTAGAAGCTCTAAACAGCTATGTTAGTGTTTCTGGGGTTAAAATGTGTCTTAATCCAATGCAACTGACTAATTATAAGAGTTTGAGATGGATGTGGAGAGTTTAAAAGCCACTTATACCCATTTTGTCCCAAAATAGGCTAAAACCAAGAAAACATTGCTGAGAAGCACCAAACAGCTTTGTTAGTGTTTCTATGGTTAAAATGTGTCTTAATCCAATGCAACTAACTAATTATAAGAGTTTTAGATAGATGTGGAGAGTTTAAAGCCACTTATACCCATTTTGTCCCAAAACAGGCTAAAACCAAGAAAACATTGCTTAGAAGCACTAAACAGCTTTGTTAGTGTTTCTGGGGTGAAAATGTGTCTTAATCCAATGCAACTAACTAATTATAAGAGTTTGAGATAGATGTGGATAGTTTAAAAGCCACTTATACACATTTTGTCGCAAAAGAGGCTAAAACCAAGAAAACATTGCTTAGAAGCTGTAAACAGCTATGTTAGTATTTTTGCGGTTAAAATGTGTCTTAATCAAATGCAAATGACTATTTATAAGAGTTTGAGATTGATGTGGAGAGTTTAAAAGCCACTTATACCCATTTTGTCCCAAAACAGGCTAAAACCAAGAAAACATTGCTTAGAAGCACTAAACAGTTTTGTTACTGTTTCTGGGGTGAAAATGTGTCTTAATCCAATGCAACTGACTAATTATAAGAGTTTGAGATAGATGTGGATAGTTTAAAAGCAACTTATACACATTTTGTCCCAAAAGAGGTTAAAACAAAGAAAACATTGCCTAGAAGCTATAAACAGCTTTGTTAGTGTTTCTGGGGTTAAAATGAATCTTAATCCAAAGCAACTGAGTAATTATATGAGTTTGAGATGGATGTGGAGAGTTTAAAAGCCACTTATACCCATTTTGTCCCAAAACAGGTTAAAACCAAGAAAACATTGCTTAGAAGCACTAAACAGCTTTGTTAGTGTTTTTGTGGTTAAAATGTGTCTTAATCCAATGCAACTAACTAATTATAAGTGTTTTAGATAGATGTGGAGAGTTTAAAAGCCACTTATACCCATTTTGTCCCAAAACAGGCTAAAACCAAGAAAACATTGCTAAGAAGCACCAAACACCTTTGTTAGTGTTTCTGGGGTTAAAATGTGTCTTAATCCAATGTAACTGACTAATTATAAGAGTTTGAGATTGATGTGCAGAGTTTAAAAGCCACTTATACCCATTTTGTCCCAAAACAGGCTAAAACCAAGAAAACAATGCTTAGAAGCACTAAACAGCTTTGTTAGTGTTTCTGGGGTGAAAATGTGTCTTAATCCAATGCAACTAACTAACTATAAGAGTTTGAGATAGATGTGGATAGGTTAAAAGCCACTTATACACATTTTGTCCCAAAAGAGGCTAAAACCAAGAAAGCATTGCTTAGAAGCTGTAAACAGCTATGTTAGTATTTCTGGGGTTAAAATGTGTCTTAATCTAATGCAAATGACTATTTATAAGAGTTTGAGATTGATGTGGAGAGTTTAAAAGCCACTTATACCCATTTTGTCCCAAAACAGGCTAAAACAAAGAAAACATTGCTTAGAAGCACTAAACAGCTTTGTTACTGTTTCTGGGGTGAAAATGTGTCTTAATCCAATGCAACTGACTAATTATAAGAGTTTGAGATAGATATGGATAGTTTAAAAGCAACTTATACACATTTTGTCCCAAAAGAGGCTAAAACCAAGAAAACATTGCTTAGAAGCACTAAACAGCTTTGTTAGTGTTTCTGGGGTTAAAATGTGTCTTAATCCAATGCAACTAACTAATTATAAGAGTTTGAGATAGATGTGGATAGTTTAAAAGCCACTTATACACATTTTGTCCCAAAACAGGCTAAAACTAAGAAAACATTGCTTAGAAGCTGTAAACAGCTATGTTAGTGTTTCTGGGGTGAAAATGTGTCTTAATCCAATGCAAATGACTAATTATAAGAGTTTGAGATTGATGTGGAGAGTTTAAAAGCCACTTATACCCGTTTTGTCCCAAAATAGGCTAAAACCAAGAAAACATTGCCTAGAAGCTATAAACAGCTTTGTTAGTGTTTCTGGGGTTAAAATGTATCTTAATCCAAAGCAACTGACTAATTATATGAGTTTGAGATGGATGTGGAGAGTTTAAAAGCCACTTATACCCATTTTGTCCCAAAACAGGTTAAAACCAAGAAAACATTGCTTAGAAGCACTAAACAGCTTTGTTAGTGTTTCTATGGTTAAAATATGTCTTAATCCAATGCAACTAACTAATTATAAGAGTTTTAGATAGATGTGGAGAGTTTAAAAGCCACTTATACCCATTTTGTCCCAAAACAGGCTAAAACCAAGAAAACATTGCTAAGAAGCACCAAACAGCTTTGTTAGTGTTTCTGGGGTTAAAATGTGTCTTAATCCAATGCAACTGACTGATTATAAGAGTTTGAGATGGACGTGGAGAGTTTAAAAGCCACTTATACACATTTTGTCCCAAAATAGGCTAAAACCAAGAAAACATTGCTTAGAAGCTGTAAACAGCTTTGTTAGTGTTTCTAGGGTTAAAATGTGTCTTAATCCAATGCAACTAACTAAATATAAGAGTTTTAGATAGATGTGGAGAGTTTAAAAGCCACTTATACCCATTTTGTCCCAAAACAGGTTAAAACCAAGAAAACATTGCTTAGAAGCACTAAACAGCTTTGTTAGTGTTTTTGTGGTTAAAATGTGTCTTAATCCAATGCAACTAACTAATTATAAGAGTTTTAGATAGATGTGGAGAGTTTAAAAGCCACTTATACCCATTTTGTCCCAAAACAGGCTAAAACCAAGAAAACATTGCTGAGAAGCACCAAACAGCTTTGTTAGTGTTTCTATGGTTAAAATGTGTCTTAATCCAATGCAACTAACTAATTATAAGAGTTTTAGATAGATGTGGAGAGTTTAAAGCCACTTATACCCATTTTGTCCCAAAACAGGTTAAAACCAAGAAAACATTGCTAAGAAGCACCAAACAGCTTTGTTAGTGTTTCTGGGGTTAAAATGTGTCTTAATCCAATGCAACTGACTGATTATAAGAGTTTGAGATGGACGTGGAGAGTTTAAAAGCCACTTATACACATTTTGTCCCAAAATAGGCTAAAACCAAGAAAACATTGCTTAGAAGCTGTAAACAGCTTTGTTAGTGTTTCTAGGGTTAAAATGTGTCTTAATCCAATGCAACTAACTAAATATAAGAGTTTTAGATAGATGTGGAGAGTTTAAAAGCCACTTATACCCATTTTGTCCCAAAACAGGTTAAAACCAAGAAAACATTGCTTAGAAGCACTAAACAGCTTTGTTAGTGTTTTTGTGGTTAAAATGTGTCTTAATCCAATGCAACTAACTAATTATAAGAGTTTTAGATAGATGTGGAGAGTTTATAAGCCACTTATACCCATTTTGTCCCAAAACAGGCTAAAACCAAGAAAACATTGCTAAGAAGCACCAAACAGCTTTGTTAGTGTTTCTGGTGTTAAAATGTGTCTTAATCCAATGCAACTAACTAATTATAAGAGCTTGAGATAGATGTGGAGAGTTTAAAAGCCACTTATACCCATTTTGTCCCAAAACAGGTTAAAACCAAGAAAACATTGCTTAGAAGCACTAAACAGTTTTGTTAGTGTTTTTGTGGTTAAAATGTGTCTTAATCCAATGCAACTAACTAATTATAAGTGTTTTAGATAGATGTGGAGAGTTTAAAAGCCACTTATACCCATTTTGTCCCAAAACAGGCTAAAACCAAGAAAACATTGCTGAGAAGCACCAAACAGCTTTGTTAGTGTTTCTGGGGTTAAAATGTGTCTTAATCCAATGCAACTGACTAATTATAAGAGTTTGAGATAGATGTAGATAGTTTAAAAGCAACTTATACACATTTTGTCCCAAAAGAGGCTAAAACAAAGAAAACATTGCCTAGAAGCTATAAACAGCTTTGTTAGTGTTTCTGGGGTTAAAATGAATCTTAATCCAAAGCAACTGAGTAATTATATGAGTTTGAGATGGATGTGGAGAGTTTAAAAGCCACTTATACCCATTTTGTCCCAAAAGAGGTTAAAACCAAGAAAACATTGCTTAGAAGCACTAAACAGCTTTGTTAGTGTTTTTGTGGTTAAAATGTGTCTTAATCCAATGCAACTAACTAATTATAAGTGTTTTAGATAGATGTGGAGAGTTTAAAAGCCAGTTATACCCATTTTGTCCCAAAACAGGCTAAAACCAAGAAAACATTGCTAAGAAGCACCAAACAGCTTTGTTAGTGTTTCTGGGGTTAAAATGTGTCTTAATCCAATGTAACTGACTAATTATAAGAGTTTGAGATTGATGTGGAGAGTTTAAAAGCCACTTATACCCATTTTGTCCCAAAACAGGCTAAAACCAAGAAAACATTGCTTAGAAGCTGTAAACAGCTTTGTTAGTGTTTCTGGGGTGAAAATGTGTCTTAATCCAATGCAACTAGCTAATTATAAGAGTTTGAGATAGATGTGGATAGTTTAAAAGCCACTTATAAACATTTTGTCCCAAAAGAGGCTAAAACCAAGAAAACATTGCTTAGAAGCTGTAAACAGCTATGTTAGTATTTCTGGGGTTAAAATGTGTCTTAATCTAATGCAAATGACTATTTATAAGAGTTTGATATTAATGTGGAGAGTTTAAAAGCCACTTATACCCATTTTGTCCCAAAACATGCTAAAACAAAGAAAACATTGCTTAGAAGCACTAAACAGCTTTGTTAATGTTTCTGGGGTGAAAATGTGTCTTAATCCAATGCAACTGACTAATTATAAGAGTTTGAGATAGATGTGGATAGTTTAAAAGCAACTTATACACATTTTGTCCCAAAAGAGGCTAAAACCAAGAAAACATTGCTTAGAAGCACTAAACAGCTTTGTTAGTGTTTCTGGGGTTAAAATGTGTCTTAATCCAATGCAACTAACTAATTATAAGAGTTTGAGATAGATGTGGATAGTTTAAAAGCCACTTATACACATTTTGTCCCAAAACAGGCTAAAACTAAGAAAACATTGCTTAGAAGCTGTAAACAGCTATGTTAGTGTTTCTGGGGTGAAAATGTGTCTTAATCCAATGCAAATGACTAATTATAAGAGTTTGAGATTGATGTGGAGAGTTTAAAAGCCACTTATACCCGTTTTGTCCCAAAATAGGCTAAAATCAAGAAAACATTGCCTAGAAGCTATAAACAGCTTTGTTAGTGTTTCTGGGGTTAAAATGTATCTTAATCCAAAGCAACTGACTAATTATATGAGTTTGAGATGGATGTGGAGAGTTTAAAAGCCACTTATACCCATTTTGTCCCAAAACAGGTTAAAACCAAGAAAACATTGCTTAGAAGCACTAAACAGCTTTGTTAGTGTTTCTATGGTTAAAATATGTCTTAATCCAATGCAACTAACTAATTATAAGAGTTTTAGATAGATGTGGAGAGTTTAAAAGCCACTTATACCCATTTTGTCCCAAAACAGGCTAAAACCAAGAAAACATTGCTTGGAAGCTCTAAACAGCTATGTTAGGGTTTCTGGGGTTAAAATGTGTCTTAATCCAATGCAACTGACTGATTATAAGAGTTTGAGATGGACGTGGAGAGTTTAAAAGCCACTTATACACATTTTGTCCCAAAATAGGCTAAAACCAAGAAAACATTGCTTAGAAGCTGTAAACAGCTTTGTTAGTGTTTCTAGGGTTAAAATGTGTCTTAATCCAATGCAACAAACTAAATATAAGAGTTTTAGATAGATGTGGAGAGTTTAAAAGCCACTTATACCCATTTTGTCCCAAAACAGGTTAAAACCAAGAAAACATTGCTTAGAAGCACTAAACAGCTTTGTTAGTGTTTTTGTGGTTAAAATGTGTCTTAATCCAATGCAACTAACTAATTATAAGAGTTTTAGATAGATGTGGAGAGTTTAAAAGCCACTTATACCCATTTTGTCCCAAAACAGGCTAAAACCAAGAAAACATTGCTGAGAAGCACCAAACAGCTTTGTTAGTGTTCTGGGGTTAACATCTGTCTTAATCCAATGCAACTAACTAATTATAAGAGCTTGAGATAGATGTGGAGAGTTTAAAAGCCACTTATACCCATTTTGTCCCAAAACAGGTTAAAACCAAGAAAACATTGCTTAGAAGCACTAAACAGCTTTGTTTGTGTTTTTGTGGTTAAAATGTGTCTTAACCCAATGCAACTAACTAATTATAAGTGTTTTAGATAGATGTGGAGAGTTTAAAAGCCACTTATACCCATTTTGTCCCAAAACAGGCTAAAACCAAGAAAACATTGCTAAGAAGCACCAAACAGCTTTGTTAGTGTTTCTGGGGTTAAAATGTGTCTTAATCCAATGTAACTGACTAATTATAAGAGTTTGAGATTGATGTGGAGAGTTTAAAAGCCACTTATACCCATTTTGTCCCAAAACAGGCTAAAACCAAGAAAACAATGCTTAGAAGCACTAAACAGCTTTGTTAGTGTTTCTGGGGTGAAAATGTGTCTTAATCCAATGCAACTAACTAATTATAAGAGTTTGAGATAGATGTGGATAGTTTAAAAGCCACTCATACACATTTTGTCCCAAAAGAGGCTAAAACCAAGAAAACATTGCTTAGAAGCACTAAACAGCTATGTTAGTGTTTCTATGGTTAAAATGTGTCTTAATCCAATGCAACTAACTAATTATAAGAGTTTTAGATAGATGTGGAGAGTTTAAAAGCCACTTATACCCATTTTGTCCCAAAACAGGCTAAAACCAAGAAAACATTGCTTAGAAGCTCTAAACAGCTATGTTAGTATTTCTGGGGTTAAAATGTGTCTTAATCTAATGCAAATGACTATTTATAAGAGTTTGAGATTGATGTGGAGAGTTTAAAAGCCACTTATACCCATTTTGTCCCAAAACAGGCTAAAACAAAGAAAACATTGCTTAGAAGCACTAAACAGCTTTGTTACTGTTTCTGGGGTGAAAATGTGTCTTAATCCAATGCAACTGACTTATTATAAGAGTTTGAGATAGATGTGGATAGTTTAAAAGCAACTTATACACATTTTGTCCCAAAAGAGGCTAAAACCAAGAAAACATTGCTTAGAAGCACTAAACAGCTTTGTTAGTGTTTCTGGGGTTAAAATGTGTCTTAATCCAAAGCAACTAACTAATTATATGAGTTTGAGAAGGATGTGGAGAGTTTAAAAGCCACTTATACCCATTTTGTCCCAAAACAGGTTAAAACCAAGAAAACATTGCTTAGAAGCACTAAACAGCTTTGTTAGTGTTTCTATGGTTAAAATATGTCTTAATCCAATGCAACTAACTAATTATAAGAGTTTGAGATAGATGTGGA
This sequence comes from Camelina sativa, assembly GCF_030686135.1. Lineage (NCBI taxonomy): Eukaryota > Viridiplantae > Streptophyta > Magnoliopsida > Brassicales > Brassicaceae > Camelina > Camelina sativa. The sequence goes on from NC_141893.1 coordinate 22,023,871, forward strand.
TAGTTTAAAAGCCACTTATACACATTTTGTCCCAAAACAGGCTAAAACTAAGAAAACATTGCTTAGAAGCACTAAACAGCTTTGTTAATGTTTCTGGGGTGAAAATGTGTCTTAATCCAATGCAACTGACTAATTATAAGAGTTTGAGATAGATGTGGATAGTTTAAAAGCAACTTATACACATTTTGTCCCAAAAGAGGCTAAAACCAAGAAAACATTGCTTAGAAGCACTAAACAGCTTTGTTAGTGTTTCTGGGGTTAAAATGTGTCTTAATCAAATGCAACTAACTAATTATAAGAGTTTGAGATAGATGTGGATAGTTTAAAAGCCACTTATACACATTTTGTCCCAAAACAGGCTAAAACTAAGAAAACATTGCTTAGAAGCTGTAAACAGCTATGTTAGTGTTTCTGGGGTGAAAATGTGTCTTAATCCAATGCAAATGACTAATTATAAGAGTTTGAGATTGATGTGGAGAGTTTAAAAGCCACTTATACCCATTTTGTCCCAAAACAGGCTAAAACCAAGAAAACATTGCTAAGAAGCACCAAACAGCTTTGTTAGTGTTTCTGGGGTTAAAATGTGTCTTAATCCAATGTAACTGACTAATTATAAGAGTTTGAGATTGATGTGGAGAGTTTAAAAGCCACTTATACCCATTTTGTCCCAAAACAGGCTAAAACCAAGAAAACAATGCTTAGAAGCACTAAACAGCTTTGTTAGTGTTTCTGGGGTGAAAATGTGTCTTAATCCAATGCAACTAACTAATTATAAGAGTTTGAGATAGATGTGGATAGTTTAAAAGCCACTCATACACATTTTGTCCCAAAAGAGGCTAAAACCAAGAAAACATTGCTTAGAAGCACTAAACAGCTATGTTAGTGTTTCTATGGTTAAAATGTGTCTTAATCCAATGCAACTAACTAATTATAAGAGTTTTAGATAGATGTGGAGAGTTTAAAAGCCACTTATACCCATTTTGTCCCAAAACAGGCTAAAACCAAGAAAACATTGCTTAGAAGCTCTAAACAGCTATGTTAGGGTTTCTGGGGTTAAAATGTGTCTTAATCCAATGCAACTGACTGATTATAAGAGTTTGAGATGGACGTGGAGAGTTTAAAATCCACTTATACACATTTTGTCCCAAAATAGGCTAAAACCAAGAAAACATTGCTTAGAACCTGTAAACAGCTTTGTTAGTGTTTCTAGGGTTAAAATGTGTCTTAATCCAATGCAACAAACTAATTATAAGAGTTTTAGATAGATGTGGAGAGTTTAAAAGCCACTTATACCCATTTTGTCCCAAAAGAGGCTAAAACCAAGAAAACATTGCTTAGAAGCTGTAAACAGCTATGTTAGTATTTCTGGGGTTAAAATGTGTCTTAATCTAATGCAAATGACTATTTATAAGAGTTTGAGATTGATGTGGAGAGTTTAAAAGCCACTAATACCCATTTTGTCCCAAAACAGGCTAAAACCAAGAAAAAATTGCTAAGAAGCACCAAACAGCTTTGTTAGTGTTTCCGGGGTTAAAATGTGTATTAATCCAATATAACTGACTAATTATAAGAGTTTGAGATTGATGTGGAGAGTTTAAAAGCCACTTATACCCATTTTGTCCCAAAAGAGGCTAAAACCAAGAAAACATTGCTTAGAAGCTGTAAACAGCTATGTTAGTATTTCTGGGGTTAAAATGTGTCTTAATCTAATGCAAATGACTATTTATAAGAGTTTGAGATTGATGTGGAGAGTTTAAAAGCCACTTATACCCATTTTGTCCCAAAACAGGCTAAAACAAAGAAAACATTGCTTAGAAGCACTAAACAGCTTTGTTACTGTTTCTGGGGTAAAAATGTGTCTTAATCCAATGCAACTGACTAATTATAAGAGTTTGAGATAGATGTGGATAGTTTAAAAGCAACTTATACACATTTTGTCCCAAAAGAGGCTAAAACCAAGAAAACATTGCTTAGAAGCACTAAACAGCTTTGTTAGTGTTTCTGGGGTTAAAATGTGTCTTAATCCAAAGCAACTAACTAATTATATGAGTTTGAGATGGATGTGGAGAGTTTAAAAGCCACTTATACCCATTTTGTCCCAAAACAGGTTAAAACCAAGAAAACATTGCTTAGAAGCACTAAACAGCTTTGTTAGTGTTTCTATGGTTAAAATATGTCTTAATCCAATGCAAATAACTAATTATAAGAGTTTGAGATAGATGTGGATAGTTTAAAAGCCACTTATACACATTTTGTCCCAAAACAGGCTAAAACTAAGAAAACATTGCTTAGAAGCACTAAACAGCTTTGTTAATGTTTCTGGGGTGAAAATGTGTCTTAATCCAATGCAACTGACTAATTATAAGAGTTTGAGATAGATGTGGATAGTTTAAAAGCAACTTATACACATTTTGTCCCAAAAGAGGCTAAAACCAAGAAAACATTGCTTAGAAGCACTAAACAGCTTTGTTAGTGTTTCTGGGGTTAAAATGTGTCTTAATCAAATGCAACTAACTAATTATAAGAGTTTGAGATAGATGTGGATAGTTTAAAAGCCACTTATACACATTTTGTCCCAAAACAGGCTAAAACTAAGAAAACATTGCTTAGAAGCTGTAAACAGCTATGTTAGTGTTTCTGGGGTGAAAATGTGTCTTAATCCAATGCAAATGACTAATTATAAGAGTTTGAGGTTGATGTGGAGAGTTTAAAAGCCACTTATACCCGTTTTGTCCCAAAATAGGCTAAAATCAAGAAAACATTGCCTAGAAGCTATCAACAGCTTTGTTAGTGTTTCTGGGGTTAAAATGTATCTTAATCCAAAGCAACTGACTAATTATATGAGTTTGAGATGGATGTGGAGAGTTTAAAAGCCACTTATACCCATTTTGTCCCAAAACAGGTTAAAACCAAGAAAACATTGCTTAGAAGCACTAAACAGCTTTGTTAGTGTTTCTATGGTTAAAATATGTCTTAATCCAATGCAACTAACTAATTATAAGAGTTTTAGATAGATGTGGAGAGTTTAAAAGCTACTTATACCCATTTTGTCCCAAAACAGGCTAAAACCAAGAAAACATTGCTTAGAAGCTCTAAACAGCTATGTTAGGGTTTCTGGGGTTAAAATGTGTCTTAATCCAATGCAACTGACTGATTATAAGAGTTTGAGATGGACGTGGAGAGTTTAAAAGCCACTTATACACATTTTGTCCCAAAATAGGCTAAAACCAAGAAAACATTGCTTAGAAGCTGTAAACAGCTTTGTTAGTGTTTCTAGGGTTAAAATGTGTCTTAATTCAATGCAACAAACTAATTATAAGAGTTTTAGATAGATGTGGAGAGTTTAAAAGCCACTTATACCCATTTTGTCCCAAAACAGGTTAAAACCAAGAAAACATTGCTTAGAAGCACTAAACAGCTTTGTTAGTGTTTTTGTGGTTAAAATGTGTCTTAATCCAATGCAACTAACTAATTATAAGTGTTTTAGATAGATGTGGAGAGTTTAAAAGCCACTTATACCCATTTTGTCCCAAAACAGGCTAAAACCAAGAAAAAATTGCTAAGAAGCACCAAACAGCTTTGTTAGTGTTTCCGGGGTTAAAATGTGTATTAATCCAATGTAACTGACTAATTATAAGAGTTTGAGATTGATGTGGAGAGTTTAAAAGCCACTTATACCCATTTTGTCCCAAAAGAGGCTAAAACCAAGAAAACATTGCTTAGAAGCTGTAAACAGCTATGTTAGTATTTCTGGGGTTAAAATGTGTCTTAATCTAATGCAAATGACTATTTATAAGAGTTTGAGATTGATGTGGAGAGTTTAAAAGCCACTTATACCCATTTTGTCCCAAAACAGGCTAAAACAAAGAAAACATTGCTTAGAAGCACTAAACAGCTTTGTAACTGTTTCTGGGGTGAAAATGTGTCTTAATCCAATGCAACTGACTTATTATAAGAGTTTGAGATAGATGTGGATAGTTTAAAAGCAACTTATACACATTTTGTCCCAAAAGAGGCTAAAACCAAGAAAACATTGCTTAGAAGCACTAAACAGCTTTGTTAGTGTTTCTGGGGTTAAAATGTGTCTTAATCCAAAGCAACTAACTAATTATATGAGTTTGAGAAGGATGTGGAGAGTTTAAAAGCCACTTATACCCATTTTGTCCCAAAACAGGTTAAAACCAAGAAAACATTGCTTAGAAGCACTAAACAGCTTTGTTAGTGTTTCTATGGTTAAAATATGTCTTAATCCAATGCAACTAACTAATTATAAGAGTTTGAGATAGATGTGGATAGTTTAAAAGCCACTTATACACATTTTGTCCCAAAACAGGCTAAAACTAAGAAAACATTGCTTAGAAGCACTAAACAGCTTTGTTAATGTTTCTGGGGTGAAAATGTGTCTTAATCCAATGCAACTGACTAATTATAAGAGTTTGAGATAGATGTGGATAGTTTAAAAGCAACTTATACACATTTTGTCCCAAAAGAGGCTAAAACCAAGAAAACATTGCTTAGAAGCACTAAACAGCTTTGTTAGTGTTTCTGGGGTTAAAATGTGTCTTAATCAAATGCAACTAACTAATTATAAGAGTTTGAGATAGATGTGGATAGTTTAAAAGCCACTTATACACATTTTGTCCCAAAACAGGCTAAAACTAAGAAAACATTGCTTAGAAGCTGTAAACAGCTATGTTAGTGTTTCTGGGGTGAAAATGTGTCTTAATCCAATGCAAATGACTAATTATAAGAGTTTGAGATTGATGTGGAGAGTTTAAAAGCCACTTATACCCGTTTCGTCCCAAAATAGGCTAAAATCAAGAAAACATTGCCTAGAAGCTATAAACAGCTTTGTTAGTGTTTCTGGGGTTAAAATGTATCTTAATCCAAAGCAACTGACTAATTATATGAGTTTGAGATGGATGTGGAGAGTTTAAAAGCCACTTATACCCATTTTGTCCCAAAAAAGGTTAAAACCAAGAAAACATTGCTTAGAAGCACTAAACAGCTTTGTTAGTGTTTCTATGGTTAAAATATGTCTTAATCCAATGCAACTAACTAATTATAAGAGTTTTAGATAGATGTGGAGAGTTTAAAAGCCACTTATACCCATTTTGTCCCAAAACAGGCTAAAACCAAGAAAACATTGCTTAGAAGCTCTAAACAGCTATGTTAGGGTTTCTGGGGTTAAAATGTGTCTTAATCCAATGCAACTGACTGATTATAAGAGTTTGAGATGGACGTGGAGAGTTTAAAAGCCACTTATACACATTTTGTCCCAAAATAGGCTAAAACCAAGAAAACATTGCTTAGAAGCTGTAAACAGCTTTGTTAGTGTTTCTAGGGTTAAAATGTGTCTTAATTCAATGCAACAAACTAATTATAAGAGTTTTAGATAGATGTGGAGAGTTTAAAAGCCACTTATACCCATTTTGTCCCAAAACAGGTTAAAACCAAGAAAACATTGCTTAGAAGCACTAAACAGCTTTGTTAGTGTTTTTGTGGTTAAAATGTGTCTTAATCCAATGCAACTAACTAATTATAAGAGTTTTAGATAGATGTGGAGAGTTTAAAAGCCACTTATACCCATTTTGTCCCAAAACAGGCTAAAACCAAGAAAACATTGCTGAGAAGCACCAAACAGCTTTGTTAGTGTTTCTGGGGTTAAAATGTGTCTTAATCCAATGCAACTAACTAATTATAAGAGCTTGAGATAGATGTGGAGAGTTTAAAAGCCACTTATACCCATTTTGTCCCAAAACAGGTTAAAACCAAGAAAACATTGCTTAGAAGCACTAAACAGCTTTGTTAGTGTTTTTGTGGTTAAAATGTGTCTTAACCCAATGCAACTAACTAATTATAAGTGTTTTAGATAGATGTGGAGAGTTTAAAAGCCACTTATACCCATTTTGTCCCAAAACAGGCTAAAACCAAGAAAACATTGCTAAGAAGCACCAAACAGTTTTGTTAGTGTTTCTGGGGTTAAAATGTGTCTTAATCCAATGTAACTGACTAATTATAAGAGTTTGAGATTGATGTGGAGAGTTTAAAAGCCACTTATACCCATTTTGTCCCAAAACAGGCTAAAACCAAGAAAACAATGCTTAGAAGCACTAAACAGCTTTGTTAGTGTTTCTGGGGTGAAAATGTGTCTTAATCCAATGCAACTAACTAATTATAAGAGTTTGAGATAGATGTGGATAGGTTAAAAGCCACTTATACACATTTTGTCCCAAAAGAGGCCAAGAAAACATTGCTTAGAAGCACTAAACAGCTACGTTAGTGTTTCTATGGTTAAAATGTGTCTTAATCCAATGCAACTAACTAATTATAAGAGTTTTAGATAGATGTGGAGAGTTTAAAAGCCACTTATACCCATTTTGTCCCAAAACAGGCTAAAACCAAGAAAACATTGCTTAGAAGCTCTAAACAGCTATGTTAGGGTTTCTGGGGTTAAAATGTGTCTTAATCCAATGCAACTGACTGATTATAAGAGTTTGAGATGGACGTGGAGAGTTTAAAATCCACTTATACACATTTTGTCCCAAAATAGGCTAAAACCAAGAAAACATTGCTTAGAAGCTGTAAACAGCTTTGTTAGTGTTTCTAGGGTTAAAATGTGTCTTAATCCAATGAAACAAACTAATTATAAGAGTTTTAGATAGATGTGGAGAGTTTAAAAGCCACTTATACCCATTTTGTCCCAAAACAGGTTAAAACCAAGAAAACATTGCTTAGAAGCACTAAACAGCTTTGTTAGTGTTTTTGTGGTTAAAATGTGTCTTAATCCAATGCAACTAACTAATTATAAGAGTTTTAGATAGATGTGGAGAGTTTAAAAGCCACTTATACCCATTTTGTCCCAAAACAGGCTAAAACCAAGAAAACATTGCTTAGAAGCACTAAACAGTTTTGTTACTGTTTCTGGGGTGAAAATGTGTCTTAATCCAATGCAACTGACTAATTATAAGAGTTTGATATAGATGTGGATAGTTTAAAAGCAACTTATACACATTTTGTCCCAAAAGAGGCTAAAACAAAGAAAACATTGCCTAGAAGCTATAAACAGCTTTGTTAGTGTTTCTGGGGTTAAAATGAATCTTAATCCAAAGCAACTGAGTAATTATATGAGTTTGAGATGGATGTGGAAAGTTTAAAAGCCACTTATACCCATTTTGTCCCAAAACAGGTTAAAACCAAGAAAACATTGCTTAGAAGCACTAAACAGCTTTGTTAGTGTTTTTGTGGTTAAAATGTGTCTTAATCCAATGCAACTAACTAATTATAAGTGTTTTAGATAGATGTGGAGAGTTTAAAAGCCACTTATACCCATTTTGTCCCAAAACAGGCTAAAACCAAGAAAACATTGCTAAGAAGCACCAAACAGCTTTGTTAGTGTTTCTGGGGTTAAAATGTGTATTAATCCAATGTAACTAACTAATTATAAGAGTTTGAGATTGATGTGGAGAGTTTAAAAGCCACTTATACCCATTTTGTCCCAAAAGAGGCTAAAACCAAGAAAACATTGCTTAGAAGCTGTAAACAGCTATGTTAGTATTTCTGGGGTTAAAATGTGTCTTAATCTAATGCAAATGACTATTTATAAGAGTTTGAGATTGATGTGGAGAGTTTAAAAGCCACTTATACCCATTTTGTCCCAAAACAGGCTAAAACAAAGAAAACATTGCTTAGAAGCACTAAACAGCTTTGTTACTGTTTCTGGGGTGAAAATGTGTCTTAATCCAATGCAACTGACTTATTATAAGAGTTTGAGATAGATGTGGATAGTTTAAAAGCAACTTATACACATTTTGTCCCAAAAGAGGCTAAAACCAAGAAAACATTGCTTAGAAGCACTAAACAGCTTTGTTAGTGTTTCTGGGGTTAAAATGTGTCTTAATCCAAAGCAACTAACTAATTATATGAGTTTGAGAAGGATGTGGAGAGTTTAAAAGCCACTTATACACATTTTTGTCCCAAAACAGGCTAAAACTAAGAAAACATTGCTTAGAAGCTGTAAACAGCTATGTTAGTGTTTCTGGGGTGAAAATGTGTCTTAATCCAATGCAAATGACTAATTATAAGAGTTTGAGATTGATGTGGAGAGTTTAAAAGCCACTTATACCCGTTTCGTCCCAAAATAGGCTAAAATCAAGAAAACATTGCCTAGAAGCTATAAACAGCTTTGTTAGTGTTTCTGGGGTTAAAATGTATCTTAATCCAAAGCAACTGACTAATTATATGAGTTTGAGATGGATGTGGAGAGTTTAAAAGCCACTTATACCCATTTTGTCCCAAAAAAGGTTAAAACCAAGAAAACATTGCTTAGAAGCACTAAACAGCTTTGTTAGTGTTTCTATGGTTAAAATATGTCTTAATCCAATGCAACTAACTAATTATAAGAGTTTTAGATAGATGTGGAGAGTTTAAAAGCCACTTATACCCATTTTGTCCCAAAACAGGCTAAAAACCAAGAAAACATTGCTTAGAAGCTCTAAACAGCTATGTTAGGGTTTCTGGGGTTAAAATGTGTCTTAATCCAATGCAACTGACTGATTATAAGAGTTTGAGATGGACGTGGAGAGTTTAAAAGCCACTTATACACATTTTGTCCCAAAATAGGCTAAAACCAAGAAAACATTGCTTAGAAGCTGTAAACAGCTTTGTTAGTGTTTCTAGGGTTAAAATGTGTCTTAATTCAATGCAACAAACTAATTATAAGAGTTTTAGATAGATGTGGAGAGTTTAAAAGCCACTTATACCCATTTTGTCCCAAAACAGGTTAAAACCAAGAAAACATTGCTTAGAAGCACTAAACAGCTTTGTTAGTGTTTTTGTGGTTAAAATGTGTCTTAATCCAATGCAACTAACTAATTATAAGAGTTTTAGATAGATGTGGAGAGTTTAAAAAGCCACTTATACCCATTTTGTCCCAAAACAGGCTAAAACCAAGAAAACATTGCTGAGAAGCACCAAACAGCTTTGTTAGTGTTTCTGGGGTTAAATGTGTCTTAATCCAATGCAACTAACTAATTATAAGAGCTTGAGATAGATGTGGAGAGTTTAAAAGCCACTTATACCCATTTTGTCCCAAAACAGGTTAAAACCAAGAAAACATTGCTTAGAAGCACTAAACAGCTTTGTTAGTGTTTTTGTGGTTAAAATGTGTCTTAACCCAATGCAACTAACTAATTATAAGTGTTTTAGATAGATGTGGAGAGTTTAAAAGCCACTTATACCCATTTTTGTCCCAAAACAGGCTAAAACCAAGAAAACATTGCTAAGAAGCACCAAACAGTTTTGTTAGTGTTTCTGGGGTTAAAATGTGTCTTAATCCAATGTAACTGACTAATTATAAGAGTTTGAGATTGATGTGGAGAGTTTAAAAGCCACTTATACCCATTTTGTCCCAAAACAGGCTAAAACCAAGAAAACAATGCTTAGAAGCACTAAACAGCTTTGTTAGTGTTTCTGGGGTGAAAATGTGTCTTAATCCAATGCAACTAACTAATTATAAGAGTTTGAGATAGATGTGGATAGGTTAAAAAGCCACTTATACACATTTTGTCCCAAAAGAGGCCAACAAAACATTGCTTAGAAGCACTAAACAGCTACGTTAGTGTTTCTATGGTTAAAATGTGTCTTAATCCAATGCAACTAACTAATTATAAGAGTTTTAGATAGATGTGGAGAGTTTAAAAGCCACTTATACCCATTTTGTCCCAAAACAGGCTAAAACCAAGAAAACATTGCTTAGAAGCTCTAAACAGCTATGTTAGGGTTTCTGGGGTTAAAATGTGTCTTAATCCAATGCAACTGACTGATTATAAGAGTTTGAGATGGACGTGGAGAGTTTAAAATCCACTTATACACATTTTGTCCCAAAATAGGCTAAAACCAAGAAAACATTGCTTAGAAGCTGTAAACAGCTTTGTTAGTGTTTCTAGGGTTAAAATGTGTCTTAATCCAATGCAACAAACTAATTATAAGAGTTTTAGATAGATGTGGAGAGTTTAAAAGCCACTTATACCCATTTTGTCCCAAAACAGGTTAAAACCAAGAAAACATTGCTTAGAAGCACTAAACAGCTTTGTTAGTGTTTTTGTGGTTAAAATGTGTCTTAATCCAATGCAACTAACTAATTATAAGAGTTTTAGATAGATGTGGAGAGTTTAAAAAGCCACTTATACCCATTTTGTCCCAAAACAGGCTAAAACCAAGAAAACATTGCTTAGAAGCACTAAACAGTTTTGTTACTGTTTCTGGGGTGAAAATGTGTCTTAATCCAATGCAACTGACTAATTATAAGAGTTTGAGATAGATGTGGATAGTTTAAAAGCAACTTATACACATTTTGTCCCAAAAGAGGCTAAAACAAAGAAAACATTGCCTAGAAGCTATAAACAGCTTTGTTAGTGTTTCTGGGGTTAAAATGAATCTTAATCCAAAGCAACTGAGTAATTATATGAGTTTGAGATGGATGTGGAAAGTTTAAAAGCCACTTATACCCATTTTGTCCCAAAACAGGTTAAAACCAAGAAAACATTGCTTAGAAGCACTAAACAGCTTTGTTAGTGTTTTTGTGGTTTAAAATGTGTCTTAATCCAATGCAACTAACTAATTATAAGTGTTTTAGATAGATGTGGAGAGTTTAAAAGCCACTTATACCCATTTTGTCCCGAAACAGGCTAAAACCAAGAAAACATTGCTAAGAAGCACCAAACAGCTTTGTTAGTGTTTCTGGGGTTAAAATGTGTATTAATCCAATGTAACTGACTAATTATAAGAGTTTGAGATTGATGTGGAGAGTTTAAAAGCCACTTATACCCATTTTGTCCCAAAAGAGGCTAAAACCAAGAAAACATTGCTTAGAAGCTGTAAACAGCTATGTTAGTATTTCTGGGGTTAAAATGTGTCTTAATCTAATGCAAATGACTATTTATAAGAGTTTGAGATTGATGTGGAGAGTTTAAAAGCCACTTATACCCATTTTGTCCCAAAACAGGCTAAAACAAAGAAAACATTGCTTAGAAGCACTAAACAGCTTTGTTACTGTTTCTGGGGTGAAAATGTGTCTTAATCCAATGCAACTGACTAATTATAAGAGTTTGAGATAGATGTGGATAGTTTAAAAGCAACTTATACACATTTTGTCCCAAAAGAGGCTAAAACAAAGAAAACATTGCCTAGAAGCTATAAACAGCTTTGTTAGTGTTTCTGGGGTTAAAATGAATCTTAATCCAAAGCAACTGAGTAATTATATGAGTTTGGGATGGATGTGGAAAGTTTAAAAGCCACTTATACCCATTTTGTCCCAAAATAGGTTAAAACCAAGAAAACGTTGCTTAGAAGCACTAAACAGCTTTGTTAGTGTTTCTATGGTTAAAATATGTCTTAATCCAATGCAACTAACTAATTATAAGAGTTTTAGATAGATGTGGAGAGTTTAAAAGCCACTTATACCCATTTTGTCCCAAAACAGGCTAAAACCAAGAAAACATTGCTTAGAAGCTCTAAACAGCTATGTTAGGGTTTCTGGGGTTAAAATGTGTCTTAATCCAATGCAACTGACTAATTATAAGAGTTTGAGATGGACGTGGATTGTTTAAAAGTCACTTATACACATTTTGTCCCAAACTAGGCTAAAACCAAGAAAACATTGCTTAGAAGCTGTAAACAGCTTTGTTAGTGTTTCTAGGGTTAAAATGTGTCTTAATCCAATGCAACTAACTAAATATAAGAGTTTTAGATAGATGTGGAGAGTTTAAAAGCCACTTATACCCATTTTGTCCCAAAACAGGTTAAAACCAAGAAAACATTGCTTAGAAGCACTAAACAGCTTTGTTAGTGTTTTTGTGGTTAAAATGTGTCTTAATCCAATGCAACTAACTAATTATAAGAGTTTTAGATAGATGTGGAGAGTTTAAAAGCCACTTATACCCATTTTGTTCCAAAACAGGCTAAAACCAAGAAAACATTGCTGAGAAGCACCAAACAGCTTTGTTAGTGTTTCTGGGGTTAAAATGTGTCTTAATCCAATGCAACTAACTAATTATAAGAGTTTGAGATAGATGTGGATAGTTTAAAAGCCATTTATACACATTTTGTCGCAAAAGAGGCTAAAACCAAGAAAACATTGCTTAGAAGCTGTAAACAGCTATGTTAGTATTTTTGGGGTTAAAATGTGTCTTAATAAAATGCAAATGACTATTTATAAGAGTTTGAGATTGATGTGGAGAGTTTAAAAGCCACTTATACCCATTTTGTCCCAAAACAGGCTAAAACCAAGAAAACATTGCTTAGAAGCACTAAACAGTTTTGTTACTGTTTCTGGGGTGAAAATGTGTCTTAATCCAATGCAACTGACTAATTATAAGAGTTTGAGATAGATGTGGATAGTTTAAAAGCAACTTATACACATTTTGTCCCAAAAGAGGCTAAAACAAAGAAAACATTGCCTAGAAGCTATAAACAGCTTTGTTAGTGTTTCTGGGGTTAAAATGAATCTTAATCCAAAGCAACTGAGTCATTATATGAGTTTGAGATGGATGTGGAGAGTTTAAAAGCCACTTATACCCATTTTGTCCCAAAACAGGTTAAAACGAAGAAAACATTGCTTAGAAGCACTAAACAGCTTTGTTAGTGTTTTTGTGGTTAAAATGTGTCTTAATCCAGTGCAACTAACTAATTATAAGTGTTTTAGATAGATGTGGAGAGTTTAAAAGCCACTTATACCCATTTTGTCCCAAAACAGGCTAAAACCAAGAAAACATTGCTTAGAAGCACTAAACAGCTTTGTTAGTGTTTCTATGGTTAAAATATGTCTTAATCCAATGCAACTAACTAATTATAAGAGTTTTAGATAGATGTGGAGAGTTTAAAAGCCACTTATACCCATTTTGTCCCAAAACAGGCTAAAACCAAGAAAACATTGCTTGGAAGCTCTAAACAGCTATGTTAGGGTTTCTGGGGTTAAAATGTGTCTTAATCCAATGCAACTGACTGATTATAAGAGTTTGAGATGGACGTGGAGAGTTTAAAAGCCACTTATACACATTTTGTCCCAAAATAGGCTAAAACCAAGAAAACATTGCTTAGAAGCTGTAAACAGCTTTGTTAGTGTTTCTAGGGTTAAAATGTGTCTTAATCCAATGCAACTAACTAAATATAAGAGTTTTAGATAGATGTGGAGAGTTTAAAAGCCACTTATACCCATTTTGTCCCAAAACAGGTTAAAACCAAGAAAACATTGCTTAGAAGCACTAAACAGCTTTGTTAGTGTTTTTGTGGTTAAAATGTGTCTTAATCCAATGCAACTAACTAATTATAAGAGTTTTAGATAGATGTGGAGAGTTTAAAAGCCACTTATACCCATTTTGTTCCAAAACAGGCTAAAACCAAGAAAACATTGCTGAGAAGCACCAAACAGCTTTGTTAGTGTTTCTGGGGTTAAAATGTGTCTTAATCCAATGCAACTAACTAATTATAAGAGTTTGAGATAGATGTGGATAGTTTAAAAGCCATTTATACACATTTTGTCGCAAAAGAGGCTAAAACCAAGAAAACATTGCTTAGAAGCTGTAAACAGCTATGTTAGTATTTTTGGGGTTAAAATGTGTCTTAATCAAATGCAAATGACTATTTATAAGAGTTTGAGATTGATGTGGAGAGTTTAAAAGCCACTTATACCCATTTTGTCCCAAAACAGGCTAAAACCAAGAAAACATTGCTTAGAAGCACTAAACAGTTTTGTTACTGTTTCTGGGGTGAAAATGTGTCTTAATCCAATGCAACTGACTAATTATAAGAGTTTGAGATAGATGTGGATAGTTTAAAAGCAACTTATACACATTTTGTCCCAAAAGTGGCTAAAACAAAGAAAACATTGCCTAGAAGCTATAAACAGCTTTGTTAGTGTTTCTGGGGTTAAAATGAATCTTAATCCAAAGCAACTGAGTCATTATATGAGTTTGAGATGGATGTGGAGAGTTTAAAAGCCACTTATACCCATTTTGTCCCAAAACAGGTTAAAACGAAGAAAACATTGCTTAGATGCACTAAACAGCTTTGTTAGTGTTTTTGTGGTTAAAATGTGTCTTAATCCAGTGCAACTAACTAATTATAAGTGTTTTAGATAGATGTGGAGAGTTTAAAAGCCACTTATACCCATTTTGTCCCAAAACAGGCTAAAACCAAGAAAACATTGCTAAGAAGCACCAAACAGCTTTGTTAGTGTTTCTGGGGTTAAAATGTGTCTTAATCCAATGTAACTGACTAATTATAAGAGTTTGAGATTGATGTGGAGAGTTTAAAAGCCACTTATACTTATTTTGTCCCAAAACAGGCTAAAACCAAGAAAACATTGCTTAGAAGCACTAAACAGCTTTGTTAGTGTTTCTGGGGTGAAAATGTGTCTTAATCCAATGCAACTAACTAATTATAAGAGTTTGAGATAGATGTGGATAGTTTAAAAGCCACTTATACACATTTTGTCCCAAAAGAGGCTAAAACCAAGAAAACATTGCTTAGAAGCTGTAAACAGCTATGTTAGTATTTCTGGGGTTAAAATGTGTCTTAATCTAATGCAAATGACTATTTATAAGAGTTTGAGATTGATGTGGAGAGTTTAAAAGCAACTTATACCCATTTTGTCCCAAAACAGGCTAAAACCAAGAAAACATTGCTTAGAAGCACTAAACAGCTTTGTTAGTGTTTCTGGGGTGAAAATGTGTCTTAATCCAATGCAACTAACTAATTATAAGAGTTTGAGATAGATGTAGATAGTTTAAAAGCCACTTATACACATTTTGTCCCAAAAGAGGCTAAAACCAAGAAAACATTGCTTAGAAGCTGTAAACAGCTATGTTAGAATTTCTGGGGTTAAAATGTGTCTTAATCTAATGCAAATGACTATTTATAAGAGTTTTAGATTAATGTGGAGAGTTTAAAAGCCACTTATACCCATTTTGTCCCAAAACATGCTAAAACAAAGAAAACATTGCTTAGAAGCACTAAACAGCTTTGTTAATGTTTCTGGGGTGAAAATGTGTCTTAATCCAATGCAACTGACTAATTATAAGAGTTTGAGATAGATGTGGATAGTTTAAAAGCAACTTATACACATTTTGTCCCAAAAGAGGGTAAAACCAAGAAAACATTGCTTAGAAGCACTAAACAGCTTTGTTAGTGTTTCTGGGGTTAAAATGTGTCTTAATCCAATGCAACTAACTAATTATAAGAGTTTGAGATAGATGTGGATAGTTTAAAAGCCACTTATACACATTTTGTCCCAAAACAGGCTAAAACTAAGAAAACATTGCTTAGAAGCTGTAAACAGCTATGTTAGTGTTTCTGGGGTGAAAATGTGTCTTAATCCAATGCAAATGACTAATTATAAGAGTTTGAGATTGATGTGGAGAGTTTAAAAGCCACTTATACCCGTTTTGTCCTAAAATAGGCTAAAACCAAGAAAACATTGCCTAGAAGCTATAAACAGCTTTGTTAGTGGTTATGGGGTAAAATGTATCTTAATCCAAAGCAACTGACTAATTATATGAGTTTGAGATGGATGTGGAGAGTTTAAAAGCCACTTATACCCGTTTTGTCCCAAAACAGGTTAAAACCAAGAAAACATTGCTTAGAAGCACTAAACAGCTTTGTTAGTGTTTCTATGGTTAAAATATGTCTTAATCCAATGCAACTAACTAATTATAAGAGTTTTAGATAGATGTGGAGAGTTTAAAAGCCACTTATACCCATTTTGTCCCAAAACAGGCTAAAACCAAGAAAACATTGCTTAGAAGCTCTAAACAGCTATGTTAGGGTTTCTGGGGTTAAAATGTGTCTTAATCCAATGCAACTGACTAATTATAAGAGTTTGAGATGGACGTGGAGAGTTTAAAAGCCACTTATACACATTTTGTCCCAAAATAGGCTAAAACCAAGAAAACATTGCTTAGAAGCTGTAAACAGCTTTGTTAATGTTTCTAGGGTTAAAATGTGTCTTAATCCAATGTAACTAACTAATTATATGAGTTTTAGATAGATGTGGAGAGTTTAAAAGCCACTTATACCCATTTTGTCACAAAACAGGTTAAAACCAAGAAAACATTGCTTAGAAGCACTAAATGTTGGGATTTATGAGACAAAGCTCACAAGAGAGGGTAGACAAACACTTGGTGAATGAATCCCCCTTTACCCACAACAAACTAACTCATTCTCAAGGGGGAGGAGAGAACATCAACTTGTGATGAACTCCCCATAATCTAGACTTAGTAAAGCAATAAATAAGAAGAGTTTAGGTGGGATTTGAGAAGAGAATAGGCTGCCTTAAGGGCAGCCCCTAACCGATTCCCTAAACTATCTACATTGAAGCTAAGAACAAGAACACAAGGTAAAAGAGGGGAAATCGGATCTCTTCTATTAGATAATGTTGTGATGTTGTACATATGAGAGAATTACAGCTTAATATAGAGAAAACAAAGGCATAGAGCCGTTAGGCACACAAGGGATTCAAAGGAGAGATGAAAGGGACAGCTCCTTGTCTTTGGTTGACTCGCTATGCTTCCCAACCAAAGCCACACGTGATTTCCTTCCCTTCCATGCCTTGTGACCGTTAGATCTCCTTCCCTTATGGCCATTGGATCCTTCTTCCCTTCCTTGTGAGATATTTCCTTCTTCTTGGGCTTCTTCTTCTTATAAGGCATTTGTTCTTCTTATAAGGCCTTTGTTCTTCTTATATTGCACTTATGGCCTTGCTGGCCTCTCTCCTTGCTCACACGGCCCACACTTCCTTACCAGCCTCTCTCATTGTGCTCACGGCCTTACTGGCCGCTCACACACCACTCATGGCCTCACAGCCACTCTTCTTGGTGCACACGGCCTTACCGGCCATCCTTCTTGTGTTGGCAGCCTCACCGGCCACTCCTCTTCATCTTCCATGGCTCGGCCTTACTGGCCTCTCCTCTCTCTTCCTCCTTACTCTCTAATACTCCCCCGCACGCTTGATCTGCAGGGCACCATGGGGACCAAAGATCAAGGGTGGACTCGTGTCGACTACCTCATTAAAAACCTTAACAAAGAAAACCACTTGGGAAAAACTTTGTTAAGTAAAAAGAGTGTAGTTTCCACGGTCCTTGATGTTCCATTGATCTTGGTTTGTCAAGAACCAGCTCTCTTCTCTTTAAGCCTTTGAACCGCTACACTTCCTTAGCCCTCCTTGCCTTTAGCACATTCCTTATGATCTCCATCCTTGTTCCTTTAGAATTTCTTTGAGGCTCTCATAGTCTCCTTTACCCTTAAACAAGTGATAAAGAAGAAAAGAATAAGTGTTTGCTATGAGGAATATCAAAGAAAATTTCTAAAAGTGTGACAATTTAAGAGAACATATTAAAGAGTAAAGACTAGTAATGAAGCTAAGGTAATGAATTTAAGAAATTTAAATAGAGTAGAGTTTAGAGCACAGCCTTTATGGTGTTTTGATGGATAGGAAGGAGAGAGTTGATCACTGATGCGGTTTGGAATTCCTCCTTGAGACCGCTTCTCTAACCATGGTTTTTAAACCCGGCCAGTTTTATCGTCAGACTGACATATGCCCACTGAATCGGACATAACTTTTGAACGGCTGCTCGGATTGGTATGATTCCACTTCCACTGGCAAGATGACTCCATGGTCTCGAACTTTGTTGAAGAACGCGGAAGCTGAATCGCAGTGGAAGGGTTTCGTCCGAGTCGATCTTTGAGACGATTCGGCTGAGCTTTAAGTAAAAACTTTTGCTTGTGGCCGAGCAGAATCTGTGAGGTACGGTCTGAAGTCACTTGATAGTTGATCTCCCCCGTAACCTTTACTTGATGATGGGCTGAAACCTCATCACCTCAGTTGAAACCTTGTGCATCACCGTTCTTGTGCACATCCGATCAACAGTTGAAACCTTGTGCATCACCTTTCTTAAAGACCATTGTGCACATCCGATCAACAACTTGGCACTAACACACATGCTCTTGGACTGATTCATCACATTCCACCAGCTTAACAAAGACTTGGTGGCCCTTGGTTCTAACTCCAGGCATTGTGCTGCGCTCTCCTCATGACTATCTTGTTGCCTTCAACCTCGCCACTTCTTCTTCTTGAGATAGTAGGCGAGCTCCACACAATCTTCAAGGCTGAAGCTGAAACCAAATTCAATGGAACAGATTCTAAACAAGAGATTGTTAGAGATTAGAGAATAGAGAATATAGAATATTACTGAAAATAAAATAGAATTTAGAGAATAAGTAACCAAGAATTAGAGAATTAAAGAGAATAATGGCGGAAGTATAAGAGAATGGTGAGTAGAATAGAGAATTTGCTCAAGAGTTCTTATGGACAGAGATTAACTCTGTTTTTCTTGAGTTGAAACAAGCTTTGAAAACAGCCTTGAACAACCCAGAACTTTAGGGAGTATCACACTATGGTGTTTGTTTACTCAAGAACATGGGAGTTTAGCGGCTGCAACTTCTAAGGACCATGGGATTTTGAGTTTCCCACGGTTTAACAACAAAACTCATGGTAGAATCACCTAAAACAGAGTGTTCTCCAAGAGATTCAGGCTTTAGATCCACGAAGATAACATATAGAAGATGTTTTTCGTGGTCCCAAGCAAAGAAGAAACAACAAAAGCCTTTGGAACAACCTATTGTCCAACGGTTAAAAGAATGCATCTTGAACCAACTTGAATCTATTTGACCAAGCGGGCTATACATGCTAAAATAAAGTCTCTCTCTTCCTCAAACTCGAATCTGGACACACCATATGGCCAGAAACAAAGCTTTCTCAACCTTGAGAAGAAGAAGAAGCGATTTAGTAATTAAGCCTTTAAAGGAAATTTAACAAAAGCAAAATTAAACCTTTAGAGGAAAATTAACTAAATCCTAAGAGAACTAAATCCTAAGAATTTCGTGGCTCATACAAGCACACAAGAACCGTGAATCCTCACCATGAACAACACAATTTGCTCAATGGTTCATCACTTCCCACACATCCCAAAATAAACAAAGCTATTACCAAATCGGTAAAGCTTAAGGATGGGGCTTGTAAAATCGATTTCTTTCCACACACTTGGTCTACAAATTCTAACAAGACAAGAGACCAAGCTTACTCAACAATGAGCTGCTAGAGAATCGATTTAATCAACAAAAGCAAAATTAAAGCTTTAAAGAAACTAAGCTAAGCGATTTAACACCTAAGCAAAGTCTAAAACTTTAACTAAGCTAACTCCTAAGAAAACGACTTTGAGAATGAGTTTAAAACACCAAGAACAGAACCTGCTCTGATACCATGTTGGGATTTATGAGACAAAGCTCACAAGAGAGGGTAGACAAACACTTGGTGAATGAATCCCCCTTTACCCACAACAAACTAACTCATTCTCAAGGGGGAGGAGAGAACATCAACTTGTGATGAACTCCCCATAATCTAGACTTAGTAAAGCAATAAATAAGAAGAGTTTAGGTGGGATTTGAGAAGAGAATAGGCTGCCTTAAGGGCAGCCCCTAACCGATTCCCTAAACTATCTACATTGAAGCTAAGAACAAGAACACAAGGTAAAAGAGGGGAAATCGGATCTCTTCTATTAGATAATGTTGTGATGTTGTACATATGAGAGAATTACAGCTTAATATAGAGAAAACAAAGGCATAGAGCCGTTAGGCACACAACGGATTCAAAGGAGAGATGAAAGGGACAGCTCCTTGTCTTTGGTTGACTCGCTATGCTTCCCAACCAAAGCAACACGTGATTTCCTTCCCTTCCATGCCTTGTGACCGTTAGATCTCCTTCCCTTATGGCCATTGGATCCTTCTTCCCTTCCTTGTGAGATATTTCCTTCTTCTTGGGCTTCTTCTTCTTATAAGGCCTTTGTTCTTCTTATAAGG